>NC_067480.1:67358000-67958000 GCF_947179515.1 Apodemus sylvaticus | reverse complement strand
CCGCCAGACTGATTTCCAGAGTGGTTGTACCAATTTGCAACCCCACCATCAGTGGAGGAGTGTTCCTCTTTCTCCACATCCTCGCCAACATCTGCTGTCTCCTGAATTTTTAATCTTAGCCATTCTGACTGGTGTAAGGTGAAATCTCAGGCTTGTTTTGATTTGCATTTCCCTAATGACTAATGAAGTTGAGCATTTTTTAAGATGCTTCTCCACCATCCGAAGTTCTTCAGGTGAAAATTCTTTGTTTAACTTTGTACTCCATTTTTTAATAGGCTTTTTTGGTTTTCTGGAGTCTAACTTCTTGAGTTCTTTATATATATTGGATATTAGCCCTCTATCTGATGTAGGATTGGTGAAGATCTTTTCCCAATTTTTTGGTTGCCAATTTGTCCTTTTGATGGTGTCCTTTGCCTTATAGAAACTTTGTAATTTTATGAGGTTCCATTTGTCAATTCTTGATCTTAGAGCATACGCTATTGGTGATCTGTTCAGAAACTTTCCCCCTATACTGATGTCCTCAAGGGTCTTCCCCAGTTTCTTTCTATTAGCTTCAGAGTGTCTGGCTTTATGTGGAGGTCCTTGATCCATTTGGATTTGAGCTTAGTATAAGGAGACAAGGATGGATCAATTCCAATTCTTCTGCATGCTGACCTCCAGTTGAACCAGCACCATTTGTTGAAAAGGCTATCTTTTTTCCATTGGATGTTTTCAGCCCCTTTGTCGAGGATCAAGTGGCCATAGTTGTGGGAGGTCAAAGGGATACAAAGTGGAAAGGAAGAAGTCAAACTATCATTATTTGCAGATGATATGATAGTCTACCTAAGTGACCCAAAAAACTCCACTAGAGAACTACTACAGCTGATAAACAACTTCAGCAAAGTGGCAGGTTATAAAATCAAGTCAAGCAAATCAGTAGCCTTCCTATACTCAAAGGATAAGCAGGCTGAGAAAGAAATTAGGGAAATGACCCCCTTCACAATAGCCACAAACAGTATAAAGCACCTTGGGGTAACTCTTACCAAACATGTGAAAGATCTGTATGACAAGAACTTCAAGACTATGAAGAAGGAAATGGAAGAAGACCTCAAAAAATGGAAAAACCTCCCATTATCATGGATCAGCAGGATTAATATAGTTAAAATGGCCATTTTGCCAAAAGCAATATACAGATTCAACGAAATACCCATCAAATTCCCAACTCAATTCTTCACAGAGTTAGAAAGAGCAATTCTCAAATTCATCTGGAATAGCAAAAAACCCAGGATAGCTAAAACTATTCTCAACAATAAAAGAAATTCTGGGGGGTATCAGTATCCCTGATCTCAAGCAATACTACACAGCAATAGTGTTAAAAAAACTGCATGGTATTGGTACAGTGACAGGCAGGCGGATCAATGGAACAGGATTGAAGATCCAGAAATGAACCCACACACCTATGGGTTGAGGCTTAATAGTCATGTGTTTCTGTTTCAAGTTGACAAGGGGTGAATTGTACTGGCTGGTTTTGTCACAACTTGACAAAAGATGACGTTATCACGGATAAAAGGAGCTTCAGGTGAGGAAATGCCTCCATGAGATGTAGCCATGAGGCATTTTCTCAATTAAAGATCAAGGGAGGAGCGCCCCTCATGGCTGGTGCCAATCCCTAAATTGGTAGTCTTTGGTTATATAAGAAAGCAAGCTGAACAAGCCAGGGGAAGTAAGCCACTAGGAAACATCCCTCCATGACCTATGCATCAGCTTCTGCTTCCTGACCTGCTTGAGTTCTAATCCTGACTTCCTTTAGTGATGAAGAACAATGTGGAAATGTAAGCTGAATAAATTCTTTCCTCCCCAACTTGCTTTTTGGTCATGATGTTTTGTGTAGGAATAGAAAGCTTGACTAAGACAGAGGTCAAGCTGTATATCTACTCCACATGAACAGGGAAACCTAGGTCCAGCCCTTGTATGTTCTTTGGTTGGCAGTTCAAACTCTGAGAGTCCCAGCGGTCTAGGTTAGTTGAGTCTGTTGGTCTTCCTATGGAGCTCCTACCCCCTTCTGGCCATACATCCATCTTTCTAGTCATCATTTGAGTTCCCAGGCTCCATCCATCATTGGCTGTTGGTGGTTGTATCAGTTTGAGTCAGCTGGTGGGTGGAGCCTTTGAAAGGCATGCCTATCTATATGGTTTAGGAACCTGATTGGGACTGAAGAGAGGCAGTGGGAAAATTGTGGGAGTAAGTTTTAATGGAGGATCTTTTTTGTAACTCATTTTTTATTAAATATTTTCTTTATTTACATGTCAAATTTTGTCTTTTTTCCTCATTTCCCCTCCGAAAACCACGTATCACATTCCCCTTTCCCCTGCTTACCAACCTACCCATTCTTGCTTCCCTCTCTTGGTATTCTCCTACACTGGGGCATCGATCCTTCACAGGACCAAAGGCTTCTTCTCTCATTGATGTCCAACAAAGGCTATCCTGTGCTAAATATATGTCTGGAGCCATGGGTCCCTCCATGTGTACTCTCTGGTTGGTAGTTTACTCCCTGGGAGCTCTGGGGGTACTAGTTTGTTCATATTGTTCCTCCTATCGTGCTGCAAAGCACTTTAGCTCCTTGGGTCCTTTCTCAAGCTCTTCCATTGGAGACACTGTGCTTTGTCCATTGGTTGGCCAAGAGCATCCTCCTCTGTATTTGTCAGGCACTGCCAGAGCCTCTCAGGAGACAGCTGTATCAAGCTCCGGTGAGCAAACACTTGTTGGCATCCACAATAGTGGCTGTGTTTGGTAACTGTATATGGAATGAACCCCCAAAAGGGGCAGGCTCTGGATGGTCTTTCCTTAAGTCTCTGCTCCACACTTTGTCTCTATATGTACTCCCATAGGTATTTTGATCTCCCTTCTAAGAAGGACCAAAGTATCTACACTGTGGTCTTCCTCCTTCTTTAGCTTCATGTAGTCTGTGAATTGTATCTTCAGTAGTCAATGCTTCTGGGCTAATATTCACTTATCAGTGAATGCATATCATGTGTGTTTTTTGGTGTTTGGGTTACCTCACTCAGGAAGATATTTTCTAGTCCAATGCATTTGCCTAAGAATTTCATGAATTCATTGTTTTTAATAGCTGAGTAGTACTCCATTGAGTAAATTTACCACATTTTCTGCATCCATTCCTCTGTTGAGGGACATCTGGAATCTTTCCAGTTGCTGACTATTATAAATAAGGCTGCTGTGAACATAGTGGAGCATGTGTCCTTATTACATGTTGGAACATATTCTGGGTATATGTCCAGGAGTGGTATACTTGGGTCCTCAGGTAGTACTGTCAAATTTTTGGAGGAACCACCAAACTTATTTTCCAGAGTGGTTGTACCAACTTGCAATCCCACCAGCAACGGAGGAGTGTTCCTCTTTCCCCACAACCTCATCAGCATCTGCTGTCACCTGAGTTTTTCATGTTAGCCATTCTGACTGGGATGAGGTGGAAAATATCTTAAGGATAATTTGATTTTCATTTCCCTGATGACTAAGGATGTTGAACATTTCTTCAGATGCTTCACAGTCCTTCAAGTTTCCTCAGTTGAGAATTCTTTGTTTAGCTCTGTACCCCTTTTTAATAAAGTTGTTTGGTTCACTGGAGTGTAACTTCTTGAGTTCTTTGTATATAGTGGATATTAGCCTTTTATAGAATGTAGGATTGGTTAAGATAATTTTCAAATATGTTGGTTACTGTTTTGTCCTATTGACAGTGTCCTTTAGCTGGGTGGTGGTGCTGCATGCCTATAATCCCAGTACTCTTGGAGGCAGAGGCAGGCAGATTTCTGAGTTCGTGGCCAGCCTGGTCTACAGAGTGAGTTCCAGGAAAGCCAGGGCTATACAGAAAAACCCTGTCTTGAAAAAACCAAAAATCAAAAAAACCAACCAACCAAACAACCAAACAACCAAACAAACAAAAAACAAAGACAGTGTCCTTTGCCTTACAGAAGCTTTGTAATTTTATGAGGTACCATTTGTCAATTCTCGATCTTAGAGCATAAGCTATTGCTATTCAATTCTGGAAATTTTACCCTGTGCCCATGTGCTTGAGGCTTTTCCCCACTTTCTTTTCTATTGGTTTCAGTGTATCTGGGTTTCATGTGGAGGTCTTTGATCCACTTGGACTTTAGCTTTGTCCAAGGAGATAAGATGAGATCAACTTCTTCTGCATGCTAACCACCAGTTGAAATAGCACAATTTGTTGAAAATGCTGTCTTCTTTCCACTGGATGGCTTTAGCTCCTTTGTAAAAAATCAAGTGACCATAGGTATGTGGGTTCATTTCTGGGTCTTCAATTCAATTCCAAGCCACTACATACCCAAAGTTATTGGACACAATAAAAACAGTGCTAAGAGGAAAGCACATAGCTCTGAGTGCCTCCAAAAAGAAACTAGAGAGAGTATATACTAGCAGTTTGACAGCACATCTTAAAGCTCTAGAATAAAAAGAAGCAACTACACCCAAGAGGAGTAGACAGTAGGAAATAATCAAACTCAGAGCTGAAATCAACCAAGTGGAAAGAAAAAGAAATATACAAACAATCAACCAAACCAGGAGTTGTTTCTTTGAGAAAATCGACAAGATAGGTAAACCTTTACTCAGACTAACCAAAGGACACAAAGACATTATCCAAATCAACAAAATCAGAAGCGAAAATGAAGGCATAACAACAAAAACCTAGGAAATCCAAAAAAAAAAAAAAAAAAAAAAAAAAAAAAAAGATCAGATCTTACTACAAAAACCTATACTCAAAAAAAAAAACTGGAAAATATAGATGAAATAGACAATTTTCTAGACAGATACCAGGTGCCAAAATCAAATCAGGATCAGATGAACCACCCAAAGAGTCCCATAATTCCTAAAGAAATAAAAGTAGTCATTAATTGTCTCCCAACCAAAAAAAGCCCAAGACCACATGGATTTAATGCAGAGTTCTATCAGACCATTAAAGAAGACCTAACCCCATACTCTTCAAACTATTCCACAAAATAAAAACAGAAGGAACAGTATCCAGTTCATTCTATGAAGCCACAATTACTCTGATACTTAAACCACACAGAGAAAGAGAATTTCAGGCTAGTTTTTCTTATGAACATCGATACATTTGACAAAATCCAACAGTCCTTCATGATAAAAGTCTTGGAAGATTAGGAATTCAAGGCCCATACCTAAATGTAGTAAAAGCAATTCACAGCAAATAAATTAGATTTTTACATCTATGTTAACATACATGTATATTCATATGCATATGTTATATATACATATATGCATATATTCACACACATACATATGTACGGGCATGCATATGTACATATGTATATATATATGTATACAGTCTGTATAATCTTACCTGAATGTATGTTTTCTGGGATGACCATTGCTAGTCTCATGTTTGAGAAGACCATTTCTCCTTCTTTTAGCAGTCCTTAGTTGTCTGTAGTTCTTAGTGTAAGGTTCATTTCTGGTAGTATTTCCAGATAACTTAGACGTGTTATTGCTGTTGTTCTTGTTCAGCACATGTTTAGGCAGTCATGTTAGTGAGACTTACAAATAAAACTTCTGAAATTTCTTGGAAATACAACTTTGAAGCCAACACCTGATTCTTTGATGCTTACAATCTTTTCATCCCTTCTTCCACAGGATTCCTATGCATTAGGATCTGGAATTCCTCTTGACTATTGACTATTGTGAAAGGGTGTTGTTTCTCTAATTTCTGTCTCAACATGTTTATCCTTTGAATAGAGGAAGGCCAACAATTTGTTTGAGCTAATTTTATATCTAGCCACTTTGCTTAAGTTGTTTATCAGGTTTAGAAGTTCTCTGATAGAATATTTTGGTGTTACTTAAGTATACTATCATATCATCTTCAAACAGTGATATTTTGACTTCTTCCTTTCCAACTTGTATCTCTTTGACCTCCTTTTGTAGTCTAATTGCTCTAGCTAGGATTTCAACTTCGCTATTGAATAGGTAGGGAGAAAGTGGGCAGCCTTATAAAGTCTCTGATTTTAGTGGGATTGCTTCAAGTTTCTCTCCATTTCATTTGATGTTGGCTACTGGCCAACACAATCAAGTTGGGCAAATTATACATCTAACAGAGGGTTAGTATCTAGAACATGCAGACCTGCAAAAAAAAAAAAAAAAAAGAAAAAAAAAGAAAGAAAGAAACAAAGAAAAGAAAAGAAAAAAAAAGAAAAGAAAAAAGAAAAATAAATATCACTTAACTATGTCATCAAACATGGAATATTTGAAGCTTTACCCCTATTTATATTCATGTTATTGTACAGAACTTTGCACAGTACTGTAGTAGATACATGATTATCAATATCAATCAATCAGAAAACAAAATCCATGCATTTTGTGTGCTTTGGTTGTATGTTTATAGTGGCCTTTTTGTCTTTGTAGATTTTGTGAATTTTCATTCTTACCATTTGGTGGGGTTTAAGACAAAAAGAATATGAAGTTAGCTGGATAAGAGGCAGAAGGTCTCTAAGAAGTTGTAAGAGAAGAAAGTATGGTCAAAATACATTGCATGTACATTTTTTTAATGAAAAAAGAAAAAATTCACAATATTTCATTACTAATTACTTAAATTTATTATATAATAATGTTTATGATTTCTCTTTTATATATGGGACTGTAGAAATATGTTGTTTTACTGTCTGAATATAGGCAGTGATATACTAAATGGATACAAATAAAAGAGGCTCACTGTAATTATAGTATTTATATTAGTATTTATTAATTTTATTTTAACAGAGAACCTATCACTTCTATAAACAGCTTATTTATAACTCACTAAAATCTGTGGAACTAGATCGTCTCAGCCTTTCTAAGACATAATAAAGACATCCAGATTCATGGCCTTGAGTCTGCTTGATCAAATCATTGATTTATATCTAAAGATAAAAATGCAAGTTGTATATCATGGTATTGCCATAAGAAAACAGAACATTCTTTTCTTTTCATATTCTTTGTGAATAGATTGATATTTTTAATTTATTTGACTTTTTGTCTGTGCAAAGTTTTGTCTTAGTACCTGTGTTGGTTTGTATATGCTTGGCCCAGGGAGTGGCATTATTAGAAGTTGTGGCCTTGTTGGAGTATGCGTTTCACTGTGGAGATGGGCTTAAATACCCTCAACCTAGCTGCCTGGAAGTAAATCTTTCACTAGGAGCCCTTGGATGAAGATGTAGAACTCTCAGCTCTGCTGCACTGTGCCTACATGGATGCTGCCATGCTCCTGCCTTGATAATGGATTAACCTCTGAACCTGTAAGCCAGCCCCAATTAAATGTCCTTGTAAGAGGTGCGTTGCACATGGCGTCTGTTCACAGCAGTAAAAGCCGAAGACAGTACCCTATGTCTGCTTTCTCAAAGCCATAACTAAAATTTCTTGGTCTTCAATAAGGCATAAGAAGGTAAAGAAAGATGTGATGATGGAAAGAGAAAACAATATAATTTAACTTTTCTCAACAGATGTAGGGATGTTTCTCATTAAAGGCTTTTCACAAATACAATGTCTTGTAGGGTAGTGTTTAAAACATAATCTGAGTTAAATTCAGAAATATTGTGACTTTTTTATAAAAAGAAAATTGACCAGATACAGCAATGATATTGAAGGAGGAGGAAGTCTTTAGAGGAGTAACTTGTATTATGTAATTTTTTGAGAATTTCACATATAAATACTGTTTACATCATTCCCAGACCTTCCTCTTTTTCTAATTTTTATTATGTATGCCATTCAGAACTTGTCTTTTTCATGACCTCATTTTTGTTATTACATTGTTACACATATAAACATACATACATACATACATACATACATACAAGCACACACACATACACACACACACACCCTCACACACACACACAAACACACCCCTCACAGAATCCATTTACTTTGATTCATATGAATATGTGTATAGTAGTTTAACTGAAAATGTCCCCCATAGGCTCATACCTCTGAATACTTGATTCCCTTTGATGGTACTGTTTGACACATTAAAAGTTGTAGCCTAGTTTGAGAAAGTGTGTCACTGGAGGTAGACAATATGGTTTCAAAATCCTACACCCTGCTCAATTCTCTTTCCCTGTCTAATGGTTTTGTCTCAAGACATGAGCTTTCAGATACATTATACCTGTATTTCTGCTGCCAAGTTCCCTACCATGATGGTCATGGACTCTAACCACATGAAAAAAAATAAGTCCTTTAAACTCTTTTTTTTTGTAATATATATTTTTATTTTCTATATTCTTTGTTTACATTCCAAATGATTTCCCCTTTCCCGGATCCCCCCTCCCCATATGTCCCATAAACCTTCTTCTCTCCATCCATTCTCCAATCACCTCCCTCCTTTTTTTCTCTGTCCTTATATTCCCCTCCAATGCTAGATCAATCCTTTCCAGGATCAGGACCTTCTCCATACTTCTTCATGGGAGTCATTTGTTATGCGATTTGTGCCTTGGGTATTCAGGGATTCTGGGCTAATTAATATCCACTTATTGGAGATTGCATTCCATGTGTGTTCTTTTGTGACTGAGTTACCTCACTTAGGATGATATTTTCCAGATCAAACCATTTGCCTGAAAGCTTTGTGAATTCATTGTTTCTAGTTGCTGAGTGGTATTCCATTGTGCAAGTATAGCACATTTTCTGTATCCATTCCTCCTTTCAGGGGCATCTGGGTTCCTTCCAGCTTCTGGCTATTATAAATAAGGCTGCTATGAAAAAAAAAACAACAACAACAACAATTGACCCCTTGTCAACTTGACACACAAACACATCACTATTAAGCCTCAACCCTTACTTTCTTATCCATCCCCAAGATCTAAATTACTTTAAAAGTCCCACAGTCTTTACATATTAAAAGTTCAATCATCTTAAAATGTCCAATATCTTTGGGGACATATCAGGGCACACTCACAACCAAAAGCAAAACTCAAAAGTCCAATGGTTCAATGTCTGGGATCCAACTCATGATCTTCTGGGCTCCTCCAAGGGCTTGGGTCACTTCTTCAGCTCTGCCCTTTGTAGCACACAGCTTGTCTTCTAGGCTCCAGCTGCCTGTACTCCACTGCTGCTGCTGTTCTTGGTGGTCATCACATGGTACTGGCATCTCTAAAACACTGCTACCTTCCACTGTAATTAGGCTTCACCAATAGCCTCTCATAGGCTCTCATCGGGGGGTGACAAGCCTCTGCTCCTATGCATGACACTTCAAGTCCTGGACCATCAATTGCAACTGAGGCTGCACCTTCACCAATGGCCTTCCATGGCCTCTCACTGTGCCAAGAGCCTCAGCTGCTCTTCATGACCCCTTCATACCTTCAAAACCAGTACCATTTGGGTGACTCTTACACAGTACCAAGTCCAGCCACAGCACAAAATACAACTATGGCTATCTCTGGAACACACTCTCTGTGCTCTCAGAAAACACTTCCAAGAAGATTTCATCTCAGTGATGCTGGTCTCTTCTTAATCACCGCTAATTTCTTAGCTTCAGCTAACCAGCATCAATAGTCTCAGTAGCACAAAGGTTTGCTTTAGTGGTTCTGGTATCTTGTTACTTACAACTGATTCTTCAGTCCCAACTAACCAAAACCACAGAATCTTCACAATCAAAACATGGCCACTTTAAGAGTCTTTAATCTTCCCTCTGAAATTTCACAAGCCAAGCCTCCATCTTCTGCACTGTTGTCTTTCAAGCTACTACAGAACTTTCCACAGCTTTTCTAGCTCAAAGATCCAAAGTCCTTCCACAATCCTCCCCAAAACATGGTCAGGTTGTCACAAGAATACCCCACTTCTGGTACCACTTTGTCTTAGTCAGGGTTTCTATTCCTGCACAAACATCATGACCAAGAAGCAAGTTGGGGAGGAAAGGGTTTATTGAGCTTACACTTCCATGTTGCAGTTCATCACTAAAGGAAGTCAGGACTGGAACTCAAGCAGGTCAGGAAGCAGGAGCTGATGCAGAGGCCATGGAGGGATGTTTCTTACTGGCTTGCTTCCCTGGCTTGCTCAGCTTGCTCTCTCTCTTTTTTTTTTAATTTTTTTATTCGATATAATTTATTTACATTTCAAATGATTTCCCTTTTCTAGCCCCCCCACTCCCCGAAAGTCCCGTAAGCCCCCTTCTCTTCCCCTGTCCTCCCACCCACCCCTTCCCACTTCCCCGTTCTGGTTTTGCTGAATACTGTTTCACTGAGTCTTTCCAGAACCAGGGGCCACTCCTCCTTTCTTCTTGTACCTTATTTGATGTGTGGATTATGTTTTGGGTATTCCAGTTTTCTAGGTTAATATCCACTTATTAGTGAGTGCATACCATGATTCACCTTTTGAGTCTGGGTTACCTCACTTAGTATGATATTCTCTAGCTCCATCCATTTGCCTAAGAATTTCATGAATTCATTGTTTCTAATGGCTGAATAGTACTCCATTGTGTAAACTCTTTTTTTTAATAAGTTGCTTTGGTGATGGTATCTTTTTACAGCAATAGAAATGTAACTTAGGCATTGTGTTTAGTTTGACCACCTGGGAACTGATAACATGGATAAAAACCTGATTCTCTCTCTCTCTCTCTCTCTCTTTCTCTCTCTCTCTCTCTCTCTCTCTCTCTCTCTCTCTCTCTCTCTCCTCTCTCTCTCTCTCTCTCCCTCTCTGTCTCTCTCTCAACAGCTATTAGTAGCCAGGATCTGTACAGCTAAAATGGAGCTTATGAAATTTTCCCTGTTTTCCCTATTTGCATCAGTATGTTAACTGATGTTATCATTATAAAAGTTGAAGCAGTGATATTATTGAGACTTTTTTGGATGCTGCTCCCCTCTCATATTTAGCAGATAGTATTTCCTAGCACATGTTCTGGTCCTCTGGCTTTTACAATCTTTCTCTACCTCTTCTGTGGTATTCCTTGAGCCATAAGTGAAATAGTTGTGTTGTTGAAGTATCAGTTGGACTTGGGCCCTCCATTGTCACGTATCTATATTTTTACTGGTTGTGGATCTCTCCTGGACCAGTTATAGTCCTTATCTGCTGCAAAAGAAGCTTCCCTCCCCCCCGCCCCCAGGGGTGTGAGCTAACTTAACTACAAGAATAAAGGATTTACATATATTTAGAAACTATGTTGATTTAGGAAAGTGGAAGTAGTAGGTTTTCCTCTTAGTTCTATGACCTCTCCAGATAAGGGCAATTGGCTAGTTTACAGTACCTGAGTTGAATTCTTTCCCATTTTGAGATAGCCTTAAATTCAATTAGAAAACAGCTTGTTACCCACAAATAAAAATTACACCATTTCACCCCTGTGCATCTGTTTGTCTCAGTCATTTTTGTGATTTGTAGGTACTTCAAGGTAGAACTGTGGATTGTTTTCTCATCCTTAGAAGTGCATATAGCACTTTCAGACATTATAAAGGCTATTTCTCAGGGAGACTGTCTCTAGTTCACTTCCTGGTTGATTAGTCCAAGTCCAGTGATCAAAGTTGTCTTTATCTGTTGGTGAAAACCTACTGGAGATATATCATCTCCCCTCTTTTTGCAATGGCAATGAAGTCTGTAGCAGGTAATACAGTATGAATAATTAAAATGGCCCATTGCATTTTAATTTATTTATTTAACCAACAAATGCTTACTGTCATCCATGTGGACATAAATATACTAGGACGTGAGAATTTAGTCAATTTGATTAAAAGATGTTCTGTCATGAAGATCAAGTCTTGTAGCAAGAAAGAAAATAAACAATAAACAAATATTGAAATGGGAATGAAGATTGACAGTTAGGCAGGGATAGTGGAAAACCACCTAGGAGACGTCACAGGTTAGAAGGAAGCAAGTGCCTGATGGTGAGCACATAATATTTACACAGCATGATATAACTTAGCAAGGGTATGAACTCACAGTGCTATAGGAATGTAATAGAATTCTACTTTAAAAGAATTTTTCACATTAATTTGAAGATAAACTCAACTTGATCCTATGTGACACATAAAAATTACATGTAAAAGAATGAGCAAATATATAAATAGACTCAATATGAAGGGTAGACAGGCAGGAGTATAACCATTTGAGCCATCCTGGAATACAAGCTCTTGAAAAAAATAGAAAATTAGAAATAATAATAAATGTAACTAATGTAACCATTGAACGTACATGTAAGAGTCCTGAGGCTTCTGGAAGGAGCCTTCCGGTCTCTGCTTCAGGATGGGGAACAGCCTGGGCCACAGCACACCATCTCCAGGAAGTACAAGAGGCCAGCTGGGCACCCGGAGGCTGGCTGGGAAGAAGCAGCATGCTATGGTGAGTCAGGCCCTGCAGAGCAGAGGATCCAGTCCTGAGGCCTCTGGCTGGAGCCTTCTGGTCTCTGCTTTGGGATCAGGAACAGCCTAGGCCATGGCACCCCATCTCCAGGAAGTGCAAGAGGCCAGCTGTGCATCCAGAGGCAGGCTGGGAGGAAGCAGCATGCTCTGCTGAATCCGGCCCTACAGAGCATAGGATCCAGTCCTAAAACCTCTGTCAGGAGCCTTCCAGTCTCTGCTACTGGATCAGAAACAGCCTGGGTCACGGCACCCTGTCTCGAGGCAGTGCAGGAGGCCAACTGTGCATGTGGAGGCCAACTGGGAAGAGGCAGCTTGCACTGGTGAGTCCAGAATTGACAACAAGACCAACTAACACCAGTGAGAACTAGATGGAAAAAGGCAAACATAAGAATGATACTAACAGAAATCAAGGAAATATGGCAGCATCTGAACCCAATTTTCCATTAACAGCGTGTCCTGGCTACCCCAACACACCAGAAAAACAAGATTTGGATTTAAAATCAATGGTCATGAAGCTGTTACAGGATCACATGAAGGACATAAATAAATCTCTTAAAGAAATTCAGGACAAAATGGATCAAGAGTTAGAAGCCCTTACAATGGAAACACAAAAATCATTGAAAGAAATTCAGGAGAATACAGAAGCCAATAGGGAGAAAACACAAAAATCACTTAAAGAAATACAGGAGGACTTTGGTCAACAGGCCGAGGTCATGAAAGAGTAAACACAAAAATCTCTTAAAGAATTAAAGGAAAACACAAACAAGCAAGTAAAGGAGCTAAGCAAAACCATCCAGGATCTAAAATCAGAAGTAGAAACAACTAAGAAATCTCAAAGGGAAACAACTTTGGAGATAGAAAACCTTGGGAAGAAATCAGGGGCCATAGATACAAATATCAACAACAGAATACAAGAGATAGAAGAAAGAATCTCAGATACTGAAGATACCATAGAAACCATGGACAGTTAAAGAAAATGCAAAATGCAAAAAGCTTGTAACCTCAAAAATCCAGGAAATCCAGAACACAATGAGAACACCAAACCTAAGGATTATAGGCATAGATGAGAGTGAAGATTTACAACTGAAAGGGCCAGCAAATATCTTCAATAAAATTATGGAAGAAAACTTCCCTAACTTAAAGAGAGAGATGCCCATGAATATACAAGAAGCCTACAGAACTCCAAACAGATTGGACCAGAACAGAAATACCTCCCATCATATAATAATCAAAACTCCAAATGTACTAAACAAAGAAAGAATATTAAAGGCAATAAGAGAAAAAGGCCAAGTAACATATAATCACACCAGACTTCTCACCAGAGACTATGAAAGCTAGAAGATCCTGGGCAGATCTCATGCAGATTCTAAGAGAACACAAATGCCAGCCCAAACTACTATACCCAGCAAATTCTCAATCACCATAGATGGAGAAACTAAGATATTCCATGACAAAACCAAGTTTACCCAATATCTTTGCACAAACCCAGCCCTACAAAGGATAATATGAGGAAAACACCAATACAAGGAGGGAAACCTCACACTGGAAAAAGCAAGATAGTAACCTTTCATCAAACCCAAAAGAAGATAACCAAACAAATTTTAAAAATAACATCAAAAATGACAGGAAGTAATAATCACTAGTCCTTAATATCTCAACATCAATGGACTCAATTCCCCAATAAAAAAGACATAGGCTCACAGACTGGATAAGTAAATAGGACCCTACATTTTGCTGCATACAGGAAACACACCTCTGTGTGAAAGACAAACACTACCTTAGAGTAAAAGGCTGGAAGACAATTTTACAAGCAAATGATCTCAGGAAAGAAGCCAGAATAGCCATTCTAATATCAGATAAAATTGACTTTCAACCCAAAGTAATCAAAAGAGACTCTGAGGGACACTTCTTGCTGGTCAAAGGAAAAATACACCATGAAGAACTCTCAATCCTGAACATCTATGCTCCAAATGCAAGGGCACCCTCATTCATAAAAGAAACTTTACTAAAGCTCAAAGCACACATTGCACCTAACACAATAATTGTGGGTGACTTCAACACAACATTTTCCTCAATGGACCAATCAGGAAAACAGAAACTGAACAGGGACACAGTGAAAATAATTGTAGCTTTTGACCAATTAGATTTAACAGATATATATAGAACATTTCATCCTAAAGCAAAAGAATATACCTTTTTTTCAGCACCTCATGGTACCTTCGCCAAAATCGATCATATAATTGGTCACAAGACAGATCTCAACAAATATAAAAAGATTAAAATAATCCCATGCCTCCTATCAGATCACTATGGAGTAAAGTGGTCTTCAATAGCAACAAAATCAACAGAAAGCCCACATACATGTGGAAACTGAACAATATTCAAAGATACCTTGGTCAAGGAAGAAATAAAGAAAGAAATCAAAGACTTTTTAGAATTTAATGAAAATGAAGATACAATATACTCAAATCTATGGGACACAATGACAGCAGTGTTAAGAGGAAAACTCATAGCCCTGAGTGCCTTAAAAAAAAAAAATGGAGAGAGCATACACTAGCAGCTTAAAGACACACCTGAAAGCCCTGGAACAAAAAGAAGCTATTTCACCCAGGAGGAGTAGAAGAATCATCAAACTCAGGGCTGAAATCAATCAAGCAGAAACAAGAGAACCATACAAAGAATCAACAAAACCAGGAGCTGGTTCTTTGAGAAAATCAACAAGATAGATAAACCCTTAGCCAGACTAATCAAAGGGTACAGAGACACTATCCAGATTAATAAACTTAGAAATGAAAAGGGAGATATAACAACAAAAACTGAGGAAATTCAAAAAATTTGCCTACTACAAAAGCCTATACTCAACACAGCTGGAGAATCTGGAGGAAATGGACAGTTTCTTAGACAGATATCAAACACCAAAATTAAATCGCGATCAAATAGATCATCTAAACAGTCCCATAACCCCTAAAGAAATAAAATGGGTCATAGAAAGTCTCCCAACGAAAAAAAGCATGGGACCACATGGCTCCAGTGTAGAATTCTATCAGACCTTCAAAGAAGACCTAACACCAATACTCTTCAAACTATTCCACAAAATAGAAACAAAAGGAACACTACCCAACTCATTCTATGAAGCCACAATTACGCTGATACCAAAACCACACAAAGATCCAACAAAGAAAGAGAACTTCAGGCCAATTTCCCTTATGAATATCGATGCAAAAATACTTAATAAATTCTTGCCAACTGAATCCAAGAATATATAAAAATGATCATCCACATGATCAGGTAGGCATCATCCCAGGGATGCAGGGATGATTCAATATAAGGAAATCCATCAATGCTATCCACTACATAAACAATCTCAAAGAAAAAAACCATATGATCATTACATTAGATTCTGAAAAATCATTTGATAAAATTCAGCATCCTTTCATGCTAAAAGTCTTGGAAAGAACAGGAATTCATGCCCATACCAAAACATAGTTAAAGCAATGTACAGCAAACCGGTAGCCAAAGTCAAACTCAATGGAGAGAAACTTGAAGCAATCCCACTAAAATCAGGGACTAGACAAGGCTGTCCTCTCTCTCCATATCTTTTCAATATAGTACTTGAAGTTCTAGCTAGAGCAATTAGACAACATTAGGAGGTCAAGGGGATACAAATTGGAAAGGAAGAAGTCAAATTATCACTATTTGCAGATGACATGATAGTCTACTTAAGTTACCCGAAAACCTCCACCAGAGAACTCCTACAGCTGAGAAACAACTTCAGCAAAGTGGCTGGTTATAAAATCAACTCAAGCAAATCAGTTGCCTTCCTATACTCAAAGGAAAAGCAGGCTGAGAAAGAAGTTAGGGAAATGACACCATTCACAATAGCCACAAGCAATATAAAGTATCTTGGTGTGACTCTAACCAAACAAGTGAAAGATCTATACAAGAACTTCAGGTCTCTGAAGAAGGAAATTGAAGAAGACCTCAGAAAATGAAAAAAGTCTTCCATGGTCATGGATTGGCAGGATTAATATAGTTAAAATGGACATCTTGCCAAAAGCAGTCTACAGATTCAAAGCAATCCCCATCAAAATACCAACTCAGTTCTTCACAGATTGAGAAAAAGCAATTCTCAAATTTATCTGGAATAACAAAAAACCCAGGATAGCTAAAACTATACTCAACAGTAAAAGAACTTCAGGGGTATTCAGTATCCCAGGTCTCAAGCAATACTACAGAGCAATAGTGTTAAAAACTGCATGGTATTAGCACAGTGACAGGCAGGCAGATCGATGCAATAGAATTGAAAACCCAGAAATGAATACACACACCTATGGTCACTTGATCTTCAACAAAGGAGCTGAAAACATCCAGTGGAAAAAAGATAGCCTTTTCAACAAATGGTGCTGGTTCAACTGGAAGTCAGCATGCAGACGAATGGAAATTGATCCATTCTTATATCCTTGTTCTAAACTCAACTCCAAGTGGATCAAGGACCTCCACATAAAACCAGACACACTGAAACTAATAGAAAACAAACTGGGGAAAACCCTTGAGGACATATGCACAGGGGAAAAGTTCCTGAACAGAACTCCAATCGCTTATGCACTTAGATCAAGAATTGACAAATGGGACCTCATAAAATTACAAAGTTTCTGTAAGGCAAAGGACACTGTCAAAAGGACAAAACAGCATCCAACAAAATGGGAAAAAAACTTCACCAACCCTACATCTGATAGAGGGCTAATATCCAATATATACAAAGAACTCAAGAAGTTAGACCCCAGGGAACCAAATAACCCTATTAAAAATGGGGTACACATCTAACCAAAAATTTTTCACCTGAAGAAATTCAGATGGCTGAGAAGCACCTTAAGAAATGTTAACATCATTAGTCATTAGGGAAATGCAAATCAAAACAACTCTGAGATTTCACCTCATACCATTCAGAATGGCTAAGGTTAAAAACTCAGGAGACAGAAGGTGTTGGCTAGGATGTGGAGAAAGAGGAACACTCCTCCACTGCTGGTGGGGTTGTAAGATGGTACAACCACTTTGGAAATCAGTCTGGCGGTTCCTTAGAAAACTGGACATGACAGTTCTGGAAGACCCTGTTATACTTCTCCTGGGCATATACCCAAAGTATTCCCCGGCATGGAATAAAGACACATGCTCCATTATGTTCATAGCAGCCTTATTTATAATAGCCAGGAATTGGAAAGAATCCAGATGTCCATCAATGGAGGAATTGATATAGAACATGTGGTATATTTACACAATGGAATACTACTCAGCAATTAAAAACAATGAATTCATGAAATTTTTAGGCAAATGGTTGGATCTGGAAATTATCATTCTAAGTGAGGTAGCCCAATCACAAAAGAATACATATGGAATGCAATCTCTGATTAGTCCAGAAGTTCTGAATTCTGAAGGCACAATTAGCATAAGAAATGACTCCCATGAAGAAGTAAGGAGAGGGTCCTGATCCTGGAAAGGCTTGCTCTAGCATTGGAGGGGAGTACCAGGATAGAGAAAAAGGAGAGAGGTGATTGGAGAACGGGTGGAGAGAAGAAGGTTTATGGGACAAATGGGGAGGGGGGATCTGGGAAAGGGGAAATCATTTGGAATGTAAGCAAAGAATATAGAAAATAAAAATATATAATAATAAAAAGAAATTACGTGTAAATGCATAATGTATATAAATGAAAATAAAATCAAAAATCTAAATAAAAGATAGCTTACAAGGAAAATAATCTACCAAAATGATTCTTAAAAATGTATATTCAATGCTGTACCATGGTGCATGCATACATCTGTGTGGTTTCATTATAAAATGTTAGTTTTTCATTAATTGTTATGTATGGGGTAAAGGAGTGAGTGTATTATACAAATTAACATTTGAATATTTCTCTCATCTGAAACTTTGCTTGTTCACTCAAACCATATTTCAAAATATATTTCAACATTAATTTTGTGTGATTTGAAACAACATAATCTTTCCTGTCGGCATTATAGTGAGCTTCTCCTTATAAGAATAGTGAAGGTTGTGAATCCTATAAGACCTATTGAAGGGATACAGCTATCATAGTTACGACACGATCCTAATTTTTTTGTTTGTTTGCTTGCATGCTTTGTTTTCTTTTTGCTTTGCTTTGTTTTGTTTTATGGTATCAGTATGGGACTGTGGCTCAATTTCAAATACAATATGCTCTGCATCTATTGAACAGTTTAGGAAAAATGGCATAGGAATCTGTTTTTCTCTGCATTGGGAAAAATTCTCTAATCATTAAAATGTTAAAAAATGCTCGTACACAGGAACTTTAGTGTGGAGAGTATTCTCCCTGTTCCTATTTCATCTGTTGCCCTCTTTTGTGCAAAAATTAAAGGAATGTTTTGTGATACAGGAAGTCTTCAGTTTAGATTATTTCCACATGAATATTAAGTTATATGAGTATGAGAATAGGCAAATAATACTGTGCCATGATTTCATGTTTGCATGCTTGCATTCTTTGAGATAAAAATAATGGCCTTCAGCATATTTTAATCTTTTATTAACATCCATTGGATCATTGTCAAGAATGTGTCTAGATCTAGTGTATGCGCCCTGCCATGGGACTTCCTTAAGTAAACCACCAAACCTGAAGGATCAGTTTTCTTTATCAAGAAAAAGTCAAGCACAGAGTTCTGGAGATCAAACACAGGGTATTAGTCTTATATGGTTAATGCTTTTCCCTTGTAAGCTCTCTCCTTGTCATGATAATCATGCCGTAGCTCACAACATCTCACTTACAAATCAATACACAAAATAATTCCCAAGACAAATTTAAAATCTTAAGGATGACATGCATGTATTGCAGACAAGTGAATAATTAAGAATAATTAAAACTATTTTATATAAGCAAAAATATTCACTTAGATGCTAGTATTCCTAATTTTGTTAAGATACGATTTCTTTCTCTTTGTGTCTTTATTAAGGTCCACTCTTAATGTGGAGGGGAATGAGTGAGAGAACAAAAGATCTTTGAGGAAAATATATAAGGCATAATTCTTTTTTTATTATTCGATATAACTTTTTATTTACATTTCAAATGATTTCCCCTTTTCTAGCCCCCCACTCCCCAAAAGTCCCGTAAGCCCCCTTCTCTCCCCCTGTCCTCCCACCCACCCCTTCCCACTCCCCGTTCTGGTTTTGCCCTATACTGCTTCACTGAGTCTTTCCAGAACAAGGGGCCACTCCTCCTTTCTTCTTGTACCTCATTTGATGTGTGGATTATGTTTTGGGTATTCCAGTTTTCTAGGTTAATATCCACTTATTAGTGAGTGCATACCATGATTCACCTTTTGAGTCTGGGTTACCTCACTTAGTATGATGTTCTCTAGCTCCATCCATTTGCCTAAGAATTTCATGAATTCATTGTTTCTAATGGCTGAATAGTACTCCATTGTGTAGATATACCACATTTTTTGCATCCACTCTTCTGTTGAGGGATACCTGGGTTCTTTCCAGCATCTGGCAATTATAAATAGGGCTGCTATGAACATAGTAGAGCATGTATCCTTATTACATGGTGGGGAATCCTCTGGGTATATGCCCAGGAGTGGTATAGCAGGATCTTCTGGGAGTGAGGTGCCCAGTTTTCGGAGGAACTGCCAGACTTATTTCCAGAGTGGTTGTACCAATTTGCCATCCCACCAGCAGTGGAGGAGTGTTCCTCTTTCTCCATACCCTCTCCAACACCTGCTATCTGCTGAGTTTTTAATCTTAGCCATTCTGACTGGTGTAAGATGAAATCTCAGGGTTGTTTTGATTTGCATTTCCCTAATGACTAATGAAGTTGAGCATTTTTTAAGATGCTTCTCCGCCATCCGAAGTTCTTCAGGTGAGACTTCTTTGTTTAACTCTGAACCCCATTTTTTAATAGGGTTGTTTGGTTTTCTGGAGTCTAACTTCTTGAGTTCTTTATATATATTGGATATTAGCTGTCTATCTGATGTAGGATTGGTGAAGATCTTTTCCCAATTTGTTGGTAAGGCATAATTAAAGACAGCATTTGAGTTCTCTTTGATACCATGGATCTCACTTCTTTCTTCCTCTCCTATGCATGCAATTTTGGGAGTGGATATTGTCTAATTACCTTCCTGTGTCTCTATAACAGTGAATATCCTGTAGTTCTAACTTGGCATAAGGTTGATTACTTTAATTTAAAAAGAATCTATACAATGAAACAAATGTCATTATAAGAGTCTGGAAAGCTAAGAATACTTTAAGTATCAAATCTAAACTATCATGTAGATAGCAAGAACTAGATTTGAAGCATGAGCATGATGCTGACCATAGCCTGAAGTATTCAGGTGAGTAAGGTAGGAATATCACAAACTCAAGGCTACTCTGGCCTCCACAGTGTGACTAGTAATGAGACCCTCTCTCACATTAAAATAATAAAATAAAGAAATATGAGTGTTAGATTCCTTTGCTAGGGTACATGAAGTGTTTGGTTCAATTCTTGGTGCTAGTGAAGGGTATGGATGCAGAGATTTATTTTAGAAAACATCCTATTTTTAACATGAATGATGCTTATACAAACAGTTTTTTTTCTATATGGATCTGACTACTGATTGTTTCCTAGAGAGTAAAGTCTGATTGGGTATTGAGGTAGTCAATGCTAGAAATAAGGAATACTTAAGTAGTATCTAATCTTCCGGTGGGATTTGGTGGGAGGAACATCTTTTGTTGTTGTTTTGCTTTGTTGTTTTTTCAATTTTTATTATTGTGGCTTCCTCTTTTGGTGCACCCTCCCACAGTTTCTCATCCCATTTGTCCTCCTGCTTGCTTCTTAGAGGGTGCTTCCCAATTCCCTGGGACCTAAGGTCTTTCAAGGATTAAGCACATCTTGTCCCACTAAGGCCTGACCAGGAAGACCTCTGCTATATTTGTTCCAGGGACCTCAGACTAGCCAGTGTTTGCTCCTGGTAGGTGGCTAAATCTCTGGGAGCTCCCTGGAGTCTGGGAAAGTTGTGACTGCTAATCTTCTTATGAGGTCTATCTCACCTTCAACTTCTTCAATTTTGAGGAGTTAAAATTTCTATGATTAATATTATTCAAGACTCCAGTTTTATTTAATTTGGAAATAAGCTGGAATATAAATAATCCAAATGCTTAACAAAACAAAATACCTTCTATTTATCTTATAAACATACCTTCTCTCCCCAAAATGTCTACCCCACTAAAAAATGATCCTTACAGGAGTGGAAGAGCAGCTGGGACAGGGTTCTTCCGGGCCCCATTTGCACCTAGGACCTGGTCTGCTCCACAGCCATCTGTGCACCAGTCTTGCCAGGGAAGAACTTATCTCCAGCGAGTGCTTTGACACCCCAGTTTGGAGGAGAGACCATCATTTTCTCTCCAGTGACAGTGCAAGGCAGGTAGAGCCAGGAACCCAGGAGCACAGGAGTGGCAGAGCAGCTGGGACAGGATCCTTCTGGGCTCAGTCTGTACCCAGCAGCTGGGATGAGCCATAGCCCTCTGTGCCAGGGGAGAGCTAGTATCCCAGGGGTACTGAGACAGACTTGCAGGCCCACAGGGGGGACAAGCTCCAGCCAGGGACAGCAAGACCAACTAACACCAGAGATAACCAGATGGCAAAAGGCAAACCCAAGAATACTACCAACAGAAGCCAACGTGACATGGCACCATCTAAACCTAGTTGTCCCACAACAGCAAGACCTGGATACCCCAACATATGGGAAAAGCAAGATTTGGATTTAAAATCGTAGCTCATGATGCTGATAGAGGACTTCAAGAAGGACATAAATAACTCCCTTAAAAAGTAGAAACAAAGAGAACCATACAAAGAATCAACAAAACCAGGAGCTGGTTCGTTGAAAAAATCAACAAGATAGATTAACCATTAGCCAGACTGAACAAAGGGCACAGAGAAAGTATCCAAATTAACAAAATTAGAAATGAAAAGGGGGATATAACAACAGAAACAGGAAATCCAAAAAAATCATCAGATCCTACTACAAAAGTCTATACTCAACACAACTGGAGAATCTGGAGGAAATGGACAATTTCCTGGACAGGTACCAAATACCAAAATTAAATCAGGACCAAATAGATCATCTAAACAGTCCTATAACCCCTAAAGAAATAGAAGGGGTCATAGAAACTCTTCCAACCAAAAAAAGCACAGGACCAGATGGTTTCAGTGCAGAATTCTATCAGACATTCAAAGAAGACCTAACACCAATACTCTTCAAACAATTCCACAAAATAGAAGCAGAAGGAACACTACTCAATTCCTTCTATGAAGCCACAATTACACTGATACCAAAACCACACAAAGATCCAACAAAGAAAGAGAACTTCAGACCAATTTCCCTTATGAATATTGATAAGCAATAAAATTCTTGCCAACCAAATCCAAGGACACATAAAAAAATGATCATCCACCATGATCAAGTAGGCTTTATTCCAGGGATTCAGGTTTGGTGCAATATACGGAAATCCATCAATGCAATCCACAACATAAACAAACTCAAAGAAAAAAAACACATGGTCATTTCATTGGATGCTGAAAAAGCATTTGACAAAATTCAGCATCCTTTCATGCTTAAAGTCTTGGAAAGAACAGGAATTCAAGGCCCATACCTAAAAATAGTAAAAGCAATATACAGCAAACCAGTAGCCAGCCTCAAACTAAATGGAGAGAAACTTTAAGCAATCCCACTAAAATCAGGGACTAGACAAGGCTGCCCCTTTTCTCATTATCTTTTCAATATTGTATTGAGGTACTAGCTAGGACAATTCAACAATATAAGGAGGTCAAAGGGATACAAATTGGAAAGGAAGAAGTAAAACTATTATTATTTGCAGATGATATGATAGTCTACCAAAGTGACCCAAAAAATCCCACTAGAGAACTCCTACAGCTGATAAACAACTTCAGCAAAGTGGCAGGTTATAAAATCAACTCAAGCAAATCAGTAGCCTTAATATACTCAAAGGATAAGCAGGCTGAGAAAGAAATTAGGGAAATGACACCCTTCACAATAGCCACAAACAATATAAAGTACCTTGGGGTGACTCTTACCAAACATGTGAAAGAGTTGTATGACAAGAACTTCAAGACTCTGAAGAAGGAAATGGAAGAAGACCTCAAAAATGGAGAACCCCCCCATGCTCATGCATCAGCAAGATTAATATAGTTAAAATGGCTATTTTGCCAAAAGCAATATACAGATTCAACGCAATACCCATCAAAATCCCAACTCAGTTCTTCACAGAGTTACAAAGAGCAATTCTCAAATTCATCTGGAATAACAAAAAAACGAGGATAGCTAAAACTATTCTCAACAACAAAAGAAATTCTGGGGCAATCAGTATCCCTGACCTCAAGCAATACTACAGAGCAATAGTGTTAAAAACTGCTTGGTATTGGTACAGTGACAGGCAGGCAGATCAATGGAACAGGATTGAAGATTCAGAAATGAACCCACACACCTATGGCCACTTGATCCTCGACAAAGGGGCTGAAAACATCCAATGGAAAAAAGATAGCTTTTTCAACAAATGTTGCTGGTTCTGCTGGAGGTCAGCATGCAGAAGAATGCGAATTGATCCATCCTTGTATCATTGTACTAAGCTCAACTCCAAATGGATCAAGGACCTCCACATAAGCCAGACACTCTGAGGCTAATAGAAAAGAAACTGGGGAAGACCCTTGAGGACATCAGTACGGGGGAAAGTTTCTGAACAGATCAACAATAGCCTATGCGCTAAGATCAAGAATTGACAAATGGAACCTCATAAAATTACAAAGTTTCTGTAATGCAAAGGACATCATCAAAAGGGCAAATTGGCAACCATCAAATTGGTAAAAGATCTTCACCAACACTACATCAGATAGAGGGCTAATATCCAATATTTATTAAGTACTCAACAAGTTAGACTCCAGAAAACCAAATAACCCTATTAAAAATGGGGTACAGAGCTAAACAAAGAATTTTCACCTGAAAAACTTTGTATGGCGGAGAAACATCTTAAAAAATTCTCACCTTCATTAGTCATTAGGGAAATGCAAATCAAAACAACCCTGAGATTTCACCTTATACCAGTCAGAATGACTAAGATTAAAAATTCAGGAGACAGCAGGTATTGGCTAGGATGTGGAGAAAGAGGAATACTCCTCCACTGCTGGTGGGGTTGCAAATTGGTACAACCACTCTGGAAATCAGTCTGGGGGGTCCTCAGAAAACTGGGCACCTCACTTCTGGAAGATCCTGCTATACCACTCCTGGGCATATACCCAGAGGATTCCCCAGCATGTAATAAGGATACATGTTCCACTATGTTCATAGCAGTCCTATTTATAATAGCCAAAACCTAGAAAGAACCCAGATATCCCTCAATGGAGGAATAGATGCAAAAATGTGGTATATATACACAATGGAGTACTGTTCAGCGATTAGAAACAATGAATTCATGAAATTCTTAGGCAAATGGATGGACCTGGAGAACATCATACTAAGTGAGGCAACCCAGTCTCAAAAGATCAATCATGGTATGCACTCAATAATAAGTGTATATTAAACTAGAAAACTGGAATACCCAAAACATAATCCACACATCAATTAAGGTACAAGAATAACGGAAGAGTGGCACCTGTAAAACCCCAAAAACCGAGGGTGCCCCAGCACCCCACACCCCGGAATGTAACACCCAAATCACTAGCGAGAAATGGTCTCGATGCAATAGCATGAGGATTTCTTTATTTCCAGAATTCTGGGTTCCATAGCCGTACACCAGGCAGGGTTAGATGACTATGGACCCCGAGTGCCGAATTGCCACAGCTTTTATACGTTTAGACAGAGCCCGCGAATCACAAACCAATCATTTCTTAGCATGGAGAGCCCGCGAAATGCGAGCCAATTGATTTGTACCACTCCATAGTTTTTAGGCCAATCAGTTTAAATTATCGGAGCCCGGGCTCAGTGGACCAATTAGTTTCCTATAATGTCTACAGCTGCGTGAACTCCTGCTTAGGGGTAATGGCATAAGTTTACAGAAGATAAGCTTAGCCCATTTCCAGTTACCCTATGGGGCTGGGATCACCTATTCAGGGCCTTTCTGCTAGGTCTAAACAAAGGGCAGGTTCTGGAATGTGACCTTTTACCTAGTTTCTAACAAAGGGAGATAGCATTTTAAACTTGGGTCATTAGAGTTAGACTGTATTATTTTCTATCCTTTCACACCTTGTTCTGGAAAGACTCAGTGAAGCAGTATAGGGCAAAAACCAAAACAGAGAAGTGGGAAAGGGTGGGTGGGAGAACAGGGGAGGGAAGGGGGCTTATGGGACATTTAGGGATTGGGGTCTAGAAAAGGGTAAATCATTTGAAATGTAAATAAAAATATATAGAATAAAAATAAAATAAAATGTAAAAAAAAAAAAAAGAAATACCAGAAACTATAACTAAACAGGTGAAGGAATTGAACAAAACCATTCAGGACCTAAAAATGGAAGTAAAAACAATAAAGAAATCACAAAGAAACAGCTCTAGAGACAGAAAACTAGGAAAAGTCAGGAATCATAGATGCAAGCATCAACAACAGAATACAAGATATAGAAGAGAGAATCTCAGGTGCAGAAGATAACATAGAAAGCCTTGAAACAACAGTCAAAGAAAATGCAACATGCAAAAAGCTCCAACCCAAAACATCCAGGAAATCAAGGATACAATGAGAAGACCAAATCTAAGGACTACAGGCTTAGAAGATAGTGAAGATTTCCAGCTTAAAGGGCCAGTAAATATCTTCAACAAAATGATAGAACAAAACTTCCCTAACCTAAAGTAAGAGATGCCCATGAATATACAAGGAGCCTACAGAACTCCAAAAATATTTGACCAGAAAAAGTTTCCTCCCATCATAGAATAATCAAAGTACCAATTGCATTAAACAAAGAAAGAAATTAAAAGCAGTAAGAGAAAAAGTCAAGAATTACACCAGACTTCTCACCAGAGACTATGAAAGTCAGAAGATCCTGGGCAGATGTCATACTGACCCTAAGGGAACATCAATGCCAACCCAGGTCCTATAGCCAGCAAAACTCACAATTACCATAGATAGACAAACTAAGGTATTCCATAACAAAAACAAACCTACACAATATCTTTCCACAAATCCAGTCCTTCAATGAATGGAAAACACCAACAAAAGGAGGGAAACTACACCCTAGAAAAAGTAAGAAAATAATCTTTTAATAAACCACAAGGAAGAGAGTCACACAAACATAACTCCATGTAACTACCCTCAGTTACGTCAAACACGTTACCTGGAAGGGAGGCTGGGGATGTATGGGAAGGCAGCAAGAGAACGAGACCAAGAGAACAGTTGCTGATCAATGTCCCAAGGTTTAATGGAGGACTTAGAATTTAAAGTTTCAAGTGAGACCCCCCCCACCTCAAATTCCAAGGTCTGCTCAAGAGAACTGGTCTGACTGCTCAGGGGGTATTGGCTCCAATGCTCAGGTGGCTAGACTGGTCACCTGCTTAATTCAGGAATTTGTAGATTGGAGGAACAATGAACTTCACCTTGGTCCAAATGTTTCACCCTAGGTGTGTGTGGCTGATTATGGCTGAAACATGTCTGGAATTCCTGCTCAAGGGCTTGGAGGGGAAGGCACAATTACTCATTTTGATTTATTAAAAATTGCTGGACTTGGGTGAAAGATTTTATTTTTTTTATTTGATATATTTTTATTTACATTTCAAATAATTTCCCCTTTTCTGGCCCCCGACTTCCTGAAAGTCCCATAAGCCCTCTTCTGTCCCCCTATTCTCCCATCCACCCCTTCCCAATTTCCTGTTCTAGTTTTGCCTTATACTGCTACATTGAGTCTTTCCAGCACCAGGGGCCACTCCTCCATTCTTCTTCTACCTCATTTGATGTGCGGATTGTTTTGGGTATTCCAATTTTCTAGGCTAATATCCACTTATTAGTGAGTGCATACCATGATTAATCTTTTGAGACTGGGTTACCTCACTTAGTATGATGTTCTTCAGCTTCATCCATTTGTCTAAGAATTTCATGAATTCATTGTTTCTAATGACTGAATAGTACTCCATTGTGTATATATACCACATTTTTTATATCCCTGACCAAACAGATTATGACAAGAACTTCAAGTCTCTGAAGAAGGAAATGGAAGAAGACCTCAGAAAAAGGAAAAATCTCCCATGCTCATGGATTGGCAGGATTAATATAGTTAAAATGACCATTTTGCCAAAAGCAATATACAGATTCAATGCAATATCCATTAAAATCCCAACTCAGTTCTTCATAGAGTTAGAAAGAGCAATTCTCAAATTCATCTGGAATAACAAAAAAAAAAAAACCGAGGATAGCTAAAACTATTCTCAACAAGAAAAGAAATTCTGGGGGAATCAATATCCCTGACCTCAAGCAATACTACAGAACAATAGTGTTAAAAACTGCATGGTATTGGTACAGTGACAGGCAGGCAGATCAATGGAATAGGATTGAAGATCCAGAAATGAACCTACACACCTATGGCCTCTTGATCCCCAACAAACATCCAGTGGAAAAAAGATAGCCTTTTCAGCAAATGGTGCTGGTTCAACTGGAGGTCAGCATGCAGAAGAATGTGAATTGATCCATCCTTATCTCCTTGTACTAAGCTCAACTCCAAATGGATCAAAGACCTCCACATAAAGCCAGACACTCTGAAGCTAATAGAAAAGAATCTGGGGAAGACCCATGAGGACATCAGTACAGGGGGAAAGTTCCTGAACAGAACACCAATAGCGTATGCTCTAAGATCAAGAATTGACAAATGGGACCTCATAAAATTACAAAGTTTCTGTAAAGCAAAGGACACCATCAAAAGGACAAATCAGCAACCAACAAACTGGGAAAAGATCTTCACTAATCCTACATCCGACAGAGGCCTAATATCCAATATATACAAAGAACTCAAGAAGTTAGACCCCAGAAAACCAAATAACCCTATTAAAAATGGGGTACAGAGTTAAACAAAGAATTTTCACCTGAAGAACTTCAGATGGCTGAGAAGCATCCTCTCTTACTCTTAATGAAACTGAAAAGTAGTGGAATCAAGAGAACTAAAATAAGTTGAGCAATTCTTTGGTTAGCAGGTACAGTTATAATACTATGAGGGGAAACAGCCACAATTTTAATTTCTTCCTCATAATCATTATCTATGACACCTGGATAAACCTGCAGTCCTTTTACAATCATACCACTTCATCCTAGAAGTGATCCCGAAGTTTCTGCAGGCAAAGGTCCAAAACCCCTGTAGAGTCTGATCTCCCGTTTCTGGGGTTAATACTGCATGGGAAGTGGAATAGAGGTCCAGTCCTGTGCTTCCTGGCGTTGCCCTGAGAAGTTTAAAAATGGATTTCCCTGGCCTGGCAGCAGCTTCATGGCCTCATAAGCTGCTTGCTGTGGGTGTCTGGGATCCTGAGGCTGTCCTCTCTGTCCATTTCCTGACATGGGATGGCTCTGAATATCTCTTAGATTTATAGTCCCTGACCCAGTGACTACCTTTCCTGCATCAAGGACAAACTCCTGGGGCATAACCTGAGTTACATTGAATGAGTTACATGGAAGGGAAGCTGGGGATGCATGGGAAGGTGGCAAGAGAAAAATGAGACCAAGACACCAGTTGCTGATCAATTTCCCAAGGTTTAATGAAGGTTTCAGGGAAGACCCCTCCCCAAATTCCAAGGTCTGTTCTGGAGAACTGGTCTGACTGCTTAGCGGGTGTTGGGTCCACTGCTCAGGTGGCTGGACAAGTTACCTGCTTAATTCAGGAATTTGTAGATCTGGAGGAATAATGAACTTCACCTTTGTCCAAGAGCTCCATCCTAGGTCGTGGGTCGAGGGATTATGGCTAAAACATGTCTGGAATTCCTGCTCAAGTGCTGGGAGGGCAAGACAAAACTCGACCTCTAATAATAAAAATTACAGAAGCAACAATCACTTCTCCTTAATATCTCTTAGTATCAATGGACTCAATTCTCCCATAAAAAGACATAGACTAACAGACTGGATACATAAAAAAAGACCCAACATTTTGCTGCATACTAGGAAATTACCTCAGGCACAAAGACAGACACTGCCTCAGAGTAAAAGACTGGAAATCATTTTTCCAAGAAAATGGTCCCAAGAAGCAAGCTGGTGTAACCATTATAATACCGAATAAATTCAACTTTGAACCTAATGTAATCAAAGAAGATAAAGAAGGACACATCATACACATCAAAGGAAAAATCTACCAAGATGAACTCTCAATTCTGAACATCTATGCTACAAATGCAAGAACATCCACATTCATAAAAGAAACTTTGGACAGAGATCGGCGGCAGCGGCGGCGGCGGCAGCGGCAGCAGTGGCTGCTCCAGCTGAAGGGCCATCAGCAGTGGAACCAAGGCGTCACAGGGACCAGTTAGGCCCTGCGCCCACGACCACTGACCTTCGCTGACCAGCCGGGCAGCAAGCAGCTGCAGTTGTGCGGCGCCTTTCCTGCACGGAGGCCACTTCAGAACTCGGCCTCCCACCAGTCAGGAGAGGAGCATCCATCTTGGATCCGTACTCCAGGAATCGGACAGACTGAGGTACACAAACATAATCCGAGGCCAACACCGCGGTGGTCTGAGCCCGACGGGCGTTGGCCTGCACCCAGGCCCTGGGCGGGTCGGGGGGCCATCGGGGTGCCAACCCAACCAGGAGGTTTTTTGCCCAGGCCTGCGAGCGCGCCGCCGCCATTTTGCCTGCAGGACGACAGAGAGCTCAGGCGGGCAGACCTGTAACAGGCATAGCCTAAGGCTAACAAAGCGGGGGTCCAGGCCCCAAAAGGCACAGGACTGACCCCAAGAACTGGGCGGCTTGGTGGGCCATCTGTGAGTCAACCCGCCCAGGTGATTGTTAGCAAAGCAGACTCTCCCGGCGCTTTCAGGGAGCGCGGGCGCGCACGCCCGCCATCCTAGTCACCTGGCAAACCCAATTATCAGTCATAGCCCCAGGGGAACTTTGCTCGGACCTTGGCCTCCCAGGCTTTTGCCTGGACTCAGGGACTGGGCGGCCAGGCTAACCTTGTGTGCGACAGCCCGGTTGGCAGATCGGCTGCCCAGCTGAGTGAGCGGAACACAGGGGAGGTCACAGTAGCATACACGGTCGGCACTCCCTGGGAGTGCACACGGGCTCCATCTGCTCCACAGACACAATCTGGGGCAAGGCCTCAGGCAGAAGCCCCTAGCTCTACTCTCTCCGCTTCCGGATCCAGATCAGTCTGGGCGGCAGCATTACATCTCCAAGTCCTGCAAGTGGCTAGCTGGGCTTCCGGGCGGCCAGCTGGGAGAAGTCAGTGTGCTCCAGTGAAACCAGCGGGCCCCAGCAGGAGCCTTCGGCTGCCTGCTTTGGGATCGGAACAGCCTGGGCAGCAGCACACTGTCTACAAGCAGTGCAGGAGGTAAGCTGTGCACCAGAGGCCAACTGGGAAGGGGCAGCTTGCACTGGTGAGTCCAGCACTGACAAGATAAACTAACACCAGTGAGATCTAGATGGCAAAAGGCAAACGCAGGAACGTCACTAACAGAAATCAAGGCAATATGGCAACATCTGAACCCAATTCTCCTCTACCAACATGTCCTGGATACCCCATCACACCAGTAAAACAAGATTTGGATTTAAAATCACTGGTCATGATGCTGGTACAGGAACACATGAAGGTCATACATAAAGAAATTCAGGAGAAAATGGATCAAAAGTTAGAAGCCCTTGCAAGGGAAACACAAAAATCATTGAAAGAAATCCAGGAGAATACAAAAGCCAACAAGGAGGAAATGCAAAAAACACTTAAAGAAATACAGGAGAACTTTGCTCAACAGGCTGAGGTCATGAAAGACGAAACACAAAAATCTCTTAAAGAAATACAGGAGAACTTTGGTCAACAGGCTGAGCTCATGAAAGAGGAAACACAAAAATCTCTTAAAGAATTACAGGAAAACACAAACATGCAAGTGAAAGAGCTAAGCAAAACCATCCAGGATCTAAAATCAGAAGTAGAAACAACTAAGAAAACTCAAAGGGAGACAACTTTGGAGATAGAAAGCCTTGGGAAGAAATCAGGGGACAGAGATACAAATATCAACAACAGAATACAAGAGATAGAAGAAAGAATCTCAGATGCTGAAGATTCCATAGAAACCATGGACTCAACAGTTAAAGAAAATGCAAAATGCAAAAAGCTTGTAACCCAAAATATCCAGGAAATCCAGGACACAATGAGAAGACCAAACCTAAGGATTATAGGCATAGATGAAAGTGAAGATTTACAACTTAAAGGGCCAGCAAATATCTTCAATAAAATTATGGAAGAAAACTTCCCTAACCTAAAGAGAGAGATGCCCATGAATATACAAGAAGCCTACAGAACTCCAAACAGACTGGACCAGAACAGAAATACTTCCCGTCACATAATAATCAAAACACCAAATGTTCTAAACAAAGAAAGAATACTAAAGGCAGTAAGAGAAAAAGGCCAAGTAACATATAAAGGAAGACCTATCAGAATCACAGCAGACTTTTCACCTGAGACTATGAGGGCTAGAAGGTCCTGGGCAGATCTCATGCAGACTCTAAGAGAACACAAATGCCAACCAAAACTACTATATCCAGCAAAACTCTCAATCACCATAGATGGAGAAACTAAGATATTTCATGACAAAACCAAGTTTACCCAATATCTATCCACAAACCCGGCCCTAAAAAGGATAATAGGAGGACAACACCAATACAAGGAGGGAAACTTCACCCTGGAAAAAGCAAGATAGTAACCTTTCATCAAACCCAAAAGAAGTTAAGCATTCAAATTTAAAAAATAACGTCAAAAATGATAGGAAGTAACAATCACTATTCCTTAATATCTCTTAACATCAATGGACTTAATGCCCCAATAAAAAGACACAGACTAACTGAATGGATACGTAAACAGGACCCTACATTTTGCTGCTTACAGGAAACACACCTCAGGGTCAAAGACAAACACTACCTTAGAGTAAAAGGCTGGAAGACAATTTTACAAGCAAATGGTCTCAGGAAACAAGCTGGAGTAGCCATTTTAATATCAGATAAAATTGACTTTCAACCCAAAGTCATCAAAAGAGACCCTGAGGGACACTTCTTGCTGGTCAAAGGAAAAATACAAAAAGAAGAACTGTCAATCCTGAACATCTATGCCCCAAATGCAAGGGCACCCTCTTTCGTAAAAGAAACTTTATTAAAACTCAAAGCACACATTGCACCTAACACAATAATTGTGGGTGACTTCAACACTGCACTTTCCTCAATGGACCGATCAGGAAAACAGAAACTAAACAGGGACACAATGAAACTAATTGAAGCTTTGGACCAATTAGATTTAACAGATATATATAGAACATTCTATCCTAAAACAAAAGAATATACCTTTTTCTCAGCACCTCATGGTACCTTCTCCAAAATCGACCATATAATTGGTCACAAGACAGACCTCAACAAATATAAGAAGATCGAACTAATCCCATGCCTCCTATCTGATCACTATGGAGTAAAAGTGGTCTTCAATAGCAACAGAAACAACAGAAAGCCCACATACACGTGGAAACTGAACAATACTCTACTCAATGATACCTTGGTCAAGGAAGAAATAAAGAAAGAAATTAAAGACTTTTTAGAACACAATGAAAATGAAAACACAACATACCCAAATCTATGGGACACAATGAAAGCAGTGCTAAGAGGAAAACTCATAGCCCTGAGTGCCTCCAAAAAGAAAATGGAGAGAGCATACATTACCAGCTTAATGACACACCTGAAAGCCCTGGAACAAAAAGAAGCTATTTCGCCCAGGAGGAGTAGAAGGCAGGAAATCATCAAACTCAGGGCCGAAATCAATCAAGTAGAAACAAAGAGAACCATACAAAAAATCAACAATACCAGGAGCTGGTTCTTTGAGAAAATCAACAAGATAGATAAACCCTTAGCCAGAATGACCAAAGGGCACAGAGAAAGTATCCAAATTAACAAACTTAGAAATGAAAAGGGAGATATAACAACGGAAACTGAGGAAATCCAAAAAATCATCAGATCCTACTACAAGAGCCTATACTCAACACAACTGGAGAATCTGGAGGAAATGGACAATTTCCTTGACAGATACCAAATACCAAAATTAAATCAGGACCAACTAGACCATCTAAACAGTCCCATAATGCCTAAAGAAATAGAAGGAGTCATAGAAAGTCTTCCAACCAAAAAAAGCACAGGACCAGATGGCTTCAGTGCAGAATTCTACCAGACCTTCAAAGAAGAGTTAACACCAATACTCTTCAAACTATTCCACAAAATAGAAACAGAAGGAACACTACCCAATTCCTTCTACGAAGCCACAATTACGCTGATACCAAAGCCACACAAAGATCCAACAAAGAAAGAGAACTTCAGACCAATTTCCCTTATGAACATCGATGCAAAAATACTCAATAAAATTCTTGCCAACCGAATCCAAGAACACATCAAAACGATCATCCACCATGATCAAGTAGGCTTTATCCCGGGAATGCAGGGTTGGTTCAATATACGGAAAGCCATCAATACAATCCACTACATAAACAAACTCAAAGAACAAAACCACATGGTCATTTCATTGGATGCTGAAAAAGCATTTGACAAAATTCAGCATCCCTTCATGCTTAAAGTCTTGGAGAGAACAGGAATTCAAGGCCCATACCTAAACATAGTAAAAGCAATATACAGCAAACCGGTAGCCAGCATCAAACTAAATGGAGAGAAACTTGAAGCAATCCCACTGAAATCAGGGACCAGACAAGGTTGCCCCCTTTCTCCTTATCTTTTCAATATTGTACTTGAGGTACTAGCTCGGGCAATTCGACAACATAAGGAGGTCAAAGGGATACAAATTGGAAAGGAAGAAGTCAAACTATCATTATTTGCAGACGACATGATCGTCTACCTAAGTGACCCAAAGAACTCCACTAGAGAGCTCCTACAGCTGATAAACAACTTCAGCAAAGTGGCAGGTTATAAAGTCAACTCAAGCAAATCAGTGGCCTTCCTATACTCAAAGGATAAGCAGGCTGAGAAAGAAATTAGGGAAATGACCCCCTTCACAATAGCCACAAACAGTATAAAGTATCTTGGGGTGACTCTTACCAAACATGTGAAAGATCTGTATGACAAGAACTTCAAGACTCTGAAGAAGGAAATGGAAGAAGACCTCAAAAAATGGGAAATCCTCCCATGCTCATGGATCGGTAGAATCAATATAGTTAAAATGGCCATTTTGCCTAAAGCACTATACAGATTCAATGCAATACCCATCAAAATCCCAACTCAATTCTTCACAGAGTTAGAAAGAGCAATTATCAAATTCATCTGGAACAACAAAAAACCCAGGATAGCTAAAACTATTCTCAGCAACAAAAGGAAATCTGGGGGAATCAGTATCCCTGACCTCAAGCAATACTACAGAGCAATAGTGTTAAAAACTGCATGGTATTGGTACAGTGACAGGCAGGAGGATCAATGGAACAGGATTGAAGATCCAGAAATGAACCCACACACCTATGGCCACTTGATCCTCGACAAAGAGGCTGAAAACATCCAATGGAAAAAAGATAGCCTTTTCAACAAATGGTGCTGGTTCAACTGGAGGTCAGCATGCAGAAGAATGCGAATTGATCCATCCTTGTCTCCTTGTACTAAGCTCAAATCCAAATGGATCAAGGACCTCCACATAAAGCCAGACACTCTGAAGCTAATAGAAAAGAAATTGGGGAAGACCCTTGAGGACATCGGTACAGGGAGAAAGTTTCTGAACAGAACACCAATAGCGTATGCTCTAAGAGCAAGAATTGACAAATGGGACCTCATAAAATTACAAAGTTTCTGTAAGGCAAAGGACACCATCAAGAGGACAAATCGGCAACCAACAAATTGGGAAAAGATCTTCACCAATCCTACATCAGATAGAGGGCTAATATCCAATATATATAAAGAACTTAAGAAGTTAGACTCCAGAAAACCAAACAACCCTATTAAAAAATGGGGTACAGAGTTAAACAAAGAATTCTCACCTGAAGAACTTCGGATGGCGGAGAAGCATCTTAAAAAATGCTCAACTTCATTAGTCATTAGGGAAATGCAAATCAAAACAACCCTAAGATTTCATCTTACACCAGTCAGAATGGCTAAGATTAAAAATTCAGGAGACAGCAGGTGTTGGAGAGGGTGTGGAGAAAGAGGAACACTCCTCCACTGCTGGTGGGATTGCAAATTGGTACAACCACTCTGGAAATCAGTCTGGCGGTTCCTCCGAAAACTGGGCACCTTACTTCCAGAAGATCCTGCTATACCACTCCTGGGCATATACCCAGAAGACTCCCCACCATGTAATAAGGATACATGTTCTACTATGTTCATAGCAGCCCTATTTGTAATTGCCAGATGCTGGAAAGAACCCAGGTATCCCTCAACAGAAGAGTGGATGCAAAAAATGTGGTATATCTACACAATGGAGTACTATTCAGCCATTAGAAACAATGAATTCATGAAATTCTTAGGCAAATGGATGGAGCTAGAGAACATCATACTAAGTGAGGTAACCCAGACTCAAAAGGTGAATCATGGTATGCACTCACTAATAAGTGGATATTAACCTAGAAAGCTGGAATACCCAAAACATAATCCACACATCAAATGAGGTACAAGAAGAAAGGAGGAGTGACCCCTGGTTCTGGAAAGACTCAGTGAAACAGTATTCGGCAAAACCAGAACGGGGAAGTGGGAAGGGGTGGGTGGGAGGACTGGGGAAGAGAAGGGGGCTTGCGGGACTTTCGGGGAGTGGGGGGGCTAGAAGAGGGGAAATCATTTGAAATGTAAATAAATTATATCGAATAATAAAAAAAATGTTTATTAAAAAAAAAAAAAAAAAAAAGAAACTTTACTAAAGCTCAAAGCACATATTTTACTTCACAAAATAATAGTGGGAGAGACTTCAACACCCCACTCTCATCAATGGAAAGATCATGGAAACAGGAATTAAACAGATACACAGTAAAGCTAACAGAAGTTATGAACCAAATGTATTTAACAGTTATCTATAGAACATTTTATCCCCAAACTAAAGAACATACCTTCTTCTCAGTACCTCATGGTAATTTCTTCAAAAGTGACCATATATACTTGGTCACAAAACAGACCTCAACAGATATAAGAATATTGAAAGAATGTCATGCACCTTATCAGATCACCACAGACTAAGGCTGGTCTTTAATAACAACAAAAACACCAGAAAGCCCACATACACATGGAAACTCAATGATTGCCATGAAACTCAACATTCTACTCAATGATAACTTGGTCAAGTAAGAAATAAAGGAAAAAATTAAAGACATTTTAGAATTTAATGAAAATGAAGGCACAATATACCCAAACTTGTGGGACACAATGGAAGCAGTGCTAAGAGGAAAACTCATAGCTCTGAGTGCCACCAAAAAGAAAATGGAAAGAACATACATTAGCAGCTTGACAGCACATCTGAAGGCTCTAGAACAAAAAGAAGCAAATACACCCAAGAGGAATAGACAGTGGGAAATAATCAAATTCAGGGCTAAAATCAACCAAGTAGAAACAAAATGAACTATATAAAGAATCAACCAAACAAGAAGCTGGTTCCTTGCAAAAAACAAGGAGATAGATAAACGCTTAACCAAAGTAACCAGAGGGCACAGAGGGCAATGGTGGTGCAAGCCTGTAATCCCAGCACTCTGGGAGGCAGAGGCAGGCAGATTTCTGAGTTCGAGGCCAGCCTGGTCTACAGAGTGAGATCCAGGACAGCCAGGGCTATACAGAGAAACCCTGTCTCGAAAAAAACCAAATAATAAAACAAACAAACAAACAAACAAACAAAACAGAGACAGTATCCAAATCAACAAAATCAGAACTGAAAAGGGAGACATAACAGCAGATACTGAGGAAATCCAAAAAATCATTAGATCCTACTGCAAAAGCCTATATTCAACAAAACTGGAAAATTTAGATGAATGAAAAATTTTCTATACAGATATCAAGTATCACAGTTAAAACAGGACCAGAGAAATTATATAAACAATCCCATAACTCCTAAAGAATTAGAAGAAAGCATTAATAGTCTCCCAAAAAAAAAAAAAAAAAAAAAGACCAGAACCAGATGGATTTAATGCAGCGTTCTATCAGACCTTCAAAGACGACCTAAAACCAATTGTCTTCAAACTATTCCACAAAATAGAAACAATTCATTCTATTAAGCCACCATTACCCTGATACCATGAAGACCCAAAAAAGACAGAGAACTTTAGATCAATTTCCCTTAAGAATGTTGATGTAAAAATTCTCGATAAAATTCTTGCCAACCAAATCCAAGAACACATCCAAACAATCATCCACCATGATCAAGTTGGCTTCATCCCAGGGATTTAGGGATAGTTTAATATTTAGAAATCCTTCAATGTAATCCATTATATAAACAATCTCAAAGGAAAAAAAACCAATGATCATTTCATTAGATGCTGAGAAAGAATTTGACAAAATCCAATATCTCTTCATAATAAAAGTCTTGGAAAGATCAGGAATTTAAGGCGAATATATAAACATAGTAAAAGCAATATACAGCAAATCAGTAGCCAATATCAAACTAAATGGAGAGAAACTTGAAGCAATCCCACTGAAACCAGGGACTAGACAAGGCTGTCCACTCTTTCCCTACCTGTTCAATATAGTACTCAAAGTCCTAACCATAGCAATTAGACAACAAAAGGAAGTCAAATGGATAAAAATTGGAAGGGAAGAAGTCAAAATATCACTATTTGCAGATAATATGACAGTATACTTAAGGGACTCCAAAAATTCTACCAGAGAACTCCTAAACCTGATAAATGACTTCAACAAACTGGCTAGATATATAATTAGCTCAAACAACTTAGTAGCCTTCCTATACTCAAAGGATAAAGAGGTTGGCAAAGAAATTAGGGAAATGACACTCTTCACAATAGTCACAAATAATATAAAGTAACTTGATGTAACTCTCACCCAGCAAGTGAAAGATCTGTATGACAAGAACTTCAAGTATCAGCCAGGCAGTGGTGGTGCACGCCTTTATTCCTAGCACTTGGGAGGCAGAGGCAGGCAGATTTCTGAGTTCAAGGCCAGCCTGGTCTACAGAGTGAGTTCCAGGACAACTAGCGCTACACAAAGAAACCCTATCTTGAAAAACCACACACACACACAAAAAGAACTTCAAATTTCTGAAGGAAGAAATAGAAGGTCTCAGAAAATGGAAAGATCTCTCATGCTCAAGGATTGGCAGAGTTAATACAGTAAAAATGGCCTTCTTGCCTAAAGCAATCTATAGATTCAAAGCAATACCCATCAACATTTTACTTCAATTCTTCTTACAGTTAGAAAGAACAACTTCCAAATTTATCTGGTATAACAAAAAACCCAGAATATCAAAATCTATTCTCAACAATAAAAGAGTTTCTGGTGGAATCAGCATCCCTGACCTCAAGCTATACTACAGAGCAATAGTGATGAAAACTTGCATGGTATTTGTACAATTACAGGCAGGTAGGTCAATGGAATAGAACTGAAGATCCACAAAGGAACCTACACACCTATGGTCACTTTATCTTTGACAAAGGAGCTAAAACCATCCAGTGGAAAAAAGACAGCATTTTCCACAAATGGTGCTGGTTCAACTGGCAGTCAACATGTTGAAAGATGCAAATTGATCCATTCTTATCTCCCTGTACAAAGCTCAAATCCAAGTAGATCAAGAACCTCCACATGAAACTAGATACTGAATCTAACAGAAGAGAAAGTGGGGAAGATCCTAGAACACATGGGCACAGGGGAAAATTTCCTGAACAGAATGCTAATAGCTTATGCTCTAAGATCAAGAATTGACAAATGGGACCTCATAAAATTGCAAAGCTTCTCTAAGGCAAAGGACACTGTCAATAGGGCAAAACAGCAACCAACAGATTGGGAAAAGATCTTCATCAATCCTACATCTGATAATGGCTAATATCTAACATATACAAAGAACTCAGGAAGTTAGACTCCAGAAAACCATATAACCCTATTAAAATGTGGGGTCCAGAGCTAAACAAAGAATTCTCAACTGAGGAATATGGGATGGCTGAGAAACACTTAAAGAAATGTTCAACATCCTTAATCATTAGGGAAATGCAAACTGAAACAACCAGAAGATTCTACCTCTCATCAGTTAGAATAGCTAAGATCAAAAGCTCATGGGATAGCATAACCTGGAGAGGATGTGGAGAAAGTGGAACACTCCTCCATTGCTTGTGGGATTGCAAGCTGGTAAAAACACTCTAAAAATCACTTTAGCAGTTTATCAGAAAATTGAACATAGTACTACCTGAGGACCCAGCTATATACCTCCTGGGCCTATATCCAGAAGATGCTCCAACATGTAATAAGAACTCCTGCTCAACTATGTTTATAGCAGCCTTCTTTATAATAGCCAGAATCTGGAAAGAACCTAGGTGTCCCTTAACAGAAGAATGCATACAGAAATGTGGTAAATTTACACAATGGAAGTCTACTCAGCTATTAAAAACAATGCATTCATGAAATTCTTAGGGAAATGGATGGAACTAGAAAATATTATCCTGAGTGAGGTAATCCAGTCCCAAAAGATCACACATAGTGTGAACTCACTGATAAGTGGATATTAGCCCAAAAGTTCAGAATACCCAAAATATATTTTACAGTCCACATTAAGCTCAATAAGGAAGACCAAAGTGTGGATACTTAGATTTTTCTCATAAGAGGGATCAAAATACACATGTCTCACAGCCAAACAGTCAACTAGGTATAGGGTCCTCAATAGAGGAGCTAGAAAAAGGACCCAAGGAGCTGAAGAGGTTTGCATCCCCATAGGAGGAACAATAATATGTACCAATCAGTACCCCTAGAGCTCCCAGGGAATAAACCACCAATCAAAGAGTACACATAGTGGGACTCATGGCTTCAGCTGCATATGTAGCAGAGAATGGCCTTTTCAGACATCAATGAGAGGAGAGGCTATTGGTCCTGTGAAAGCTCGATGCCCCTATGTAGGGGAATGCCATGTCAGCAAAGTGTGAGGGGAGTGTTGTTAAGGGGAATTGGATAGTGGGTTTTCAGAGGGGTAAAGTGGAAAAGGGATACCATTTGAAATGTAAATAAACCAAATATCTAATTAAAAAAAATGTTCCTTAGAGTTGATGCTGAAGTAAACTTTCTCCTTAGTCTTCACATCTGACCAGGATTGGGGACCACATAATAGTTTATAACTAGGGAACCAAATGGCTAAAGTTCTTCTTTAGATCATCCAAATGAACACTGCTGTGCCTGGAGCTTTCTGAACTTAATCTCTGTAGGCCTTTGTTTTTTTTTTAAATCTTCTGAGAAAATACCTGGTAGAAGAGTACAAGAGAGCCACAGAACACCCGGATAACAGAATATCCTGCTCCTGCTTTCTATTCCTGGGATTTAAAAGTCACAACATATCAGTAATCCAAATACAGTTAATGGTGGTAATCAAAAATTTTCAAATGATTCTTTTGGATAACACTCACATGCAATTAACAACTTAACTTCAATGATCCTTGTATGTTGTAGCAATATTTTCAGATGTTATTAGAGAATAGATATTTATGGGAAGGCAATCATACTAAATATGTTTAGCAGAGCAGGGTAATTCCATACTATTTTCTAAACCTTATCCTTAAGCCCACAGCAAATGGAGACCATCATAGGAAACCACAAGTTAACAAAATAAACAAATCAACATATCATAGAGAACTCAGCCACAGTAAATATATCTATTCCACCATTCTTGAGTCTATGTCTCAGTGAACATTAAAAAGAGGGCTGTGAATTATGGGATCCAGAATATCAGAAAGTCTAGTGTGAAACAATCTTATCTAGAGAGGGTTGCATAAACAAGACTGTATGTATGACAATATCAATAGACACGCTAATGCAGAAGGAGAAAATTTCTGAGGCTCTCATCCATAGACAAAAAACTACAGCCAGCTAATGACTGTTGGGAGAAAAGGAATGTCTCCTTATATGACCCACACTTATCTTTCAGTGCAGAATGATCAGTCTTGAAACCATACACACAAAAAAGTATATAACATTACATATTATTATATATTATAATGTATATAACATTATATGAATATGTTATGTATATAACATTATGTATATAACATTATATGAAATATATTACATATATTATACATATATGTAATACTGTTTATCTTTAAAATTTTCTATTAAATAACAGAAAGAAGAATGCATTTAATCAGAATGTACAGAAACAAAAAAACTAAAAGTTATGAATTCCTGAATTCCTATTGCATGTAATTAAATATATCTCACCTGGAAATCAATCTATGTTGGATGTTACTCTCTCCCAAACCATAAGCATTATAAAGCAGAATATATCTAGCTTATATTTCAATACAATTTTAGTTACAGTAAAATGATATTTTGGTTTTTTGTTTCGATTGTTCTTAAAATAAATATCTCATCCTTATCATTTTTGATGGACAATATAGAAAAATACAGTGACTCACACAACTCCACCGAGGACTCAGTTTCTTGTAATACTCACAGCCGTTACATAAACTCTGGAAGTAGAAATTGATGTTGTGATAAATTGACTTGAGAGTAAACACTAGCCAAGGATTTGGCTATTTCTTTTTTCTGCCTTCAGAAGACAGACTCTGTCTTTTATGTTTCCCCTGTAAGTCACTTAGCTACTTTGCAGTCACTCCTCTTGGCTCCTAACAACAAAAGTATGTCATAAATTCCAAAGATACAGCTGCACTCAGTTACTTTGCTATAGGCAAAGACACATATCAAATTGACACCTGGTTAAAGAGTGAAATCATAAGGAATAAATCTCAAGTTTGTGTTTGGAAAGGACTAAAAATAAATTACTACTGTATGTTATATTGGCATAAAATAAGAAAAACAGAAGAATGGGAGACATTGACTGTGAACATAGGCATATGTGTGATGGGAGAGTGATCCTGCTCCTCCATCTTGCAATGCCTCAGAGAATAATATCTAGGCAACACTGCATCTTGTTAGACATTCTCTCTTGTAAATTTCTGTGTCCTGCTTAATCTCCTTGTCTTTAATGGTGTTTTTGTTTCACATTATCCTAAATAACTTAAAGCCAGATCTTCTGATATGTCAATTATAGATGGCAAAACAGAATATACACCAAGTCATTTATTTGCAGAACACTAAAACAGAGTCATATTATCTGCCACAATTTATATAAAACGATCTTATAGGTAAAATATTTGAAATATAAATAATTCATTACATTTTGATTATTACTATATTTTGATTAAACCTCATTTACTTGTTATTTGCTACTGGCTTTGAATTACTTAGCCCTTGTGGAAGTTTTTTACTCAATTTCTACATAAAACCAAAGGTAACTGAAATCTCATTTATTCGCAGGTTGCCTTCATTCTAACTCAGACTACATGATCAGGCAAACAAATGTCAACCATTGAACGCCCAATAGCTTTGTGTTAGAAAAACCTTCTTTTTAAAAATCTTTTACTTATTTATTTATTTTACACTCCAGATTTCTCTCCCCTTCTGGTCTATGCTCCAAGGGGGGTTGGGTGATGGGGACATCCTTGTGGAGACAGGGGGTCAGAGAGAAGGTACAGGATGTAGGAAAACTTTCTAATGGTATCTTTTTCCCAGACACCAGAACAATGCAAGATTATCTTTATGAACTCCAGATGTGTTCTCAAATAAAAAGCATCTCTAGTATTATTCAATATATGATTCATTAGTTTCCACATTCATTTCTCAGAACAAAATTTGACCTAGCATTCATTAAACAATGTCTTCTTTCTGAGATATTATAAACTTCTACTTATAAATGGATTTTACTAAAGATTTTATAGGCAAGAAATATAGTGTTTGTACAGACCCAAAGAATATTCCCAAGTTCATCACATAAATATTTCAAGATAAGCTTCTTGACATAAACTAGTATCGCAGGAAAGAACTTCAACTACATTCTTAAAGTGGAGTGTACTCCTTCTGTGTATTTCAGTTTCAGACTCAAATTTGAATTTGAAGCATAAATTAACTTGACATTGTTTATAATTCTGTTGTTAAGAACCAGTCTAGCTATGTCAGTACTTTTTTTTCTGATATGGAAAAAGAGAATGTATACTCCCACTTTGATAAGCTTTAGATTGCTCTAGGGAAGGAATGTAAAATATTGCTGAATATTCCAAATATTACAACTCCTTGCCAAACTCTAAAAGGAAGAGGCAGGCAGAATCTATTACAAAAATTATACCTTATCATTCCGTTAGCAGGCAGAAAATATGAGTGTTAAGGAGACTTCTTCTGAGAGGGTCTATTTTAGTGCTTGTGTAAGAGTTTTGAATTAAGAGAAATGAAGTGTATAAATATTTGTAGCAGTAGCACAATAAGACAGAACACTCCTTAAGTAATAGATGAAAAACCAAAGTAATTCATTATTCATAACATGAAATTTTAACCAGATTTTAAAGGAATGAACAAAGTCAATGGACCTTGGAAATATTCTAAGCAAAGTTATCAAATGTAAAAATGTACGTGATATACAATTTATTTGTAAAAATAATAGGTAAAATAATTGAAATAAAAATCAGAATAATATATGTCATAGGCTATAGGCAAACAGGGAATATGAAATGATCACTACATAATTTCTGTGTTGTGCTTACAATGTGACAAATATTTGGCACAGATAACATCATAAAATATTATGGATACATAATATTTTAAAAGTATTCACAATACTAAATACTATATTTTAAAATAGAAAATTAAGGAACATTTCCTAATTGTTTTTAAAAAGCCATTTTGCTCTAATTTTAAAGCCATATAGAGGCCCAACAAAGGAAGAAAATTAGAGACTCATTTTCCTTATGAACATAGATGTAAAATTTATTAATAAAATTCTTGCAAAGCCAACACAAGAACATATCAAAAAGACCATTTACTATAATCAAGTAGGCCTCATCCCAGAGATTCAAGGATGTTTTAACATACATAAATGCATAAAGGTAATCCACTACATAAAAATACCAAAATATAAAAGCCACAATTTGCAGAAGTTGAAAGGACAATTTTAACCTTCATAAGGACACACACACACACACACATACATTCCCCCCCACACACACACACATGCACACACACACACATGCGCGCGCACATGCACACACACACACACACACACACACACTAGCTAAAATGTTCTTGAATGCTATAAGAACTGATAAAAAAATTACCACCCCCAACTTCATATCTCACAATGGAACTATAGTATTAAAAAACAGCAGATATTGAAAAAACCCACCCAAACTAGCAAATAAAAAAAAAAACAATGAAAGGTGAAAGATTTATAAGATCTGGAGAGAAAGCAGAGTATATGCTCCACTATGTTTATAGCAGCCTTATTTATAATAGCCAGAAGCTGGAAAGAACCCAGATGTCCCTCAATGGAGGAATGGATACAGAAAATGTGGTATATTTACACAATAGAATACTACTCAACAATTAAAAACAATGAATTCATGAAATTCTTAGGCAAATGGTTGGATCTGGAAAATATCATCCTAAGTGAGGTAACCCAATCACAAAAGAAGACACATGGAATGCAGTCACTGATGAGTGGATATTAGCTCAGAAACTCTGAATACTCAAGACAAAATTCACATATTAAATGTCCCCCAAAAAGAAGGAAGGAGAGGTCCCTCCCTGGTCCTGGAAAGGCTTAATCCAGCATTGTCTTGGAGTACCAGGACAGAAAAGTAGGAGTGGGTTGATTGGAAAAAGGGCAGAGGGAAGAGGGCTTATGGGACTTTTGGGAGGGGGAAACCGGGAAAGGGAAAATCTTTTGGAATGTAAACAAAGAATATAGAAAATAAAAAATAAACAAAAGCAAAACAATAGAGGAGTGTTCCTCTTCCTCACATCCTCTACAACATGTGTTGTTCCCTGAGGTTTTGATCTTAGCAGTTCTGATTGGTGTAAGGTGGAATCTAAGGGTTCTGTTGATTTGCATTGACTAAAGACTGAATATTTCTTTGGGTGCTTCTCAGCCATTTGAAATTCATCTGTTGTGAATTCTCTGTTTAGTTCTATATCCCAGGTTTTGATTGGGATGTTTGGTTTTTTTGGTGCTTAGCTTCCTGAGTATTTTATGTATTTTGATATAAGCCCTCTATGGATGTGGGGTTAGTGAAAGTTTTTTGTTTGTTTGTTTGTTTGTTTGTTTTTTCAATTCTGTAGCTTGCCGATTTGATCTATTGACTATGTCCTTTGCCTTACAGAAATTTTCCTGTTTCATGAGGTCCCATTTATCAATTCTTGATCTTAGAGCCTGAGACATTGGAGTTCTGTTTAGGAAATTCCCCCATGTACCAATGACTTCAAGGCTCTTTCACACTTTCTATTCTGTTAGATTCAGTATATCTGGTTTTAGGTTGAGGTCCTTGATTGACTTGGACTTGAGCTTTGTGTAAGGTCATAAAAATGTGTCTATTTTCATTTTTTTTTTTTTACGTACAGACAGCAAATTAGACCAGCTCCATTGCTTGTGGGATTGCAAACTGATACAACCAGTCTGGAAATCAATCTGGAGAGTCCTCAGTAAATTGGAAATAGCTTTACCTGAAGACCCATCTATACCACTCTTGAGCATGTAGGCGAAAGATGTCCCGTATATACTCATGGAGACTGAGGCAGCATGCACAAGGCCTGCACAGGTCTAAGTATGACAGGGTTCCAGTGCTCTGAGGGTAAGTGGACACAAGCACTCATTGCTAATCCTAATACTCAATAACAAAGGAAAAAAAATTGTTTACCCCCCCCAATGGAATCTCATTATACAAACCACTCTTTTTTCCCCATTAATTAATTAATTTACTCACTACACCTCAGAATATCAGCCTCCCCTTCTGCTTCCAGTCCTCTCCCCACAGATTCTCTTCCCACCTCCCATTCCCCTCTCCTCCAAGAAGTGGGAGTTCCCCACCTCCTCACCATCACCCAGGCACATCAAGTCATTGCAAGAACAGGCACAGCCTCCCTCACCAAGGCCAGACAAAGTGGCCCAGCCAGAGGCACAGGACCCACAGTTCAGGCAACAGCGTTATTGGTGTACTCACATAAATACCAAGCTGCACATCTGCTACACAGATTCCCAATGCTTGCTCTTTTGTTAGTGGGTCAGTCTCTGGGAGCCCACAGGGTCCAGGTTAGTTTACTCTGTTGGTCTTCCTGTGTAGCCTTCATCATCCTCAGGTAGTCTAATCCTTTTCCTAAGTCTTGCACATGACTGCCTGATCTCCATCTAATGCTTGGCTGTGGATCTCTGAAACTGTTTCTGTTGTCTGCTAGGTGGAGCCTCTCAGAGGTTAGTTATGCTAGGCCCCTGCCTACAAGCATAAACATATCATTAATAGAGTCAGAGATTATTTCCTTTCCATGTGATGGGTCCCTACCTGGGCCGACCATCCCTTTACCTATGCTTCATTCCTGTCCCTGCATATCTTGCAGCTGGAACACAATCTGGGTCGAAGGTTTGGTGGGTGGGTTGCTGTCTCCTTCTCCCCTGGGAGTCCTGCCTGACCACTTTAGGTGCCATATCTCCTACTGTTGGAGTCTCAGCTATAGTCACCCCCATAGACTCCCTGGGGTCTCCCTCCCAGAGATGCCTCCTTTCCACCAATTTCTGGAGAAACCACTCTAATGGGCAGGACCCATACCTATCAGTAGGTGGGCAAAAATAAACCAAACTCAATACTTTTCATGTTCTTTGTTTCACAGTGCTTTGTCAGGGCTTGTTTGTTTGCTTGCTTGTTTCTAACACTTTTCAGGATATATATATTTATTTATTTAAATATATATATATATATATATATATATATATATATATATATTTCTTCTCTTGTGCTTTCATGGAATTTCTGTGTGCACGGATGTGGATGTCTGTGTTTCTTTGACTTTTTTTGTTTCTTTTGCTTGTTCATTTCTTGTGTCCTTTTCTGGTATATTTGATTTTGGTTTAGCTTGTCATCATTATTATTATTTATATTATATTATTATAAAGAGGAAAAGAAATGTTGTGGATTTGGATAGAATAGGAGATGGTGAGGATGTCAAAGGAGCTGAAATTTTAATCAGAGAAAATTTTAATCAGAATATATTGTATGGAAAAAAATCCATTTTTAGTATAAGAAAAATAGAAAAATAGTAAGCAAAACTGAATGATTCACACATGGGATAGTTAATAGAATCTGATCCCAGACTTCTTTCCAAAGTGAAAGCAGAACTGATGGTGTGAGTGCTTGTCTGCTTGACTGGCAGTTAAAATATGCTTCTTATTCCTGTGGGGTGGGAGCAGGGTGAAAACATTACTGTGCTTCTTCTCCAGGGATATGGCTTAAAAATACCTAGACATACTGAGTTAACCTCTATTGACAATACACAATATGAATAAATAAAAATGCAAATAGATACTTATGTTATTTAACATTTTGTAGCTTATATAACATACATTTTATTAAAATAGCTATTAGATCATTTTTAAGCATTTGGAAATGATGAAGACATTTGATTTTCTCAATATTTAACTTAAAAAAAATCACAGACAAAAATGCATTTTAGGCTTTTATTATGTACACTGTGATCCTGTGGTTTGTAAGTTGCTTCATCTGAGATTGAACATGAAATGTTTGTAAGACAAAAATATTGAAGCCAGGATTCAGAATGGAAACTATGATACCTTCAAAACAGAAGTATACTTCAAAGGACTGGAGGACTGCCAAAGTGTGGCTCAGGGCTAATATACCTACATCTCTTGCTTGAAGCAGTCTCAGGAAAAATACAAGCCTCTCTCTAGGACTACATGGTGAAGGAAATCAGACAAAGAAAACTAGTAGTCACAAAGAGCAATGCCTGAAACAAAACAAAGTGTGTGTGTGTGTGTGTGTGTGAGAGAGAGAGAGAGAGAGAGAGAGAGAGAGAGAGAGAGAGAGAGAGAGAGACATGTAAAGCAAACTGTGCTTAAAAGCAACCAGGAAAATAAGAGGGATCCCAACAGTCTCTATTTCCTAAAAACTGATAAATGCCATAGGACTCCAGTTATTCTTGGTTAAATGTTCATTTAGCAGTTTTTCCATGAATTTTCTGACTGTTGTAAGACTAGATAGTTATTTTCTAATAGAAATTTATTACTTTTTATGAAAGTGAAATTACCTTCTCCCCATTTTGTCTTTGAGCTGGAGTCTAACTCTATCACCCTGGCTGGACCAAACACAATCTAGAGCAGGCTGTCTTCAAAATCACAAAGATCTGTCTGTCGATGCTCCACAAGCTAGAATTAAAGACATGCTCCACCATGCCCAGTTTAAAAAATAAGTTCTTATTACTGGTTGTGCTCAAACATGAAAAATGTGGACATTTCTTTTAACTAGTGTCCTTTGGGTTCCTAAAGCAAGTGTTCACTTATCATGAGACCCTGTGGATGTAACTGCTACTAGGAATTCTGACATAAAGGTTTTGTTATTGTATAAAAAAATGCATACCATCATCTGTTTAATTATTTGAGAAAAGTGCCCAATCTAAATATATATATTCAACGTGGTTTTGCTTTCTTGGACATTATTTCCAAGTCTAGTTATTTAAAGCAGCACTTACTCAGCTCTTAGTTGTGGTTGTGTAGGTCACTGATTTAATGGGAGATGGCTACTTTTCTGTGGTTAAGATTTTCTTAATGTTTGTTGTGGGTTGCTGTGTCAAAAATGTCTAGATTCTAAAATATGGTTTGGAAGAGCAATACTTTATGCCTTCCCCTCAGTAAATAAATACATTTTGAGAAATACAGATCTAGCTAACACTGACTTTCAGATCTTCAGGACTTTTTGGCTGTGTGATACCTACAGATATATGACTTAAATGTTATTTCAGAGTGACAGCTACAACCCGTTAGGCAAATCTTGTTTGCCCTAAGATTCTTTTGAATAAGTGATATTTTATCACCATAAATATGTTGATTTATGCACTATCTCTTACTGGTTTCATGCTATAATTGTGGAGTTGAGTCTCTATATGTCTCTATATGTGAAACATTCATGACATTGCTTAAATGTTTACTGTATGCTTTGGATTACTCTCTTGTACAATGAAAAAAATGACTCACATGTTAAATACTTTTAATATTTTATTTTTTCATATTTTGATTATTCTGGTACTGGGTGTTATTTTAAGATACTTTAATTAATTTGATCTTTATGGGCCACCTATGGCATAGGGTTATCACCACCACTTAATATGTGAGGCAGAGAAGTGGGGATAGCTTGTCTATACCTTCTACACCCAGGGCCAGATGCACAGGTCAGGTGCAGGAACTGTTCTTCCTAGTGCTGCAGCACATTGAAGAACAGAGCAACTGCCAGTGGTGAGAGCAAGAGGGATAGGAGATCTCTCTCCCATCTATGCCACCTCACAGCAGACAAGAAGCAGGGTCGGCTCACCTACATTCGTGCCCTTGGGTATGGATCATCTGCAATTTCAACAATGTATAGTTCTTGCTCTCCCAAGTACTGCAACTAGATAGGGATGAAGTCAGACCTACCACTCTCATGCCATCAAGGCCAGCTCCTCCAAGATGACCTAAGGCCACTTCTACAGTCCTCAAACAGTAACATGTCCCTGATTGGCAGCCCAGATCAAGGACATCTTCATGGTCTTTTGTGATAACAGATACCTGCAAATGGACCTAGACATGGCCTGTAGGGCAGCACAGACAAGAACCCCACCATTGTCCAACTATTCACATCAAGGTGTTCCTCATGAGTCTTCAATTCTACCTTTCTTCCTTATGCCTATATTAGTCTGTTCTCTCTCTCTCTCTCTCTCTCTCTCTCTCTCTCTCTCTCTCTCTCTCTCTCTCTCTCTCTCCTATTTCTCCACCACTTCCTTGCTGCTCTAGTGAAAATGGTGCCCAGGGCCTCTAAGCTTCTGGGGTCATTTCAGGAGTGGTCTCAGGTGTACTATGTTCTCCTTGTTCATTATGGCACTGGACAGGCTTATTTTGGCCCTGATCTATTCCCATATGCATGTATAGCCTCTGATTGGTGATCAGCTCAGGCTAATTCCTTGTCCAGACTCCATTGCACAGGTTTGGTCATACAGGGTTCACTCCTTAATTTTCAAGGATCATCTATCTTGGGCGCACTCCTACACGGCGCCTGCAATCACAGGCAGGATTCTTTTAGTCTTAGGCTTTCTTCCTGTTCAGGGAGCCTTCAGGGCCTACCTGGTGCCAGACTGGTGGGTTTCTCAGGATCACTTTTTTCATGGAATCTTAGGCTACTATCTCTTCAGATGTTCATCTGTCAGTACACTGAACATAGACACAGCCTCTCTCCTTTCTGTCACCTAGAAATGCACATGTGATTTAGCAGACCTTGTAGGAGCAGGGAAACCAAAGTTTTTAAAGGACTTCCCTCAAGGTACTACTAATTCTAGTTCTCACCAATCAGAAGATATACCTCACTTTCCACATCACTTCTTCTCTCATGTGATGCCAGTCACTTCTAACTCATCTCAGTTCCATGAAAACTACTGTGTTACACAAAGGCAGATGCTAGCAGCCAACCATTAATCTGGGAATGGGGTACCCAATGGAGAAGTTGGAGGGTGGGACGAAGGAACTAAAGGGGTGTACAGCCCCATGGGAATAACAACAATATAGACCACCCAGACACCTCAGGACTCCCAGAGACTAAACCATCAACCAAGGGGTACACATGGTTCCAGCCAAAAATGTGGCAGAGGAATGTTAGTAGGAGGAGTGGTCCTTGGTCAGGTGAAGGCTCAAGAGATGCCCCAACAAAGGAAATTGAGTGTGTGGCGGGGGAGATGGGAGTGGGTTGGGTGGAGGGGCATATACTTGGAGGCAAGGGGTGGGAGGAGGGGTTAAGGGTTTTTGGGGAGGGGGGAAACCAGGAAAGGTTTTACCATTTGAAATGTAATGAAGATTATATTCAATTAAAAAAGAGCAAAACCAAAAAAAGTGAATTAAAAAAAACCCTACTGTGTTGTTAAAAGTGCTATGCTTTTAATTTCTATAAGGCCTTATATAAGGAATTTACTCCTCATGGAAGAAACTTTATACATTATTTTCTATTTTCTCATTATATTAAAGTTCAGATGTTAATTTGCTGAAATAGTCTTTTCTAGCAATACAACCACATTTAAAAAATAAAAATTTACCCATGTCTGGTTTGTGCTCAAAGGATGCTACTATTTTCCCTTGTAGCATCTACTGAAATTGTAGTTTTACATTCATTTGTCTAGGCAAATGCTTTTTCCTTTATAAAATATTTTTATTACTATATAGTAGTCATACATAGTAATGGACTTTATGACTTTTTTGTACAAATTGAAGAATTTAAAAAGAAAATCAGTCAAACAAGCAATCAGGGTTCCTAAATAGATTTCTGATTTTAACTTAGCTATTAAATCCAAACACAACCTATAGCTTCATTGAAAATATATTTTTTCTTTTGATCCTGACTTTTTTGGCTTAACCCACTTTCCCTTTTATAGAAATATGTATACTTTTCACGATGTATTTAAAATTTAAGATCACATGCATCTTTATTCATCTCCATAGATTTTAAGATAGATTTCCTCTTGACAATTTTATGCACATATACAATGGTATACAATGAATTTTGAACATATCCACTGCTTTTTTCCCCTTTCCTATTCTTTTTGGGTCCTTTTACCCCAAACTTCCTCCTAATATCTCTCTGTCTCTCTGTCTCTCTGTCTCTCTGTCTCTGTCTCTCTGTCTCTCTGTCTCTCTGTCTCTCTCTCTCTCTCTCTCTCTCTCTCTCTCTCTCTCTCTCTCTCTCTCTCTCTCTCTCTCTCTCTCTCTGTCCAATGGTTATTGCCTATACCTACAGATTCAGGTATATCCAGTGGGTCATGACCAACATACCATAGGCTATATCATGGAAGAAAATTGCCTCTTTTCTCCAGTATCCATCAACTGGCTCCTTAGGAAGGGTGAGGCCTACTGATCTTCCATCCATATTGGAATACTGACTGGATTGCTTTGTATGGGTTGTATAAGCATGGCAAATATGCAGGTTCAATGTATTATTTGTGTCCAAAAGACATCATTTTCAGCAGTCAATGATTCTTATTGGTAAGAGTATAATATAAATGGTCCAGGAAGACATAAATCATGTTAGCTTTACCCAAAAATTCTAATGAAAATTACTGGTGTCAGGTGGATAGTAAAACTATTTGGTGGATAATAAGATAAGCTGAAAGATAATTTAATATTTTATGCTTTTTATATTCATCAAGAACTACTTCCATATCTACCAGGTATACACCAGATAGATAATTATTATCTACAATATAAAATAATTAAAACAACTGAATATCAAGAAAAATATAATGATCTCCATTTCTATTTTATTTTCTTGTATTGAATTCATTTTTATGACACAGTCCATGTCTGATAATTAGAAATTTTATGCAGTCATCTTAACATTTTTGTCTATACAATTTGACATTCAATGAAACATGTATTGACTAACAGATCACTACTTTCAAAATATTCAATAAATATCCTGGAATAGTGGAGCCTTTTCAGTTCTGAATTGAACTGGGTATCTATTTTCTAAATACTCCTTTCTGAGTGTGAACTTACTCATAGAGTTAGTTAGATTAATCTATCTCTCCTTTATCTATCATAACCACGAAGTTATTTGTTTTAAGTCTTAAAATACAATCACTGCAGCACCTGCTCCAAAACTGCTAGAACTTTTTCAATCTATAAAGTTTTAAAGGCTTCTTTTTGCACTAAAAATCAATTCCATAATTTCAATGATGCTTTTCAGATGGTATTATGTATAACCAGGTTTAATTAAGCAGTATATCTTGTATAACCCTTTTTACCATGTCATATTTCTTACAGTGATTATCACTATTTAAATAGTATGATGTTATTATTAATATTAATGTAACCATACATAAATGTCTATCATAACAGCTCTCCTCATCCTTCTACTGATGTTAATTATTTATTAATAGTATTAGATTTTACCATTAAAAGTTACATCTCTGGATGGTTAAGTAAAGGTGAATATTTCATAACTCAACAATAAAAGTGTCATCCCATAAAAATATATATTTAATTTAAAAAAATTGTCAGATAGTGTATAGTTAACTAAGGATATCTTAACTTCTAAAGATAGCATAAATATAAACTGAAAAATGTGACTTACATAAACTTCTGGGAGGCAAAAACTCCCACTGTACATTTTAGTTATTAATTTGCCTATTGTCTAAGTGCTGATATTACCCTCTTTGGGTAAGTAGATAAAAATTTGGAGTACCAAACCATTGGTTCACATTCTTTTTTGTCATAAATCCAATGGATTAACTAGATCACCAATGACTATTTTAAACTCTGCATTCATATGGTTAATCCTAATAGGATATAAATAATGATTTATAAAAGTAAAAGTAAAAGAAAAAGAAAAACTTTCTCAATCAAATCAAAGTCACAATCATGGGTTAGTAAGCTAAAATAGGTTGGAACCCCAGGTACATTTCTGTCACTAGGGAATCCTTAAGTTGTCCTATATTCAACTTTGCCATGCTACAATATGAATGAAAAATTTGAGAGTGGAGCTGGATCTTCCACACAACATTCAATTCAGAACTGAAAAGGCTCCACTATTTCAGGATATTTATTGAATATTTTGAAAGTAGTGATCTGTTAGTCAATACATGTTTCATTGAATGTCAAATTGTATAGACGAAAATGTTAAGATGACTGCATAAATTTTTTTATTCGATATATTTTTATTTACATTTCAAATGATTTCCCCTTTTCTAGCCCCCCCACTCCCCGAAAGTCCCATAAGTCCCCTTCTCTCCCCTGTCCTCCTACCCACCCCTTCCCACTTCCCCGTTCTGGTTTTGCCAAATACTGCTTCACTGAGTCTTTCCAGAACAAGGGTCCACTCTTCCTTTCTTCTTGTACCTCATTTGATGTGTGGATTATGTTCTGGGTATTCCAGTTTTCTAGGTTAATATCCACTTATTAGTGAGTGCATACCATGATTCACCTTTTGAGTCAGGGTTACTTCACTTAGTATGATGTCCTCTAGCTCCATCCATTTGCCTAAGAATTTCATGAATTCATTGTTTCTAATGGCTGAATAGTACTCCATTGTGTAGATATACCACATTTTTTGCATCCACTCTTCTGTTGAGGGATACCTGGGTTCTTTCCAGCATCTGGCAATTATAAATAGGGCTGCTATGAACATAGTAGAGCATGTATCCTTATTACATGGTGGGGAATCCTCTGGGTATATGCCCAGGAGTGGTATAGCAGGATCTTCTGGAAGTGAGGTGCCCAGTTTTCGGAGGAACCGCCAGACTGATTTCCAGAGTGGTTGTACCAATTTGCAACCCCACCAGCAGTGGAGGAGTGTTCCTCTTTCTCCACACCCTCTCCAACACCTGCTGTCTCGTGAATTTTTAATCTTAGCCATTCTGACTGGTGTAAGGTGAAATGTCAGGGTTGTTTTGATTTGCATTTCCCTAATGACTAATGAAGTTGAGCATTTTTTAAGATGCTTCTCCGCCATCCGAAGTTCTTCATGTGAAAATTCTTTGTTTAACTCTGTACCCCATTTTTTAATAGGGTTGTTTGGTTTTCTGGTGTCTAACTTCTTGAGTTCTCTATATATATTGGATATTAGCCCTCTATCTGATGTAGGATTGGTGAAGATCCTTTCCCAATTTGTTGGTTGCCAATAAAATTTCGAATTATCATCAGACATGGACTGTGTCATAAAAATGAATTCAGTACAAGAAAATAAAATAGAAATAGAGATCATTATATTTTTCTTGATATTTGGTTGTTTTAATTATTTTATATTGTAGATAATAATTATCTATCAGATTTATAGCTGGTAAAATTTTTTCTTGTTTCATAGGATACCACTTCACTTAATGATGGTGTTCATTTCCATACAGAAATTCTTTAATTTTATATGATTCTATGATTCCATTTGTCAATTGTTGATCTTAATACCTTTGTTATTTGGGTCCTGTTTAGAAAGCTCTTCCTTGTGCCTCTGAGTTCAGGCATATTTCTTACTTTATGCTTTTTTTGTATTATTATACTAAAGTCATTTGGTCCTACAGAAAGTACTTGAACATATGGAGATGAGTTATGTGCAGTGTGTGATGAGGATTGAGCGTCATTCTTCTACATATGGCTACCCAGTTTGACCAGCACCATGTGTTGAAGATGCTAATCTTTGTTAAGATGGTCATTTTCACAATCTAAATCCTTCTAATTCCTGAGCGCAATATATTTACATCTTCAGTTATCATCTTCATTAAACAAATAATTGAAAAATATAATTTAGGTTATTGTAAATATGACACAGAATTTTTTTGTTTTCCACATAATGAAAGCCTTAGTTAGACAGACAAATCTACATATAAAACTAATGTAGTTCAGAAATTAATATAAATAAAGTTATAAGTGCATGTAAGGGACTTAAATAAATATATAAACAAGGATTGCTGTCTTTATATCTAATAAAAATAGACTTCAAATCCAAATTATAAAAGAATAAAAAAAGACGGTGGTTAGTGGTGAGAGTTATTTCATCAGCTCACAGTCACAAATACATATATAATTCATCAGCACACCTAAATTAATAAATCAAATTTTATGAAAAATGAAAGGGAAAGGAAGCAACTGAATAGTAGTAAAAGATTTTAACTCCCCATGTTGACAGTGAATAGATTAACCATATGGGAAGTAGATTTCTATAGAAACTTTCTGTCAGATAAAAGCAGAATCCAATGTTTTCTGAAGCGAGCATGGATCTTTCTTATATACTAAAAGAAGAATCAAAAAATGTAAAAATATACAAGTCATTTTACTATTATTTTAGTTTCCCATAATATGAAGAAATCTTGAAAATTCAGAAGGTGTGGAAAGCAAAAAAAAAAAAAGTCTGTGAAACCAGTAGGATAGAGGATAAAATCAAATGGAAAATTGTCTTTTATTACAAATATGTCTCTTTAATGCTGATTGTCATTTTCTATGAAATTATCTTATTTAACCATTCCATTCTACTTCGTTGTCATCATCTTTGCTTTTGATAAAGTTTCATTCACTTCATAATATTGGTACATTTATATGTTCAAGTAATTCAGTAGTGTGTGCACTTGGAAATAGGATTGATCAGACCATATACAACAATAAGGATATTATGAAAATATGCTTTAAAAACAACAAAAGTTTTTTTCCTCAAAAGTTGAGGTTAATGTTACTTTCTTTACAGTTCAGTAATATATGGCACTATACAGTTATTTATGCATGCTTTAAACCTATCTCTCTTGCTATTAAATATATACATTAAATATAATCATATATATTTACTGAAATTATTAGTCTCTGAACTACTACTTTCTTTCTCCTGCGATTTTTATGTTAAATCATTATTCATATTCTGGTTCCCATTTCTACAATTGGATGTAATATTTGTCTTTGCTTTATGGTAAAACTCTTGTAACAGTATAATATTTTAAAGAATAATATTTTAAATGTTAGTCTATTTGGTACAATCTATACATACATGAGATGGTCTCTTTATAATATCTGCTCAAGCATATGTAGTACATTTATGTGTGTGTTTTCATTTATTTGCTCTAATTTTTACCATTAAATTATTTAATAGCACAATGCCTCAAAGCTAAAATTCTTGACTTATTGGTACCCTTTACACTTCACTTATGTTCCAGTCAACTCACTTGTGAGTTGATATATGTGTTGGGGAATATGGTTAAGTACAGTAAACAGCATAGGAAAAAAAATGGTTGGCATTACAGTTCCTGAGTAACCTGGTTCTCAGATGGCCACTATGATTGGGGAGGTTTAGGTATGGCCCTCTTAGTATAACTGTGATGCTGGAAGCCAGCTTTACATACCTGCTGTGATTTCTGTTTGTTCTCTGCTTCATGCTTGTACTCCTGATGAAAAGCTGCAAAATTATTGCTCTCAAGATCATACCTTTCAGAGTGGTTGTACCAATTTGCAACCCCACCAGCAGTGGAGGAGTGTTCCTCTTTCTCTACACCCTCTACAACACCTGCTGTTTCCTGAATTTTTAATCTTAGCCATTCTGACTGGTGTAAGGTGAAATCTCAGGGTTGTTTTGATTTGCATTTCCCTAATGACTAATGAAGTTGAGCATTTTTAAAGATGTTTCTCAGCCATCCGAAGTTCTTCAGGTGAGAATTCTTTGTTTTGCAGCATTTATCCTTAAGGAACACTAATAACCTTTTTCTTCCCTTAAGTTTCACTGGTCATGTTATTTTATACGAGCTATGGGAAAAATAATGTAATAAACAATTTGTGTACAATATAAACCAGAAAACCTCTTTTATCCAATGTTAAAGAGATATTTGCTTTTAGAACAGACTGTTTAATGTATTTCTTTTTTCCCTGGTATCTTCACATAAAACATTTTTCAAATGTTTGTGGATTCTTAAATATACTAATTAACAAAAAACACAAACATGAACCTTTTTGTGGAAGAAATAAGTATAAGCCAAGAAGGCCTGTCTACTCTATCATGGAAAAAAACATTACAGTATTTGAAAAGGGAGAGTAAAAATCTCCTGTGCTTTCATGAGCTCTATGCAATTAAATGACTAAGGAAAGAACCTTAGTCATTCTTTTAGAATAACAGTCTGATTTATGGGGCCAGATGAAAAGTCTGAGTCATTCTCATTGTTGGTGTACACAGTCTTACCAGGGTCAGAACATAGCAATTTAGCCGCGTACCAGTATATAAATGATGGCTTAACTCTTGTTGGCGAACATTATTTATGTATTTATTTCTATCTTTACACTTAGTATTTAAATATCATGTTGCTGTACTTAAATCAGCAGCCTTTTAAGGAAACAATTTTCTGGGCCACGATGATAATAAGTGATAGTAAGAAGTAAAATTGTTGAGGGTAAAATTTCTTATAACAATCATGGAAGTTATAAACCAATGTGCAAATATATTAAATGTATGTTCATATGTCACTACCATTGTTTCTGAGGATTTATAACACAAGTTTTATTACACCTCTGATTCAGAACCATGCGCTCTTACAACATCTTTCAAAATGAACACCTGATCATTGTGTATCAGATCATCATCTCTTTCAAAGGGTCTATTTCAACCCTTCTGTGCATTTCTTTGCATTTGTAAGCTCATACCAACCCTTCTGTGCATTTCTTTGCATTTGTAAGGGTCAGGCATTAATGGAATTTACTGAGTGAATGAAAATTTCTCAAATCAGGGTATTAGTCATACATCTGATGATAACTATTTTACTAAATGTTCAATTTTAAGAAAAATTCACTTATAATTAAACCCACTTGCATTTCTTTTATTTTTGGAAAAACTATGATTTATTCTCATAAAAAAGGTCCACAAATTAGTAATAATAACATCAAGCTAGGGGCAGCAGGAAAGAGCAGAATGCAGAATACAGAAAGAGAATTAGAAAATAAGGCATAGAAAAATATAACAGAGCGTAAAAAAGACATGAAGAAAGACAAAGAGGAAACTGCAGAGATAACAGAAAGAACAGGCAGCCTTCTTTTTATCATGGGATGGAACAGTTCTTCTTTTTTCTTTTCTTTCTTTTTATTCGATACATTTTTTATTTACATTTCAAATGATTTCCCCTTTTGTGGACCCCCACTCCCCAAAAGTCACATATACCCTCTTCCCTCCCCCTGTTCTCCCATCCACCCCTTCCCACTTCCCTGTTCTGGTTTTTGCCCTATACTGCTGCACTGAGTCTTTCCAGAACCAGGCCACTGCTCCATTCTTCTTGTACATCATTTGATGTGTGGATTATGTTTTGGGTATTCCAATTTTCTAGGCTAATATCCACTTATTAGTGAGTGGATACCATGATTGATCTTTTGAGACTGGGTTACCTCACTTAGTATGATATTCTCCAGCTCCATCCATTTGTCTAAGAATTTCATGAGTTCATTGTTTCTAATGGCTGAATAGTACTCCATTGTGTATATATATATACCACATTTTTTGCATCCATTCTTCTGTTGAGGGATACCTGGGTTATTTCCATTTTCTGGCTATTATAAATAGGGCTGCTATGAACATAGTGGGGCATGTATCCTTATTACCTGCTGGGGAGTCCTCTGGGTATATGCCCAGGAGAGGTATAGTAGGATCCTCCGGAAGTGTCATGCCCAGTTTTCTGAGGAACCGCCAGACTGATTTCCAGAGTGGTTGTACCAATTTGCAACCCCAGCAACAGTGGAGGAGTATTCCTCTTTCTACACATCCTTGACAATACCTGCTGTCTCCTGAGTTTTTAATCTTAGCCATTCTGACTGGTGTAAGGTGAGTCCCATAACCCCTAAAGAAATAGAGGGGTCATAGAAAGTCTTCCAACCAAAAAAAGCACAGGAACAGATGGTTTCAGTGAAGAATTCTATCAGGCCTTCAAAGAAGACTTAACACCAATACTCTTCAAACTATTCCACAAAATAGAAGGCACACTACCCAACTCCTTCTAAGAAGACACAATTACGCTGATACCAAAACCACACAAAGATCCAACAAAGAAAGAGAACTTCAGACCAATTTCCCTTATGAATAGCGATGCAAAAATATTCACTAAAATTCTTGCCAACCGAATCCAAGAACACATAAAAACAATCACCCACCATGATCAAGTAGGCTTTATCCCAGGAATACAGGGATGGTTCAATATACGGAAATCCATCAATGCACTCCACTACATAAACACACTCAAAGAAGAAAACCACATGGTCATTTCATTGGATGCTGAAAAAGCATTTGATAAAATTCAGCATCCTTTCATGCTTAAAAGTCTTGGAAAGAACAGGAATTCAAGGCCCATACTTAAACATAGTAAAAGCAATATACAGCAAACCAGTAGCAAACAGCAAACTAAATGGTGAGAAACTTGAAGCAATCCCACTAAAATCAGGGACTAGACAAGGCTGCCCCCTCTTTCCTTATCTTTTCAATATTGTACTTGAGGTACCAGCTTGGGCAATTAGACAACATAAGGAGGTCAAAGGGATACAAATTGGAAAGGAAGAAGTCAAATTATCACTATTTGCAGATGACATGATAGTCTACTTAAGTGACCCGAAAACCTCCACCAGAGAACTCCTACAGATGATAAACAACTTCAGCAAAGTGGCAGGTTATAAAATCAACTCAAGCAAATCAGTTGCCTTCCTATACTCAAAGGATAAGCAGGCTGAGAAAGAAATTAGGGAAATGACACCCTTCACAATAGCCACAAACAGTATAAAGTACCTTGGTGTGACTCTCACCAAACAAGTGAAAGATCTGTATGACAAGAACTTCAAGACTCTGAAGAAGGAAATGGAAGATCTCAGAAAATGAAAAAATCTCCCATGCTTTTGGATGGGCAGGATTAATATAATTAAAATGGCCATTTTGCTAAAAGCAATATATAGATTCAATGCAATACCCATCAAGAACCAAACTCAGTTCTTCATAGAGTTAGAAAGAGCAATTCCCACTTATATTTCAAATGTTATACCCTTTCCCTGTTTCCCCTCTGGAAATGTAAACAAACAAAATATCCAATAAAAACATTTAAAACCACTTAAAATCTCCACTCATGTTATTTTAGTTATAACAATACTGATCATTAAACTGTCTCAAAAATTTGAAGTCAAAGTTTTAATTCCGCATACTTGTCTTATTTTTGAAACCCAAAAACTGAAGTTTGCATTTTAAATATCATATTTGCCTTTGAATTGGGTATTATATTTTCATCATTTCTAAATATCAAGACAGCAAATGTTTTAATTAGCATGGCTATATGATAGCTGTTAGTCCCATAAACATTCACTGTGTTAATGTATTTGTTATGAAATTTTTTACATGTGATTTTATAGCTGTTTATCTCAAATTCCACCAAACTTGTCATAATTCCACTTATCAAGCAAACTAAGAGATTCTAAATGATGCTCAGATTTTAAATGAGTCATTGTTTCCTTGCTTATAAAACAACTCCATAAAACCAAAATTTTCTGAGTATTAGCTCTAGTAGTCCACCAACAGAAAATTTTGTAGAAAATTTTAATCCTAACCAAGGGTTTCTATCCCACCTTGACCATTCAGTCCCTGGATAAAAGACATACAACTTTCATTATTTATAATAAGCTTTAAACAATACTAGAGCTAAGAAGGTATCTACCCTCTATCCCATTAGAATCTATTTTCCTATCAATGACCTTGAGTTATTACTTACTATGATTCATCTTGGCTGCTCTTAATTCTAATTGGCCAGCCCTCATGACCATATGTTCATGACTCACTTAACCCCTGGCAGCTTGTCCGCCATTCATCTTCTTTTCCAGTTGGTAGAGAAAGGAACTCTTAATCATAGGGTCCTGGGTTTTTGCCCCACTTTGGGTGCCAATATGTTGTAGACATTTTGAATCCCAATCTGGGGTTTCTACTCCACCTTGATCATTAAATTTCTGTATAAAAAACACACAAATTTTATTATTCACAATAAGATGCAAACAGCACAAGAGCTGGATAGATATCAAACCTTAATGCTACTAGAATTTACTTTCTTATCCATAATCCTGAGTTATTACTTACTATGTTTCATGCAGCCAGCCATTAGAGGTATATAGCTAATAATATGCCACTTTTTTCCAGTAGAAGGCTTCTTAATTATTTGAATAATATTCTTTGAAATTCAAAGCCAAAATCTATTTAAAAGGAAACTCAATCATAAAGCAATATGATTAAATCTTCCTTTATTTTCTTTATATATTTAAACATTCAATGTGAATAGTGGAGCTATGAGGAACACACTGGATGTTATTCCAATACTAACCTGAAATTTATTAGTAATACCTGAAATTTATACCAGAACACTAGTTGTCAAAGCAAATCTATTAGATTCAAGCTGTGATTTAAGCAATTTATATGTGAGTGCATGTGTATGGTATGTATACATATGTATGTTTATTAGTAAGTTATAAGTAAAATAGAAAGAGAATGAACACGCAGAAGTAAGAGGTTGTATTTCAGACAGAGTCTCTAAGTGAACTTGTCACTCTTCAATTAGGAAAGACTGTCTTGCCAACAAGCTTAAGGGTACTCCTAATATCTGCCTCCCAAAGACTAGGGTTACAGGCATATGCAACATCACATATTTTTTATGTGCATGCTGAGGATCTGAACTTGGATAATCATGCACGCAAACATGGAAGCAGTTTACACCCTGAATTATCTCCCCAGATTCTTAACTACTTCAAAATGAGACTGGACAGGTCACTTAACTTCTGTTCAAGTTTACTTCCCTGTGAGAGGGAGATGAAAATAATGTTTAGCTCATAGGTTATTGTGGGATTAAATAAATGTGTTTTAGTCACAACTGTGACTAATATCTATTATTAAGTTTGCTCCTATCATGACTTCCCTCAAAGAAGGAAATATTATACTGTTAACAGAGATAATGGTGTTCTGCTCCTGTAATTGATACTATTATTTACACATCAATGTCCTAATTAGAATGCAACTTTTTTTCATTCAGATACCAATTATAACCTAGGCAGTATATGTTTTGCCTTAAAGGAAGATTTTCCATCTTGAAGTCAGTTTAATTTGATGTACTGTTGATGCAACATGAAGGGAAGGGTAGTCAAAAGAGCATGAGAAATAATCGTAGTGGTCATGATGAATGAGGGTAAATCTGTCTTGTGATATGATATAATATAATAATAATATAATATTTTATTCAATATAATATATTTTATGTTTGTTGTATAGATGTCTCACAGCCTCATTGAAAATTGTTTATTTTTTAATTGGCATTATTTTCCTTACTGTTTTCTTTTTTATTCAATATATTTTTTATTTACATTTCAAATGATTTCCCCTTTTCTGCCCCCCCCCACTCCCTGAAAGTCACATAAGCCCCCTTCCCTCCCCCTGTTCTCCAATCCACCCCTTCCCACTTCTCTGTTCTGATTGTGTCCTATACTGCTACACTGAGTCTTTCCAGAACCAGGGGCTATTCCTCCATTCTTCTTGTACCTCATTTGATGTGTGGATTAGGTTTTGGATATTCCAATTTTCTAGGCTAATATCCACTTATTAGTGAGTGCATACCATGACTGATCTTTTGAGACTGGGTTACCTCACTCTTAGTATGATGTTCTTCAGCTCCATCCATTTGTCTAAGAATTTCGTGAATTCATTTCTTCTAATAGCTGAATAGTAGTCCATTGTGTATATATACCACACTTTTTTGGATCCATTCTTCCATTGAGGGATACCTGGGTTCTTTCCAGGTTCTGGATATTATAAATAGGGCTGCTATGAACATAGTGGAGCACATATCCTTATTACATGCTGGGGAATCCTCTGGGTATATGCCCAGGAGTGGTATAGCAGTATCCTCCAGAAGTGAGGTGCCCAGTTTTCTGAGGAACCGCCAGACTGATTTCCAGAGTGGTTGTACCAATTTGCAACCCCACCAGCAGTGGAGGAGTGTTCCTCTTTCTCCACATCCTCTCCAATACCTGCTGTCTCCTGAATTTTTAATCTTAGCCATTCTGACTGGTGTAAGGTGAAATCTCAGGGTTGTTTTGATTTGCATTTCCCTAATGACTAATGAAGTTGAGCATTTTTTAAGATGCTTCTCAGCCATCCGAAGTTCTTCAGGTGAAAATTCTTTGTTTAGCTCTGTACTCCATTTTTAAATAGGGTTATTTGGTTTTCTAGGGTCTAACTTCTTGAGTTCTTTGTATATATTGGATATTAGCCCTCTATCTGATGTAGGGTTGGTGAAGAATTTTTTCCCAATTTTTTGGTTGCCAATTTGTCCTTTTGATGGTGTCCTTTGCCTTACCAAAACTTTGTAATTTTATGAGGTCCCATTTGTCAATTCTTGATCTTAGAGCATACGCTATTGGTGTTCTGTTCAGGAACTTTCCCCCTGTACCGATGTCCTCAATGGTCTTCCCTAGTTTCTTTTTCATTAGCTTCAGAGTGTCTGGCTTTATGTGGAGGTCCTTGATCCATTTGGAGTTGAGCTAGGTACAAGGAGACAAGGATGGATCAATTCTCATTCTTCTGCATGCTGACCTCCAGTTGAACCAGCACCATTTGTTGAAAAAGGTATCTTTTTCCATTGGATGTTTTCAGCCCGTTTGTTGAGGATCAAGTGGCCATAGGTGTGTGAGTTCATTTCTCTATCTTCAATCCTGTTCCATTGATCTGCCTCCTTATCACTGTACCAATACCATGTAGTTTTTAAGACTATTGCTCTGTAGTATTGCTTGAGGTCAGGAATACTGATTCCCCCATAATTTCTTTTGTTGTTGAGAATAGTTTTAGCTATCCTGGGTTTTTTGTTATTCCAGTTGAATTTGAGAATTGATCTTTCTAAATCTATGAAGAATTGAGTTGGGATTTTGATGGGTATTGCACTGAATCTGTATGTTGCTTTTGGCAAAATGGCAATTTTAACTATATTAATCCTGCTGATACATGAGCATGGGAGATTTTTCCATTTTTTGAAGTCTTCTTCCATTTCCTTGTTGTATAAAAGTCTCACAGCCTCATTGAAAATTCTATATACAGGTGTTTCAGATGCAGGCTTCTGAATGCTTCTTTTTGAATGAAGAAAAATTTGAATGAAAATTGACTTATTACAATCTGTAAATCAATCCTTTTCATACTTAGAAAATGAGAGATATGTTGTAGTCCATAAGAATTTTATTTTAGTTTCTTTTTTTTTACAGTCCAGCCATTATCCCCCTTTTGGTCTGCTCTCTGACTGCTCCTCATCCCATTCCTCACCCCTTGTCTCCAAGAGAATGTTACCACTCATTAGTTTTTCTGAATATGGGTTTTTTCACTTAGGATGATTTTTTTTTAGGTCTATCAATTTACTTATGAATTCAGTGATTTCATTTTTAGCAGTTGAGGAATACGCCATTGTGAAAAGGTATCACATTTTCTTTATACATTCATCTGTTGCAGAACATCAATGTTGTTTCTAGTAGAACAGCAAGCAAACATGGCTGAGCAAGTGTCTCTGCCATAGGATAAAGGAAGTATTCTTTGGGTGTATTCTTGGAGTGGTTTATCTGGATCTTGACCAGATCTTTACCTTGAATCTAATCCATCTTAAGCTATATTGATTTCCATGTTTCTGAGGAACCAGCTTCCTGCTTTTCATAGTTGTCATACATGTTTGCACTCCCACCAGCAAGGAAGGAGTGTTTCCCTTGCCCCACATTCTTGCCAGCATGAGCTGTCACTTGGTTTATTGATTTTAGCCATTCTGATTGGTGTAACATAGAATCTGAAAGTAGTTTTGATTTGCATTTAGGCATTTAAATTTTATCCTTTGAGAGTTCTGTGTTTAGATATCATGACTATTATTTACTTAAGTTATTTTTATGTCAGGTTTAGTATACATCATTTTATTTTGACTGATTGATTTGATTGATTGATTGACTCTTTGATTTGAGTTTTGTGTATAGTCATAAGCATGGATATACTTGGATTCTTCTACAAGCAGCAGTCTGATTTGAGCAGTACAATTTGTTGAAGATTTGATTTTTGTCAGTGTTTATTTCTTGCTTCTTTATCAAAAACCAAGTTCATACTTGGTTAGGGTGTGGTCTTTTCATTTTTCTTCTCATTTGTCATTGTAGGAATATTGCAAGGTTTATTTTTACTTTTTTGTTGCTCTTATTTTTTTTATTAATTATTTACATGGAATCCCTCCATTGGAAGTTTTGCCTGGTTATAGGAGATGGCCAGTTCAGGTTCCATTTTCCCCATTTCAAGGAGGGTAGGGTCACCTTTACAGATTCCTGGGAGTATCCATTGTCTTAGGTATCTATCTTGTGTTAGAGATGTGTTGGCCGCATCCAGTTTTCTCTTCCTTTGTCCTCCCCTTTCCACATCAACCTTGTCTCCATCCCCATACCTCCCTTACCCAATCACCTCCATGTCTAATTTATTTCCCCTTCTTAGTGAGATTCAAGAGTCCCCCACTTGGGCCCTCCTTGTTACTTAGCTTCTTTGTGTCTGTATTTTATATTATGGCTGTTCTGTACTTTATCATTAATATCCACTAATAAGTGAGAACATATCATGTTTGTATTTCAGAGCCTGGGTTACCTCACCCAGAATGATCTTTTCTAGTTCCATTTGTTTGCCTACAAATTTCATGGTGTCATTATTTTTAATAGCTGAGTAATATGCTGTTGTATAAATTTACCACCATTCCTTTTACCATTCTTCCTTTAAGAGACATCTATGTTGTTTTCAGTTTCTGGCTATTATGAATAAAGTTGCTATGAATATAGATGAGCAAGTGAACTTGTAATATGGTAGAACTTCTTTTGGGTGTGTGCCAGGAGTAGTATAGCTGGGTTTTAAGGTAGATCTATTCCCAATTTTCTGAGAAAACACAAAATTGATTTCCAAAGTGGTTGTACATGTTTACAATCCCTTTAGCAGTGGACGAATGTTCCCTTTGTTCTGTTACATCTGTGTTTTTGATCTTAGCCATTCTCAGATGAAGTCTCAAAGTTGTTTTAATATGTATTTCCCTGATGACTAAGGATACTGAACATTTCTTCGTGTGCTTGTAGCCACTAAAACTTTCTCTCAAGAATTCTCAAGATCTGTACCCTATTTTAATGGCATTATTTGATTTATTGATGTCTAGTTTCTTGAGTTCTTTATGTATTTTAGTATCAAATTTCAGCCATATATCTGATGTAGTGTTGGTGAAAATTTCCCTTTTCTGTAGGTTCCCTTTATGTTCAGGTCTTTGATCCACTTGGACTTGAGTTTTGTGTAGGGTAATAGAGATGGATCTATTTGAATTCTTCTGTATTCAGACATCCAGTTAGACCAATACCATTTATTAAAGATCCTTTATTTTTTCCCTTGAAAAATGTCAATTGAAGGATTATTATTTTCTGTATATATTAATTAATGCTGGAAATGTATATGGTGGTAGTCACAGTATGCTGGGAAAGCTCAGGCTTAAGTGAAGTACTTACTGGATCAGTCTGTAAGGCTAAACAAACTAAAGTCATCTGGGGTCATCAGTCCACCCTGAAGCTGTTCTGTAAACAGTTCTCCCAAAGAAACAGCTGAGAAAGGATTAGGCTTCACAGTATCTCTGAAGGTGGATCTTGTTAGATCTGATTCCTTGGTTGTAATTTTCTGTGAAAATACAAGTTTCCACAAGTAATATGCAACTCCTATCATGTCTCCTGGTTAAAGTGCCTCTTTCTTCTTTCTTCTTCTCAGAGTTCCTTTGTCCCTCCCACAAAGTACAGCCTTCTAATTCCTGCCATCAGATTTTTATTAAAGCCAATCAGAGTATGTTTTAAATAGGTGAAAAAGGACAGAAACACAATTGCTCACAATGTACCCCAACAGTACATGGTTTTGGCTTCTTATTTTATTTTTTTTATTTTTATTTTCATTTTTTTATTGGATCATGAGCAACATGCCAGTGAGTACACAGTAAAAAAAAAAAAAAGACACCCTTTCCCTCCTTCCTTCCCCTTCCCTCTGTCCTTCCCTTTTTCCATCCCTCCCTCAGTAAGCATTAACTGCCAATAGTCTGTTTGGAAGGGAAGGCTCTCAGGAGCCCCTCTCCCATCCATGATGGAATGCGGATATCGTGCAGCTGTGACTTCCTGAGTGCAGAGGCCATGTCTTGTCCAGATGTTCCTTCAGCATTCCTCCTTATCTCCTAGTTAAGAGTCTTTACATTCATTCTCACAAAATATCCCCTGAAGCCTTAGGGGGTGGTGTAGAGCTTTCATTTAAGATAGAATGCTTGAGTCACTCTCAGAGCTCTAAAAGTATATATCTCTGCATTAACTACCACTCTTGGCACAAAGAAGATACTGTGATTAAAAGTGGCACAAATCTGCAAGTAAACACAACTCTGTAGAAGGCAATTTGACAACATGCCTATTTAGCAAAATAGAGTAGGATATATAATATCAGTATTATGCCCCCACCCCCAGGGCAAGGGTGATGGCTAAAAGGATAAAGTGCTGGCTATACATGCATGAAGACCAGTACTTTTGGGTCTCTTGCATCCATGTAAAAACTCAGATGGAGATGGCAACATCTGGAACCCCAGCACTTGAGAGGCAGAGACTGGTATTCCATGGCATCCCATATAGCTCGACTAGCCAGAATCAGTGAGCCCCAGCCAGGTTCAGCAAGAGAAGAGATTACTACAACAGCATGAAGAGCCATCAGGGAAGACACCGAGCATCAACTACAGACCATCATCTGCATACATGTACCCAAACACACAGAGACACGTGCAAAATGGGTATGGCAGCTCAAACTTACAATTTCAGTATTTGGGAAGCTGGGAAGAGCCTCTGTAATGAGAGCATCTCCTGTGCCACACAGTGAATTCCAGACCAGCCTGTGTTAATGACACCCCATTAACACTAAGTCAAATACCAAACCCCAAATCAAGGGCAAGGGGCACAGTTACATGCAGGTCACTTTGCTCTGGCCATGTGTGCCTTACCTGCAACTGGGAAGATTGTTCCCAGTTCCTTACTGCCTTACTTCTCATCTGGGAAGATCCTGTTTTACTTGTTAAAAGCACAACTAGAGCCCATGTGAGCAGACAAGCATGAGCTCCTCAAACCACACAGCCAGTGCTGGAGAGGAAGTGATTAAGCAGAGACTGTGGAGCAAATTCACAGGAGCACCAATTACAGCTGAAAGCACCATGACTAGAAGCTTAGTATGAAGAGGTGATCTGGTTGTAGAGTAAAAGGAAGGGAGAGAATTCTGAGTACAGGAAGAATGCGTCTAGCTCAGATTTCTCTGTCTCTATGGATGGCTTCCTCTTGTTTTGGTAGTGCTGAGGATCAAATTGAGGATGAATATTGCACCCTTGAAAGTATTTGTAAGACATGAAATTTTATAGTATTGTACTTCTGCTGTTACAGTTGCTGTAGGTGTCAACTTTACACACACTTAGTCACCTGGAATGAGGAAGTACCAGTCAAAGAATTGCTGTCATCTGACTGGCCTGGAGGTATGACTGTGAGACATCCTGCCTACTAATTAATGTAGAAGGGTCAAGCTACTGTGGCCTACAACATCCCTGATCAGGTGGTGATCAGGTGGGTATGCAGAATAGAAGAAGCTAACTGAACACAAGATGGGAAGCAAACCAAAAATCCCATTCATTCTCCCAGTCTCTGCTTTAGTTCCTGCCTTTAGCTCCTGCCCTGGATTCCCTCTGTGATAGACAGTGAACTGTAAGCTGAAATGAGCTCACTTCTCACACGTGCTTTTGCTCATTAGTAACAGCAAAGCGAACTAGGCCATCTCTCCAAACACACACTAAATCAATACAGAAAAGATTTAAATAACAGCCAGTGGTGGAGATAGTGATGATGCTTTTAATCCCAGTACTTGAGAGGCAGATGCAGGAGGATCTCTGTGAGTTTGAGACCAGCTTGGTCTAACGAGTGAGTTCCAGAGCAGCCAGGAATATTACACAGAGGTATTTCATTACCTTATCATGAAAACCAAACAAAAAACAAAAAGATTTAAATAACCAGTCACTATATAAAAATCAAAAGAATTTAACCTCATTAAGTCATGACTTCAGCCCTTACACTGATTTGTTTTTTTAAAAAAAACAACTTAGAGTATTATTCAAAATGAATATGCACAATAAACAGAAAATGCTCTGTGCAATGCTGGATACATATTAACTACTTACTTATCTGTTGCCTACAGTGGGAGACAAAATTTTGACACACAATCAACATTTAAAAGTGCAAAACACCTGTAGGAAGTTTCAAATGTCTAGAAAAGTAGTTCAGAGTTCTGGACCACTCACCAAATAAAACAAAATAACAAAACAAACAAACAAAGACCCATCTCAGTACATCTGGAAAGCAACTTCCAACAACAATGAAATTATCTACTGCTACCGATAAGAACAATTTAAAATACCCAAAGTGCTAAGACTTCATTAGCAGTACTTTAAATAAAAGTTATAATGTTAAATATATGATTACTCAAATACCCTAAGCTGTATGGCAGTCCCAATAACAATAAGTTACAAATACTCTGAACTTATAACTTAAAAATCATATGGTTAATAAAACATCATTCTCAGATAACCTTTCATGTTAGGTGAGAATTAAAAGACTTGTTCATCTGTGCACCCAAACAAGGATGTGGTATCCAGCAACAGTGATGACATCCCTTATTACAAATAGGGATGGAAGCCGGGTGGTGGTGGTGCACGCCTGTAATCCCAGCACTCTGGGAGGCAGAGGCAGGCAGATTTCTGAGTTCGAGGCCAGCCTGGTCTACAGAGTGAGTTCCAGGATAGCCAGGGCTACACAGAGAAACCCTGTCTCGAAAAAAAAAAAAAAAAAGAAAAAAAGAAAACAAATAGGGATGGAGCGTGCAAATGAACACGTTACTTAGAGTTACACTTGATTGAAGAAATAATCCTATATACAAGTGGGTCCATCTATATTCAATGTGCAAATTTTCAACGGAGCGGGCTTAGAATCAAGGCAGGTTTAACAAATGCTTTCTGACTTCTCAATAAATGGTGAAACATCTTCCTAGAAGTAAACAAATAAGTCAAGAGTAGGTGGAGGCAGCTCTTATTTTTCTCTTAGATGTGGTGAATTTCATGAAGCATTAATTCCCGAGGAATGTTTGTCTCTGGACCATACAATTTACATGCTCTTCTTTCAAAGGCCGCTACCATTTGTTTCACAACTTCATTGAAGAAGAGTATAGGGAACTGAGAGTGCAGAAGGCAATGGAATTCAAAAGAAATTGAAAAATCCAGTGTACAAGTTCTTGGATATCCAGGAAGACCTGGGCTAAAATGCCAAATAATCTTCAAATGATTGAAAGTTTCCCCAATCAGTACAAGATGGCTTTACCAAATGTGACTTTATTAAGCTTACTTACTATTGATGTGTATCACTCCAAAACAGGTGGAAACCTGATTTCTAATCAGCTTTTACAATATTCAGATATCCTTGATATTATATCTGATTTTATACACCAAGGAATAAAATGCTTATAATCTTCCATTCCTAATACTACGTCATTCATTTCTTATATTGAATACACTATAATTCTTCTCTGAATACTCCTTTCGTTTATTTATTAGTGGTGCAGTGATTCTGGAGAATGTTCTTGCAAAGATCTATTTAGGCAAAATTGAGGCACATGGTGGAAGAGTTCTGTTCATCAATTTATCACAGGGAGTTAAGTATCTGACATTGCTTGCAGACACCCTGCACCAGGGTTTCCATCACGGTGGTCATCTTCAGATGGTACACTAATGTTGCCCTCGCTAGGGCCCTCTCTAGTTTAGGCTTCTTTGTCAAATGTCAAAGTGTGTGGATTTACTTCTAGTTCTTTGATTTGATTCCATTGATTAACCTCTTTGTTTGGATGCCAGTACTGTTCAGTTTTCATTACTCTTGCCCTGTAGTACAGCTTGAAATCAGAAATAGTTACACCTCCAGAATTTCTTTTAATGTACAGGATTGTTTTAGATATCCTGGGTAGATTTATCCCCCCATATGAAATTGAGTGTTCCTTTTCAAGGGCTGTCAAGAATTGTGTTGGATTTTGATGGGAATTATGTTGAATCTGCAGATAACTTTTGATACAGTGGCCATTTTTTTATTATATTTATCTTATAGATCTATGAGCATGGGAAATCTTTCCATCTTCTAATATTGTCTTTAATTTCTCTGTAAAGTAATTTAAAGGTCTTATCATACAGGTCTTGCCATACTTCATTTGCTGAGTAAGAGTTGGACCAAGGTATTTTATATTATTTGTGGCTATTATGAAGTGTATGTTTCTTTCTCAGACCATTTATCATTTATATATAGGAGAGCTACTTGATTATTTTTCTTATTAGTTAATTTTGTACTCAGCCATTTTGCTGAAACTATTTATCAGCTGTAGGAGTTTCCTGGTAGAATATTTGGAGTTATTTATGTATACACTCATATGATTTGTAAGAAGCGATACTTTGATCTCTTCTTCTCTAATTTGTATTGTCTTGATCGCCTTTACTTTTTTTATTGACTAACTAAGACTTCCAGGTCTATATTGAATAGATATGGAGAAAGTGAACAGGCTTGACTTGTTCATGATTTTAGAACTGCTTTAAGTTTTTCTACATTTCATTTGATGTTGGCTATTGCCTAGTTGTATATTGCTTTTATTATGTTTAGGTTCATACATTGTATCCTGATCTTTCTAAGAATGTTATCATGAAAGGGTCTTGGATTTTGTCAAAGGACTTTTCAGGATCTAATGAGACGGTTATGTGGTTTAGCGTTGTTTTTCCCACTTTGTTTACATAGTAGATTATAATGTTTGATTTTTCATATGTTGACTCATTCCTATATCTCTAGAATGAAGCTTACTTGATCAGGGTAGATGATGTTTTTGATCTGTACATAGATTTAGTTTGCAAGTATGTTATTGGATATTTTTACATCAACATTCATAAGGGAGATTGATTTGAAATTTCCTTTCTTGGTTGAGTCTTTGTGTGGTTTAGGTATCAAAAATGATTTTGATAAAACATAATGATTAATATAATTTTATTCTGTGGAAAAATTTGAGGCATGTTGGTATTTACTCTTCTTTGAAAATTTGTTAAAATTCTGCATTAAAACCATCTGGTACTGGGCCTTTCTTTTTTCTTTCATTCATTCATTCTTTCTTTCCTTCATTTCTTCATTCTTTCTTTCTTTTCTTGCTTCCATTCTTTTTTCTTCTGGTTGGGAGACTTTGGATGACTGCTTTTATTTCCTTCAGGGTTATATGTCTACTTGGCTTGTTTACCTTATCTTGATAATTTTGATAAGTGGTTATCTATCAAGAAAATCATTCATCACATTTAGATTTTCCAGTTTAATGGAGTACAAGATTTTGAAGTAAGACCTGATGATTCCTTGGATTTCCTAGGTATCTGTTGTTATTTCCCCTTTTTCATTTCTGATGCTTTTAATTTTGATATAATTTCTCTGCCTTTTAGTAAGTTTGGTTAAGGGTTTAACTATCATGTTGAATTGTCAATGAATCAAGTCTTTGTTTCATTGATTCTATGTAATGTTCTCTTTGTTTCTATTTTATTGATTTCAACCCTGAGTTTGATTATTTCCTCCAGTCTATTTTTTGATTCATTTACTTCCTTTTGTTCTATAGCTTTCAAGTATGTTGTTAAGTGGTATGAAATCTTTATAATTTCTTTATGAAGGAACATTTTGCTATGAACTTTCCTCTTCTCTTCTTGTGCCCCATAAGTTTGGATATGTTGTGCATTCACTTTTATTGATTTCCAGAAAGTCTTTAATTCCTCTTTTTCTTTCTTGACCCAGTGGTCATTGAGTAGAGAGTTGGTCAGTTTGCATGAATTTGTGGGCTTTGTGTTTTTTCTGTTTTCATTGAAGAACAGCTTTAATCTATGGTGGTCTGTTAGTTTCATTATTTCTCTGTTTAGTTTTTGTCTGGATGACCCGTCCATTGGTAAGAGTGGGGTTTTGAAGTCCCCCACTATTAATGTGTGGGATTCAATGATTGATTTAAGCTTTAGTAATGCTTTTTTTAAAAATATGACTGCCCTTGCATTTGGGGCATGAATATTCAGAATGAGATATAATTGTGATGAATTTTCCCTTTGATTCTTATGAAGTATCTTTCTCTACCTCTCTGGTTAATTTTTTTTTGAAAGTCAATTTTGGCCAAGGTATCATTGAGTAGATTATTGTTCAGCCTCCATGTGTATGTGGGCTTTCTGTTGTTTTTGTTGCTATTGAAGGCCACTCTTACTCCATAGTGTTCTGATAGGAGGCATGGAATTAGTTCAGTTTTTAGAGGGGTGGAATTTTATCTAGTTGTCCCTGGTATTGGCATGCCTGGTACATGGGAATATAGGAAGAGTTGTGAGTTTGGAAAATGGAGCACTAGTGAATGCACTTTTTGATTGGTTCTTGGATTTCAATATGTAAAAATTATATGAAGAATTTTTACATGTATATTTATAAGAAAAAATAATACATAATTACCTTTCTTTATTAGATTGTTACATGATTTGGGTACAAGGGTAACTGTGGCCTCATAAATGAATTGGGGATTTTTTTTCTTCTGTTTCTATTTTGTGAAATTATTTGTAACTATTTTTATTAGTTCTTTTTTTTTAAAAAAGGACTGTAGAATTCTTTGCTAAACAATCTAATACTAGGCTTCTTTTGATTCAAAGTTTTTTAATTTTTGTTTCTTTTGCAATGTGAGTTATATGTGTATTTTAATCAATCACCTGATCCTGATTTATTTTTGGAAAGTAATATGTATTGAAAAAGGTGTCCTGCCCAGAGAGCTGTGGAAGGAGAGAAGCACCATGGCCATACTTGCTGCCTGCTGGGACAGAAAAGGGTCACTAGGTATTGTATCACCCTGAGCTTTAGATCTCTGGTGGAGCAAACTGCCAGGGGTCTGCCTGCACTTACGAACTGAGCACTTTGTCTGCCAGCCCGCCGGGTGCAAGGCCTGTGTCCTGTCCAGTGAGCTGCAGAAGGAGAGAAGCCCCACAGCCATATTTGCTGCCTGCAGAGACAGAAAAGGGTCACTAGGTACTGTATCACCCTGAGCTTTAGATTTCTGGTGGTGCAAACCGCCAGGGGTCTGCCTGCACTCAGGAACTGTGCACATAGGCAGTTCATCTGCAAGCCAGTCCATCACGGGACTTGTGTCCTATGTGAGAATCAACAGAGGGAGTGACCCCCACCACACCATCTTCGCTCCATAATAGAGCAGACAGAGAACACCTGGTCGACCTTGAAAATGTTTGTATAACATTGCTTGAGGCAAGACTGAGAAGGGCTCCAAAGGCACAAAAGAGGAAGGCAGCATATCAGTAATCTGTGCCAGAGGAAACCCAGTCATCCAGTGCTGCAGAGATAACCTTAAAGATCCACAGTAGGTTGAAGCACCAGCCAGTGACAATTAGACCATCTAACACCTGGGAGACCTAGATGGCTAAAGGCAAATGTAGGAACTTTACTAACAGAAACCAAGGCATTATGGCAGCATCTCAACCCAATTCTACAATGATAGCAAGTCCTGGATACACCAACACACCAGAAAAACAAGATTTGGATTTAAAATCACTGGTCATGATGCTGGTACAGGAACACATAAAGGACATACTTAAAGAAATTCAGGAGAAAATGGATCAAAAATTAGAAGCCCTTATAAGGGAAACACAAAAATCATTGAAAGAAATTCAGGAGAATACAAAAGCCAATAAAGTTGAAACGCAAAAATCATTAAAGAAATACCAGAGAACTTTGATCAACAGGCAGAAGTCATGAAAGAGGAAACACAAAAATCTCTTAAAGAATTACAGGGAAACACAAGCAAATGACAGAACTGAGCAAAAACTTCCAGGATCTAAAAACAGAAGTAGAAACAACTAAGAAAGCACAAAGGGAGACAACTTTGGAGATAGAAAACCTTGAGAAGAAATCAGGGACCATAGACACAAATATCAACAACAGAATACAAGAGATAGAAGAAAGAATCTCAGATGCCGAAGATACCATAGAAACCATGGACTCAACAGTTAAAGAAAATGCAAAATGCAAAAAGCTTTTAAACCAAAACATCCAGGTAATCCAGGACACAATGAGAAAGCCAAATCTAAGGATTATAGGCATTGATGAGAGTGAAGATTTACAACTTAAAGGGCCAGCAAATATCTTCAACAAAATTATGGAAGAAAACTTCCCTAACCTAAAGAGAGAGATGCCCATGAATATACAAGAAGCCTACAGAACTCCAGACTGGACCAGAACAGAAATACCTCCCATCACATAATAATCAAAACCCCAAATGTACTAAACAAAGAAAGAATACTTAGGGCAGTGCCGGGAGCCATCCTCAGAACTCAATGCCAAGAACTCTCCATACCAGGAGCCATCCCCACCTGGCTCTCAATGCCAAGAGACCTCGATACCAGGAGTCATTCTCACTTAGATCTCCATGCCAGGAACTATTCATACGTAAATCTCAAAACCCCCTCCTTTTGAAGTTCATCTGTAGATAGGTTACTGTAGCAACCCCTTTCCACTTCACTGCCTCATGACCCCCCTTTTATCATGCCAACATTCCAACAGCAATAACTAGCTTTACCAGAAATTATGAGAAACTGTTTCTTAGAAATGATGCCAACCCCCTGAGATTGTTCCCCCCTTTACCCCTCCCAAACCTTGTATGCTTCCCTTTATATTGACTTGTCTGAAAATTAAAGTTTGACAGCTTGATCAGAACTAGACAGGCTGTCCTGCCTCTCTCTTTTGTCTTGTCGCCCCATCGCCTTTCCTCTAGGTGGCTTAAAGGAACCCTGTTGATTGTCCTGCGGAAGCCAGGCGATGGTGGCGCACGCCTGTAATCCCAGCACTCTGGGAGGCAGAGGCAGGCGGATTTCTGAGTTTGAGGCCAGCCTGGTCTACAGAGTGTGTTCCAGGACAGCCAGGCAGGGCTATATAGAGAAACCCTGTCTCAGAAAAACCAAATCCAAAAAACCAAAAAAAAAAAAAAAAAAAAAAAAAAAAAAAAAAAAAAAAAGAGAGAGAGAGATTGTCCTGCGGGTCGGGACAGGGCAGTAAGAGAAAAAGGGTAAGTAACATATAAAGGAAGACCTATCAGAATTACACCAGATTTCTCACCAGAGACCATGAAAGCTAGAAGATCCTGGGCGGAGCTCATGCAGACTCTAAGAGAACACAAATGCCAGCCAAGACTACTATACCCAGCGAAACTCTCAATTACTATAGATGGAGAAACCAAGATATTCCATGAGAAAACCAAATTTACACAATATCTTTCTACAAACCTAGCCCTACAAAGGATAATAGGGGGAAAACACCATTACAACAAGGGAAACTATACCCTGGAAAAAGCAGGATATTAAGCTTCTTTCACCAAGCCCAAAGAAGATAACCACACACATATAAAATTAAATTCAAAAATGATAGGAAGCAATAACCACTACTCCTTAACATCAATGGACTCAATTCCCCAATAAAAAGACATAGACTAACAGACTGGTTACGTAAACAGGACCCTACATTTTGCTGTATACAGGAAACACACCTCAATGTCAAAGACAAAAACTACCTTAGAGTAAAAGGCTGGAAGACAATTCTACAAGCAAATGGTCCCAGGAAACAAGGCAGAGTTGCCATTCTAATTTCAGATAAAATTGACTTTCAACCTAATGTCATCAAAAGAGACATGGAAGGTCACTACTTGCTGGTCAAAGGAAAAATATACCAAGAAGAACTCTCAATCCTGAACATCAATGCCCCAATTACACGGGTGCCCTCATTCATAAAAGAAACTTTACTAAAGTTCAAAGTACACATTGCACCTAACACAATAATTGTGGGTGACTTCAACATTCAACTCTCACAAATGGACCAATCAGGAAAACAGAGAGGAAAACTAAGAGACCGATCAGGAAAACTAAGCAGGGAGACAGTGAAACTAATTGAAGCTTTGAACCAATTGGAGTTAACAGATAAATATATATATATATATATATATATATATATATATATATATATATATATATATATATAACTTTTCATCCCAAAGCAAAAGAATATATATTTTTCTCAGCACCTCATGGTACCTTCTCCAAAATAGATCATATAGTTGGTCACAAGACAGACCTCAACAAATATAAGAAGATTGAAATAATCCCATGCCTCCTATCAGATCACTATGGAGTAAAAGTGGTCTTTAATAACAGTAAAAACAACAGAAAGTCCACATACACATGGAAACTGAATAATACTCTACTCAATGATACCTTGGTCAAGGAACAAATAAAGAAAGAAATCAAAGATTTCTTAGAATTTAATGAAAATGAAGGCACAACATATACAAATCTATGGGACACATTGAAAGCAGTGCTAAGAGGAAAACTCATAGCTTTGAGGGCCTCCAAAAAGAAATTCAAGCGAGCATACACTAGAAGATTAAGGGAACAACTGAAAGCCCTGGAACAAGAAGCTAATTCACCCAGGAGGAGAAGAAGACAGGAAATCATCAAACTCAGGGCTGAAATCAATCAAGTAGAAACAAAGAAAACCATACAAAGAATCAACAAAACCAAAAGCTGGTTCTTTGAAAAAAATCAACAAGATAGATAAACCCTTAGCAAGACTAACCAAAGGGCACAGAGAAACTATCCAAATTAACAAAATTAGAAATGAAAACGGAGATATTACAACAGAAACCGAGGAAATTCAAAAAATCATCAGATCCTACAACAAAAACCTGAACTCAACACAACTGGAGAATCTGGAGGAAATGGACATTTTCTTAAACAGATACCAATTACCAAAATTAAACCAGGATCAAATAGATCATCTAAACAGACCTATAACCCCTAAAGAAATAGAAGGAAGGGGTCATAGATAGGCTTCAGACTAAAAAAAAGCACAGGACCAGAGTTTTAAGTTGAACCTTCTCAAAAAAATTTTATGCCACCACTTCCAAAAAAAAATATGTATTGAAAAAATAATCAAATTTCCTTATATTTTCTAATTTGTTGGATTACAGGTTCATAAGAGTTATGTCATTATGATCTTCCTTATTTCCTTGGTTCCTGTTTTGTTCCCTTTCATTTCTAATTTCGTTGATCCGGATATCCTATCCATCTTTCAGTGACTTTATATAAAGATTTGTCAATCTTATTTTTTTCACAGAACCAACAATTTGTTTTATTGGTTCGTTGTATTTTGTTGCTGTGGTTGTTGTTTCTATTTTATTGATTTCTGTACAAGTTTGATATTTGCTGTTTAATCGTTTTGTGTGTTATTTATTCTTTTTGTTCTAGAGCTTCCAGGTGTCAGTATAAGATATCAGCAATATTTTTTTTATGAAGGCACTTAGTGGTATGAACTTGTCTCTTAGAACTTGTATTATGTTCCATAAGTTTGGTGTGGTGATATTCATTTTCATTTGGTTGATTTCTGTTTTACTTTTTTAGAACCTTTATGATGTTCCATAAGTTTGGTGTGGTGATATTCATTTTCATTTGGTTGATTTCTATTTTACTTTTTCTCTTTATTCATGTTTCATTCAGTGGAGAGTTCTTCATTTTCTATGAACAACATTTATTTTGTTGTTATTTGCAGTGCTTTGGCTATCCAGCTTTAATCTGGGGTGGTCAATAAGAATTGGGTTTATTTCAATTTTTTTTTTCATCTGTAAGGACTATCTTAGTGTCCTAGTATGTGGTTAATTTTGGAGAAAACTTTAAGAGGTGCTGAGAATACAGTATATTCTTTCGTTTTGGAGTCAAATGTTCTATAAATATGGATTTGGTTCATTTGATGTATAATTACATGTGTGTGTGTGTGTGTAGATGATATGCCTATTGGCAAGAGGGGCTACCAACATTTCTCAGTATAAGTATATGAGGGCCAATTTGTACCTTATGGTATAGTAGTGTTTCTTTTATGAACCTAGGTGCTTTAATGTTTATGGTATAGATTAATAATTATAATGTTGTTTTGGAGGATTTTTCCATTATTGAATATGTAGTTTCCTTCTCTATCTCTTCTGATGAGTTTTGGTTTGAAGTTTACTTATTCAGATATTAAAATGGCTACATCAACTTGCTTTTTAGGTCCATCTGCATGGAATAGCCTTATCCATCATTGTACTCTGAAATGATTTGTTTTCTTGATGTTAAGGAATATTTCATAGATGCAGCAGCAGAAAGATGGATTCTCTTTTTACATCCATTTTGTTAGTTTATGTCTTTTTATTAGAGAATTGTAACAAATGATGTGGAGAGATGTCAATGAGGGGTGTTGTTTTATTATTGTTATTTTGTTGTGGCTGTGATATGTGTGTGTGTGCATACGTCTGAGTGTGTATGTGTGTGTGTGTGTGTGTGTGTATGATTATTTTTACCTACACTGCTTTGGCTCCTGGTGGGTTACATGTGTGTTCTTTCCTAGGAGCTATCTGGATTCACAAATGGAAGGCATACAGAAAGAGGGGTGGGCAGAGGGAGAGGGAGAGAGAGATGGGAAGAGGGAGAGGGAGAGAGAGAGAAAGATGGAGAGAGAGAGAGAGAGAGAGAGAGAGAGAGAGAGAGAGAGAGAGAGAGAGAGAGAGAGGGAGGTTAATTCTAAAATGCCTTGGATACCTTAAATTCTGGCAACTCCTAAACCTTTCTTTCCTACCTCTCCTACCCCAGTCCCAAATAGGGACGTGCCAGTGGCCACCCACCTGAATTTTTACATGTCTGGTTGGGTTTAGCTCCTACAGCTCTCACAACCATTTCTCTCCCACACTTTAGGGCAATCCTCAGTCTCTTCCTCTGTACTCGTCCTATCCTGTGCAAATCTAAGGGTCCCACCTGGTCTCCCTTTGCACAACCACTGGCTGCTGGCATCTTTATTAATTGATTGAAACCAACTGGGTACAAGAACCTTTAGTGTTTGGACAAGCAGATTCCCAACTGAATCAAAGCATTAGAACCAATATCTAATGTATGTGTGTGTGTGTGTGTGTGTGTGTGTGTATGTGTTTCCAGTTTTTCATTTTGCTGATCTGGTATTGTTTATTACATAAGTTTTCTTGGGTGTAGTTAACCCTTTAGGTTGGAGTTTTCCTTACAGTGATTTCTGTAGGGTGCATTTAGAGATTTCTTAATTTTGGTTGTCATATTTTCTCCATCCATTTTTGATTGAGAGTTTTGTTTGGTATAATAGTCTAGTCTACCATCTTCATCTATTAGAGTCTGTAGAACATTTGTCCAGGCCTTTTTGGAATTTAGAGTACATTAAGAAATCAAATGCTGTTTCTACTTTGTGGAATCGTTTGAAGAGTATTGGTGTTAACTCTTCTTTGAAGGTCTGATAGAATTCTGCACTGAAACCATCTGGTCCTGTGCTTTTTCTGGTTGGAAGACTTTCTATGACTCCTTCTATTTCTTTAGGCATTATGGGACTGTTTAGATGATCTATTTGGTCCTGATTTAATTTTGGTATTTGGTATCTGTCAAGGAAATTGTCCATTTCCTCCAGATTCTCCAGTTGTGTTGAGTACAGGCTCTTGTAGTAGGATCTGATGATTTTTTGGATTTCCTCAGTTTCCATTGTTATATCTCCCTTTTCATTTCTAAGTTTGTTAATTTGGATACTTTCTCTGTGCCTTTTGGTCAGTCTGGCTAAGGGTTTATCTATCTTGTTGATTTTCCCAAAGAACCAGCTCCTTTGTTGATTCTTTGTATGGTTCTCTTTGTTTCTACTTGATTGATTTCGGCCCTGAGTTTGATGATTTCCTGCCTTCTGCTCCTCCTGGGTGAAATAGCTTCTTTTTGTTCCAGGGCTTTCAGGTGTGTCATTAAGCTGGTAATGTATGCTCTCTCCATTTTCTTTTTGGAGGCACTCAGGGCTATGAGTTTTCCTCTTAGCACTGCTTTCATTGTGTCCCATAGATTTGGGTATGTTGTGTCTTTATTTTCATTGTGTTCTAAAAAGTCTTAATTTCTTTATTTATTTCTTCCTTGACCAAGGTGTCATTGAGTAGAATATTGTTCAGTTTCCATGTGTATGCGGGTTTTCTGTTGTTTTTGTTGCTATTGAAGACCATTTTTATTCCAAGGAACACTACCCAATTCCTTCTATGAAGCCACAATTTCGCTGATACCAAAACCACACAAAGATCCAACAAACAAAGAGAACTTCAGACCAATTTCCCTTATGAACATCGATGCAAAAATACTCAATAAAATTCTTGCCAACCAAATCCAAGAACACATCAAAACGATCATCCACCATGATCAAGTAGGCTCTATCCCGGGAATGCAGGGTTGGTTCAATATACGGAAATCCATCAATGCACTCCACTACATAAACAAACTCAAAGAAAAAAACCACATGGTCATTTCATTGGATGCTGAAAAACCATTTGACAAAATTCAGCATCCGTTCATGCTTAAAGTCTTGGAAAGAACAGGAATTCAAGGCCCATACCTAAACATCATTAAAGCAATATACAGCAAACCGGTAGCCAGCATCAAACTAAATGGAGAGAAACTTGAAGCAATCCCACTAAAATCAGGGACAAGACAGGGCTGCCCCCTTTCTCCTTATCTTTTCAATATTGTACTTGAGGTACTAGCGCCGACAATTCGACAACATAAGGAGGTCAAAGGGATACAAATTGGAAAGGAAGAAGTCAAACTATCATTATTTGCAGATGACATGATAGTCTACCTAAGTGACCCAAAAAACTCCACTAGAGAGCTCCTACAGCTGATAAACAACTTCAGCAAAGTGGCAGGTTATAAAATCAACTCAAGCAAATCAGTGGCCTACCTATACTCAAAGGATAAGCAGGCTGAGAGAGAAATTAGGGAAATGACCCCCTTCACAATAGCCACAAACAGTATAAAGTATCTTGGGGTGACTCTTACCAAACATGTGAAAGATCTGTATGACAAGAACTTCAAGACTCTGAAGAAGGAAATGGAAGAAAACCTCAAAAAATGGGAAAACCTCCCATGCTCATGGATCGGTAGAATCAATATAGTTAAAATGGCCATTTTGCCAAAAGCAATATACAGATTCAATGCAATACCCATCAAAATCCCAACTCAATTCTTCACAGAGTTAGAAAGAGCAATTATCAAATTCATCTGGAATAACAAAAAACCCAGGATAGCTAAAACTATTCTCAGCAACAAAAGAAATTCTGGGGGAATCAGTATCCCTGACCTCAAGCAATACTACAGAGCAATAGTGTTAAAAACTGCATGGTATTGGTACAGTGACAGACAGGAGGATCAGTGGAACAGGATTGAAGATCCAGAAATGAACCCACACACCTATGGCCACTTGATCCTCGACAAAGAGGCTGAAAACATCCAATGGAAAAAAGATAGCCTTTTCAACAAATGGTGCTTGTTCAACTGGAGGTCAGCATGCAAAAGAATGGGAATTGATCCATCCTTGTCTGCTTGTACTAAGCTCAAATCCAAATGGATCAAGGACCTCCACATAAATCCAGACACTCTGAAGCTAATAGAAAAGAAACTGGGGAAGACCCTTGAGGACATCGGTACAGGGAGAAAGTTTCTGAACAGAACACCAATAGCGTATGCTCTACGATCAAGAATTGACAAATGGGACCTCATAAAATTACAAAGTTTCTGTAAGGCAAAGGACACCATCAAGAGGACAAATCGGCAACCAAGAAATTGGGAAAAGATCTTCACCAATCCTACATCAGAGAGAGGGCTAATATCCAATATATATAAAGAACTCAAGAAGTTAGACTCCAGAAAACCAAACAACCCTATTAAAAAATGGGAAACAGAGTTAAACAAAGAATTCTCACCTGAAGAACTTCGGATGGCAGAGAAGCATCTTAAAAAATGCTCAACTTCATTAGTCATTAGGGAAATGCAAATCAAAACAACCCTGAGATTTCACCTTACACCAGTCAGAATGGCTAAGATTAAAAATTCAGGAGACAGCAGGTTTTGGAGAGGGTGTGGAGAAAGAGGAACACTCCTCCACTGCTGGTGGGGTTGCAAATTGGTGCAACCACTCTGGAATCAGTCTGGCGGTTCCTCAGAAAACTGGGCACCTCACTTCCAGAAGATCCTGCTATACCACTCCTGGGCATATACCCAGAGGATTCCCCACCATGTAATAAGGATACATGCTCTATTATGTTCATAGCAGCCCTATTTATAATTGCCAGATGCTGGAAAGAACCTAGGTATCCCTCAACAGAATAGTGGATGCAAAAAATATGGTATATCTACACAATGGAGTACTATTCAGCCATTAGAAACAATGAATTCATGAAACTCTTAGGCAAATGGATGGAGCTAGAGAACATCATACTATGTGAGGTAACCCAGACTCAAAAGGTGAATCATGGTATGCACTCACTAATAAGTGGATATTAACCTAGAAAACTGGAATACCCAAAACATAATCCACACATCAAATGAGGTACAAGAAGAAAGGAAGAGTGGCCCCTTGTTCTGGAAAGACTCAGTGAAGCAGTATTCGGCAAAACCAGAACGGGGAAGTGGGAAGGGGTGGGTGGGAGGACAGGGGGAGAGAAGGGGGCTTATGGGACTTTCGGGGAGTGGGGGGCTAGAAAAGGGGAAATCATTTGAAATGTAAATAAAAAATATATCGAATGAAAAAATCTAAATAAAAAAAATAAATCAAATGCTACTCTAGTAACACTTATATGTTATATGACTTTATATGTTACTTGCTCTTTTTTCTTCACACTTTTAATATACTTTCTTTTATCTATATTTAATATTTTAATTTAATTCAATTTAATAATTCAATATTTAATTCTTTTCTCTATATTATATTATGGTTTTGGTTATTATGTTAAAACTGTTCTTCTTTTTCTGTTCCTATCTATTTGCTGTTCTGTATGCTTCTTGAACCCAGATACTCATCTTCTTTAGGACATTTTATTTCCATTTTTTTCTTTTTTCTTTTTTAAATGTTTTCTGTTTCTTTGACCTTACTATCAGTAGCAACACCCAGCCTCAGAACTTCCCAAACTTTTGAGCTCATGTCCCCTGTCAATGGTTCCCATGTACCACTGACTTGACTAGTGACTCTTAGTTCCCTATCACTATATCCACAAGAGTATGTTACAATAAAGAACAAAAACAGAAAGACCAGGTCCAGTGGAGGACAAACACCTGAGAAGCAACAGCCTCATCGGTGACATTTGCTCTTGGGAAAGAAAGTTCCTTGAAAAAAATGGCAGCTAGCAGCTAGGAGGTGAAGGACAATCCTAGCTCTAAGTAGCAGTAGTGATCCAGCTTGACGGGCCTATCTATAGACATGCCCAGGTACTGAGATACCTTCTCAGTTAACATGGTCAGCTTCATATTCAGCTTGCCTACTTAGGCTTTGACAACTGGCTTATCAACCTTCTTAGGCAGAATGTGAACTCAAACTAGGAATTTATCTGGGTCGATAGACATTTCAATCTGTGCCATCTCCTGGTTCATGAAGGAGGAGCTCTTCACAAAACCGGGGTGACCCATGGCACAAGCCACATCGACCAGCAGGCTTACATCTAGCAGAATCATTTGTTGCCATTCGCGGTCTACCTGAGGCTTGACACTCACCTTCTCCACAGCCCTCACATAGAGCCTGTTCACATCATCTTCACATCAAAGTGTCAGATATTTCACACAATAGCATCACCCTGGTTCTGTCTGCAGTTCCCCCATAGGATAATGCCAACACAGACTAGTGGTAACTAAGATGTTGTCCTTCCTACAGACCTTGTCAACAGTAGTCACCTCATAGCTTACATGTCAGCCTACAGTGTACTGATAGGGTCAATCTCAGTTATGATGACTCAGACTCCAGAACCCCTCAGCTCTTGGTAAGAGCCCTTGCTCATGTCACCATAGCCTGATACTACTGCCACCTTGCCCACAATCATCAAATCTGTGGCCTATTTTATGCTATGAGGGATTCTATTAGCCATAGACATGGTCAAACTTGTTCTTGGTAACAGAATCATTAACATTGATGGCAGACACCTTCAATATCCCATTGGCCATCATCTTGTAGAGTTCGTAAACTCAAGTTGTAGTCTCCTCTGAGATGCCTCAGATGTCTGACAGAAGCTGTGGGTATGTGGTGTAGATGAAGTTAGTTAGGTGACCACCATCATCCAGAATTATGTTGAGGGGTTCATCCTTGAAGAGCAACATCTGCTAAATGTACCACCAATACTTCTCTATTCCTCATTTGTCTTTCTCTTCCAAGCAAACACTGGAACACTGGCCCTCATAATGATAGTCACTACATGGCCCTGACTAGAAAAGAGGTTGTCGCTGGGATTCCACACCTCAGCACCCATGGCCCCAAGAGTCTCTGTAAGGACAACAGTCTCCAAAGTAATATGCGGCAGCCAGCAATGCAAGCATTCTTCAGTGGCTTGGAGGCTGGGTACATCTTCCCCATGCAAATCAAACCTGGCTTCTCATCTTGGCCATGTCCAGGGCCTTTTGACTCCAAGTAGCCACTCTAAAGTCAGAAATTTTGTTGTGCTTCTGCTAGGCCTGATGAACTCAGTGAAGAAGAATGGATGGCTTGGGGAAGGGTACAGAATTATTTCCACTTTCAGGCTTTCTTTCAATAATTTCCTTTCACTAGGTTTCCATAAATTTCTTTACAGATTTATCCATTTCCTGTTTAAGGACTTCATATCATATCCATAAAGACTATTGTAAAGTCTTTGTCTTATGCGTCAGCTTTACTGTAATATCCCAGACCTGCCATAGTAGGAGTACTGAGCTCTAGTGGAGTCATATCACATACTGTTACTGATTGTCTTTTTATGTTGATGTTCAAGCATCTAGTTTCAAAAGATTGTAATTCTAGGTGCTGATATCTTATCTTCACTTTATTGGTGGGTGTTTTGTTTCTTGGAATGTGTTACATTCTCTGCTTCTTAGGAGAGTGTTTTGTCTGTGATGTCAGGAACCTTATAAAGGTTTAGAATTTGGTGGCTGGTGATGATGCAGTTGCTGGTGATGAATAGTTGAAGGAGGGGTGGGGCTAATACCTGGGAGCTGAGAAGATTTATTTTGTAATTGCAGAATCAGTTGAACAACCATATTTAGAAAAGTAAAGTCCTGACACTGTAATCAATAAATAAACTTGATGGTTCAACTACAAGGAAATACAAAACTATCATGTGGTTCTATTTTTGCTTCTTTTTGGATGTCGAGGCACTGCTGAGCATCACACAGGAAGGATGGAGTTGAGCCGACTTCTACAATTCATGTCTTTCCCACAAACCAAGTGGGAAAGGATGAACCAAAGTCTCGAACAAATGTGTCAGCAGAATCCTGTGCAGGGAGGTGGTAAAGGGGAAGAAATCTCCAAAAAGATTTCAATCTTATATCTCTTTTAGATAATAGTCAATGAAAGAGATTGTATTCTTTATTTGGGGAGAACATGGACTACATAAACCTTGGAATGAGGGAAGGGGTTCTTCTTAGGGTGAAGTTTCACTGACTGAGGTATAAGGTTCTAGTGATACCTCAGTTGAATGGAGAAGCATTCCATAGGACAGAGGGAGAAGATACCAGACTAAGAAAAGGGAGTTCTGTGTTTTGTGCTGAGCTCAAGAAAACAGTGTAGACATGGTTTACTACAACCTTAGTAGCAAGTTGCCAAACTACCAAGCAAGAATCTGAAAAATATTTTAAAGAAAATCTGGAAATACTGGCTCAGTGGATGCAAATTTTGAACATAAGCTAATAATTTTTAAAGGTTCACTTATTTTAGACACCAGACGGAAAGCCAATAACTATTTGTAAAGCCAAGACTAGATAACTAAAAGTCACAATACAAAAGTGAATTATCAGATAGGAGTGTAAAGCTGGCTTTAAGTGTAAAGCATAAAGGATGAAAAGTTACATAAGAAATTCAATCAACTTTGGACAAATTCTGTCTATGCTCATTACTGTCACTCATACCATAGGTTCTGAGAATTTCATCCTGAGGTATTTCAAAATAATGAAAAGTATGGTGGGAAAACTAAGAAGAACCCCTGGAGAATGTCTGAAATCATTTATGCCAAACAAGTCCAAATGAAAACAAAATACATGGTGGTATTTCAAAAAGTTTAGAGACGTGTCATAAGGACTAGATAAAACCTGACATAAGACTAGGATAACATTCACTTGAAATTTAATGCGATGATTCAAAACATTTGTAGGCAAGAGCAAGGTCACAGTCCAGATGATTTTCAAAAAAGCCTAGGGATAAGAGAAAAAGAAAAGAAATCTGTATATCTTGAAGAAGAATGCACACTTACAGTAGATAAAATATTGACATATCTTTGAGTTTATTCCCAAAGAGCACCAGAGACTTTTAAGGAAAAACACAAAGTGTTTAAGGAAGCAAATGATCCTATGAGCTACCTGAAAAGCAAGAATGTATTTTCTTCATGAGTTTTAAGCTCTATTGAAAAGGTGCAACTTCCATTGAAACATCTGTGGACATTCTCTCAAGCTCACTGTTGCTCTCTCTGTTGGAAAAAAATGTTCCTAATGTAGCTGGAGAGATAAAAGTTACCTACCCCTTCATCAAAGACTAAACTGAAGAATTACATTCTTTATTCTCTGGCAAAAGAGAAAGAAAATTTTGATGATTATCAACAGTTCATCTTTTTAAAGTGGGGTTTAAGCAATAATAAGAATGCTACCTTGTTTATCATTTGTAAGCCCATAGCAGTAGCTAAAGATGAAAGCAAATCTGCATCTCAATGGTTGGGTTTCTTCTGTGATTACCTAGGGAGCACCTATATTCCCACAAAGAAAACTGGTAAACATGGAAGACCAGGAGATGAAGGATACAGAGTTTCTCAGAGAAACCATGAATGCAGCTTCAGATCCTGCAGTGAGCAAAGTAGAAGAGGATTGTTTCAATAAGCCCAGAGATGAATAGGTTCCGAAAATTGAGAATATTCTCTCTAAATAGCCTATGCTTGCTGTAAAAATATATATAAAGTCATCTGTTTTAACTGTGTTTATACACTTACAAGTTGGAGCAAGAGAATGGCATACTATGGTGTTCTTCATGCCTGGAAAGCATGTTCCACCTGGTTAAGTAACTAAATAGCTTTCATTGAGAACTGGGAAGAGAATGAAGAGAGAAAGTAAATGTCTACTCAACTACCAATATGGAAGAGAAACTTATGTAAAATGAAAATCTGGAACTGATTAAATCAAAACTAATGGGAAAAAATAATTTAAAAACCTAAATGGTTTATAAAAACCTGTGACCAGATATTAACATGTCAATAATGAAGCCAAAATGAAACTAACTTAATAGAATATCATGAACAATTTTTAATTAAAAATTTAATTAATATTTTAAATTTAATATTAAATGTAAAGAATTTTAATATAGTTTAGTAATTCTTTATAAAATAATGCAGTGTGTTCTAATAATTTTAATAAAATTTAAATTAAGTTTTAATAAACAATTTAAATTGATTTTTCAATTAAAATAAAATTTTAACATGGTAAATAAAATTTTTATGTCCTACTGATCCAAATGTCATTCCTTATATCTACATTTAAACTGTGGTAATTTTGTCTGAAAGTGCAAACATTTTTTAATTACTTATTTTTTAAAAATCTACTTTCAGTTTTTGAAAAAATATAGTGTACATTAGCACAAATAGAATATTAAGGAAATATTTGAATATAATAATATATATAGTTATTTATATAATTGACAGAAGAGATATTAAAACATATCATGTTAAAAATGAGAAGGATGCAAAGACTTCTTTACCCTTCTTTTTCAAAATGACAGATAACAACAAAAAAAGAAATAATGTCAGGGAAAATAATTCTTTTGATATAGAAAAATAGTGAGGACCACAAACCTGAAACCATTGCATATACTTGGCACTCTTGAACTTGGATGAGAGACATGCTGAGAGTTGATGCTGGTTGATTTTTAGCCAAGTGCTTATTTTCTGAAAGCTACCAACTTTGATGAAATTCAACACAATTCTAGCTTAATCATGGGGATCAAACTTAATTTTATATCATTACAAATTTCCTATGGAAAATGCAGGAAGAAGCATATGTTGTAATGATGAGGTAGGGAGCCTATGAAGAAATGAACTGATAGTAATGGTTTTATTTAAGATTTGATTTCTTAGCTCCCAGAGACTGTGCAAAATGAAGTAAAATTAAGGGAGGAGGGGAGTGGAGAGAGCAGGTAGAAATAGACACCAAACTAATGAGCATGGGGACCCCAGTGGAAGAGTTAGGGGAAGGATTGAAGGAGCTGAAGGGGTTTACAACCCCATAGGAAGAACAACAATATCAACCATCCAGACCTGCCAGAGCTCCCAGGACTGAACCACCAACTAAAGAGACCACATGGAAAGACCCATAGCTCCAGCTGCATATGTAGCAGAGGATGGCCTTATCTGGCATTTATGGGAGGAGAGGCACTAGGTCCTGTGAAGGCTTGATGCCCCAGCATAGGGGAATGACAGGGCAGTGAGGCTGGAGTGAGTGGGTGGGTGGGAGAGATCACCCTCATAGAAGCAGGGGGGTGGGATAGGAAGTTTGTGTAGGAGAAAACTGGAAGGGGGATAACATTTGAAATGTAACTAAATAAAATAACCAATAAAAACTAAAAATAAAACAACAATAACAATAAAAAAAGACTAATCATTTCTGGGAGATTTGTGTTTTAAAGAACAAAAGTAGAGGGAAACTGTGTCTTCAGTATACAAATGAACAATTACAAAAAGGGTAGCAATGTGTGTGTTCCAGAAAATTTTCATACTGTTCCTGCTGTCCACTCATCTTATTTGCACAATGTTTTTCTGACAACTGAACTCCATTCACTAATGACTTTCAATCAGAAATAAACCAGTGATGTTCCTTTATATGAAGCTTGCCAAACAAGCTGAATACCTACTGTATGGAAAAATAAATGCCATTGATTTCAGTAAAAATATACCACCAAATTATTAGGTAACATGCAAAATAATCATTTATAATCTCAAAATAGTTAGCTAATTTCACCTTTTCTAGAGAAGTAAAAACTCAAAGGATACATATGGAATGAAAAAGTCATAGAGCCCTAGAAACAGAAAAACTATAAACAGCTTGGGGAAGAAACAGGACGTAATTTTAAAATGTTAATGTTACCACAGAAACAAAAGAGAATAGAATTATTGAAGTGAGATTAGAAACATATGGATATGTTTGAGTCAAGACAAGTAACAAAAGGAAAATACCAACTAATTAAAAAGTACTTCAAAATGTTAAATTTGTGGTAATAAGGAACATCTGGGCCACACATGAGTGTCTATTTTAAAAAGAACCAAATGAATAAATACTGTATTCTAATATATAGAAGGGTAAAAAATTAAATTGAGAAGAGAAGACTGGGAGGTAAGGATGTAAGGGATGTAACACGCATTCTATTTTGCAGAGAAAGTTGGAGAGCACAGCAGACGTCATCTGGGTTTCATGTCACTTGTACTTCATACACAAACAAAGAACAGCCTCTTAGGACAGGAAGCACACAGTGCACGCATTCCATCTAAAAGAGCAGTGAGAGGAAAAAAATAACTCTTCAATTTTACCTCAGTCTTTTCAAGTGGAGCGACTCTACATAGTACAAAACAAGAAAATAGAATTATTTCATGATGTCTAAGCTAAAGGCAACTCATTCTAAAGGCTCAGTATGAAAGTGACTGCCTCTAAGTAATGTAGAAAGAAACTTTTGTGGAATAAAACTAGTCAACTAACTGATTTTCTAGCTATTATTTAGAGTAGGAGAATGAATAGGTACAATGATTCAAGAAATCAGACTTGAACACAGTTCTGTTTTAAATATCATGACAGAAAAAATAAATGTAAAAGTAAGCCTATTTGACTTCTTACTAAATGCAACACAATTGAAATATGTACAATTTCAGAAGACAAATGTCAAAATTTACTCAGATAAATGATCAACACCCTCAAGGATGATATAAATAAGCAGGTACACTCAAACTAGGACCTTAAAAGCTGAATTAGCAACAAAGAATCAATGACCAAGTCAGATGAGAAACTCAGCAACATGAAAGAAAAAAAAGTCAGCAAGAAAATTCAAGCAAGAATAATCTGAATAGGAATATTGGAAACAAAAACTTGAATAAACTGTATAAAAAGTACAATGGAAAGCATGATTTATAGGTATGACTACAAAAGAACAAAGTCCACTGAGAATAGAGAACAAGAGGGTGGAAATGCTGTACTCAACAAGGAAAAATGATGAAAACACGTGAACATGACCACAACACTCAAAAACTCTGATATATGATCAAGGGACCAAACCTAGGAATCTGTTAGATAGACAAAAGGTCTGAGAAAAACACTAAAGTCATGGGAAATATACTTAATTAGGTTATAGTATAAAACCCCTACATCTAGAGATAAAAAAGAGACACCAAAACACAAGTAGGATTTAGAAGCCCTAATAGAAAGGATCATTGTAGTGACTGCCTTTCTCATTGCTGTTACAAAATACTAAGTATTAGGTAACTTGAAGAACGAAATGTTTATTTCTCTTTATACGTCAAGTGGATACAGTCTATAAAGGCAGGGAGGTCATGACATCAAGAGCTCTAAGTGGCATGTTCATATTTCATACATAGTTAGGAATTAGCGATGATACTAAGGCCCAACTAAGTCTGCTTCTTCAGTCCAGGACTCTAGTTCATGGAATAGAGTTCAGCTGTGAAAGTTTGCCTTTCCATTTCAACTAATATAATCTGGCCTTGATTCCTAGGTGATTCTAGATACTGTCAAGTAGACAACCTATGTTAACCATTGTATCAATAAGAAACGTCTTCATGAAATATTTTAGTCAAGAAGTAAAAACTGCAAAGCAAAGACACAATGTTACAAGAAAAAATAATCAACTCATAATGCAAAGAGGATAGAATCATATCTCTATTCCAGAATCCTAAAAGTTTATCTAAATTAAAGCTTAACTATTAAAAATTAAACAATGCATATATTTGACATATTTAACAAGCCTAAAAGATATACAGAGTATTTAATTCATCATAAATTGAAATATACATTCTTTTCAGGAACTCATAGGGGTTTTCTCTAAAAAAGATATTATAGGTCAAAAGTCTGAATTATGAAAGAGTTGAAATAATCTCTTATGTTTTATTGACTAATGATGCATTAAGTGTTGAAATTGATAGCAAGAGATACTATACAAATACTTGAAGATGGACTATACACACCTGAATGATTAATTGCTTATTTTAGAGACCAGGAACCAAATCAAAAGGCTTATAAAAATCAAATGGAAATGAAAGAACAATGTACGAAAACCTTGGAGTATAGCTAAGGCAGATTTAAAGGAAACTTTATATCAACAAGTGCTTATATTTGAAGGGAAAAAAAACTAATGGTAGGTGAAGGACTTAACAAAAACAAGAGCATTTCAATCTCCAAATTAGTTAGCAATAGAAAAATAATAATTATTAAGGCAGAAGTTTATAGAATAGACTAATAAGATAGAGATTATCAAATAAAAACTGATACTTTGACAATATAAACAAGACTGACAAGCTTATCATTGTGTTAACCAAAAGAGACATAAGATACAAATAAAATTAGAAGTGAAACAAGGGAGTAACAACAACTTTTAATTGAATCCGGGGGAGAATGAGGATAATCTTTGTAAATTTATACATCAAAACAGGATAGTATGGAAAAAATGGACAAATCCTGAATACACAATATAGTAGAATTCAATAAAGGCAACATAAACGACTAAAACAGATTTATAATAAGTAAGATTTCAGTAACACCAAAATTCTCCTTTCAAAGAAAAACTGTGACCAGATGAGCTCTATGCTAAATTTTACTACCTTTTAATTTTATGGTTAAATATCAATGAGCCCCAAACTGTTTCATATAATTGAACTGTAAGGGACATTATCAAATTTAATTTTGCAAAGTCAGTAATGTCTAGCTACTATAAGCACCTGTAGACAGATCAGAAAAAAAATAAAACCAAAACCAAAAACTACAATTCATAAAAATTATTGACCAAATCCTTGAAATCACACTTAAGAAAAGACATGAACCATGTTAAAGAAGTTGGTTTCATCCTAGGGATGCAACGCTAGTTCATTATAAGCTAATCAACAAATGTAATGCAATGTATTATGAGACTTAAGGACAAAAGGAGAAAACCATCCTAATAGATTCATAAATGCCCTTAAGAACGTTCAACATCCCTTCATGATAAAAGTCCCAAAGAACATATATCTCTCAAAATAATGATGGCTGTATAAAACAAACCTATAGCCAACATTATACTAAATTAAGAAGATGCTATAGCTACAGCAATGAAATAACAACAAAATAAAAGGAAAGTTATGAGAAAAAAATAAACAATCCTTATCTGCAGATGACATGCTTCTATACTTAAAAAATCTGAAGCCTAGTGAGATGCCTGTCAACATGCCTGGTGATCCAAGATCGATCTCAAGATTCTACCTGGTGGTAGAAGAGCAGAGGCTCCCACAAGTTGTCCTTTGACATGGACAAACATGAGACAGTAGGTATATTTTTATTTATATTTACAAATAAACATTTTGAAACAAATAATACCAGAACTATTTTTCAGATTTGAGAAATAGCTTAGCAGTGTATTCCAATTCAAGTGCAGAAACAAATTTCTTCTCTATGCACTAATAAATAATTTGCTGAGAAAGAAAGTACAAGAAAAATCCCATTCAGAGCTGTTTCAAAAATTTAAATGTATAGAAAGAAACATAATCAAGAAAGCAAAATACCCTCTATAAAAAAATTTTAACACACACACACACACACACACACACACACACACCAAACAAAAACAACTCCCATAAACGTGGATTAGCGGAATCAATTTTTAAAAAGTACCAAAACTAATCTACAAACTTAGTACATCTTCATCAAAGTTCTAATAACATTATTAGCAAATGCATGTTAAAAATCCTAAAATTCACATGGAAGAATAAAAGATCCTAAAGAAATAAAACAACCTTAAGACAAGAACTGGAAATTTCACAGCCTATGACTCTAAATTATAGTACAGAGGCTTGGTAATACCACGCGTAGACAAAGACCTGTATTTAACAATGGAAAGCTGATAGTGGGAAAAATATTCTTCTTAAGGGAAGAGCCCCTGATTGGTGATACAATACAATGATGAGCACTAAAATCGTACATGCACAACAATACTAGGTAGTCTGAATAAGTTGTATTTACATATTAACATATAAGTGTACATGTGTGTGTGCTATGTGTATAACAATAAAAATTAAGAAAAAGAGGCTATGATTTTTGAGAGTGAACATGCATGAAAAATGATGCAATTATATTTTAATTTTAAAATATAAAAATTATTTATGATAAAAATTATTTGCGTCCATGAGTAAAGTTTCCTTGCCTACGCCAATGTGTATTGATATTTCCTGATATGAGTCAGTAAACTGGAAGAATGATAGTAACAGAACTTCAGCGACTTTAAATTGTAACTTTCGTAAACAGTACTTCAATCCAGGCATTGGAAGTAAAACTGATAGCGAGAATACTGGAAATAAACATTTTTAATATTTGTAGCATTTACCTCAGAACATGAAACACATGGACTCAGGTCAGAATCTTATCATTGACTATTGAAAATCAGTTTAACTGGAAGCTTCCTGAGTCAAACATTTGACCATTACACAAATGAAGAGATAAAGACAACAATTTTCGTAACATTAGACCTATTGCCAATATCAATACCAATATATTTTAGATTACTTTTATTTTCAGCCACATTTAATGCTAGTTGATATAGGAATCATATTTTGAATCTAAAAAAACAAAGAGCTGTTTATTTCTTCATTTCTCATGTTCCAGAGTTAACCCATAAACTGGCCCTGTTTATTGATTACCATTTTCTGTCCTGTTTCTCAAATTCTTTACACTCTTTGAATACAATGAAGATGTTGATTCCCCGACAGAATTGTGTAGAAAGTGACTACAGAACTTGGGGACCAACTTAAACCTAACACTTGAATAATACAAACTGTGAGATTAATAATAAAGTCTGTAATATGAAAACCCAAAACACAGCTTAATAAAACATAAATAAGAAACAAAAACATTCTAAGGTACAATGTCTGCTGTTAGTTTCTCACGTGTAAGATTCCCAAATAGTCACAAAACTAGTTTGAGTTTTAAAATGTTCCACGGTAAAAGTATTGTCTCATATACTTGCATAATTTAAAACCTTTACATATTTTGTGTACATAATTCAAGAAATGTATTCAGCCTGAGGTTAGTTTCTTTTTTAAAGAGTGTTTCCTTATTTTGGTCATTCTTTGAAATCTTTCAAAGCATGACTTTGTCACCATAATAACAGTAATACACAGTAGGGTGCCACTGGTGTCTCTGCAAAGAGAAAAGTATGCTTGCCACAGATGGCTGAAGCCCTAGGGATCCTGGACCCAAGCCTGCAGGAGGTGACCTAAGGGCACAGTGCCACAGAGGTCATTTGGTACCTGTGAATCTTGTGACAGCAGGGATAGATTTGCAAGTGAGAATTCCAAGAATAATTGCTCTTTGTGGTTCTGTTAGAATGTATACATAAATTCTAAAAGCTATAAATTTGTCACTGAAAACGCTGTAAAAAAAGGGGGGGGGGGATATTGAGGCCCAGGAGACAAGACCTAAAAGACATGTAACTGCATGAACTGCCTTCTCAGGATACTCTATACAGTCCAGTATTCCTATACAATTGCCTATGCCCTATATTTTATAAAACTGTGAAACTAAGATTGACTCATTTTTTTAAACAAAAATATAAGCTCTATAAAAATGACCATAATAAAATTTAAACATTATCTTACGACATATGTCACTCAAATTGAGGTTGCCATTGTATATCAACATCTCTTCTTTTCTTCCTCTGACTCAGTTTCAAAGCACATCCTTGACAAATTTTCAGAATAAAAGATGAGACAAGAGAAAAATAGGAAAAATTAAAAACCAAGCACTTCATAGATGATTAGATATTATAAAATGAAGTAGGTTATTTTCTTAAATTTTTTGTAAAGCTGTAAAAATGTATGTCATTGATTGGTTTTGATTGTTCCGAAAAATCTCTTTATTGCTGAATTGTACTTAGTAGCATTTTAAGATCTTTCTAATGGGGTTACCTCTACTGCTAATTGAATATAATGATTTGGAAAGAATATGATTGTTTTTAAATTTCATGAGGAAATTGTCTGCATTGTAAGATATTGTTTCTTTCATATTTTTTTCTTTTTTTGGCTTTTTTAAAAATTTTTTTTAAATTTTATTTGATATATTTTTTATTTACATTTCAAATGATTTTCCCTTTTCTGGTCCCCCACTCCCTGAAAGTCACATAAGCCCCCATCCCTCCCCCTATTCTCGTACCCACCCCTTCCCAATTCCCTGTTCTGGTTTTGCCTTATACTGCTACACTGAGTCTTTCCAGAACCAGTGGCAACTCCTCCATTCTTCTTGTACCTTATTTGATGTGTGGGTTATGTTTTGGGTATTCCAGTTTTCCAGGCTAATATGCACTTATTAGTGAGTACATACCATGATTGATCTTTTGAGACTGGGTTACCTCACTTAGTATGATGTTCTCCAGCTCCATCCATTTGCCTAAGAATTTCATGAATTCATTGTTTCTAATGGTTGAATAGTACTCCATTGTATATATGTATATATACAATGGAGTGATATATATATATCACATTTTTTTGCATCCATTCTTCTGTTGAGGGATAGCTGGGTTCTTCCCAGCTTCTAGCTATTATAAATAGGACTGCTATGAACATAGTAGAGCATGTATTATTATTACATGGTGGAGAATCCTCTGGGTATATGCCCAGGAGTGGTATAGCAGGATCTTTCTGAAGTGACATGCCCAGTTTTCTGAGGAACCACCAGGCTGATTTCCAGAGTGGTTGTACCAATTTGCAACCCCACCAAGAGTGGAGGAGTGTTCCTCTTTCTCCACATCCTCTCCAACACCTGATGTCTCCTGAGTTTTTAATCTTAGCCATTCTGACTGGTGTAAGGTGAAATCTCAGGGTTGTTTTGATTTGCATTTCCCTGATGACTAATAAAGTTGAACATTTTTTAAGGTGTTACTCAGCCATCCCAAGTTCTTCAGGTGAGAATTCTTTGTTTAACTCTGTACCCCATTTTTAATAGGGTTATTTGGTTTTCTGGGGTCTAACTTCTTGAGTTCTTTGTATATATTGGATATTAGCCCTCTATCTGATGTAGGGTTGGTGAAGATCTTTTCCCAATTTGTTGGTTGCCGATTTGTCCTTTTGATGGTATCCTTTGCTTTACAGAAACTTTGTAATTTTATGAGGTCCGATTTATCAATTCTTGATCTTAGAGCATACGCTGTTGGTGTTCTGTTCAGGAACTTTCTCCCTGTACCTATGTCCTCAAGGGTCTTCCCCAGTTTCTTTTCTATTAGCTTCAGAGTGTTTGGCTTTATGTGGAGGTCCTTGATCCATTTGGAGTTGAGCTTAGTACAAGGAGACAAGGATGGATCAATTCGCATTCTCCTGCATGCTGACCTCCACTTGAACCAGCACCATTTGTTGAAAAGGCTATCTTTTTTCCATTGGATGTTTTCAGCCCCTATGTCGAGGATCAAGTGGCCATAGGTGTGTGGGTTCCTTTCTGGATCTCCAATCCTGTTCCATTGATCCACCTGCCTGTCACTGTACCAATACCATGCAATTTTTAACACTATTGCTCTGTAGTATTGCTTGCGGTCAGGGATACTGATTCCCCCAAAATTTCTTTTGTTGTTGAGAATAGTTTTAGCTATCCTGGGTTTTTTGTTATTCCAGATGAATTTGAGAATTGCTCTTTCTAACTCTATGAAGAATTGAGTTGGGATTTTGATGGGTTTTGCATTGAATTTGTATATTGCTTTTGGCAAAATTAACTATATTAATCCTGCTGATCCATGAGCATGGGAGGTTTTTCCATTTTTTGAGGTCTTCTTCCATTTCCTTCTTCAGAGTCTTGAAGTTTTTGTCATAAAGATCTTTCATATGTTTGGTAAGAGTCACCCCAAGGTACTTTATACTGTTTGTGGCTATTGTTAAGGGTGTCAGTTCCCTAATTTCCTTCTCAGCCTGCTTATCCTTTGAGTATAGAAAGGCTACTGGTTTGCTTGAGTTGATTTTATAACCAGCCACTTTGCTGAAGTTGTTTATCAGATGTAGGAGTTCTCTAGTGGAGTTTTTTGGGTCACTTATGTAGACTATCATATCATCTGCAAATAATGATAGTTTGACTTCTTCCTTTCCAATTTGTATCCCTTTGACCTCCTTATGTTGCCTAATTGCATGAGCTAGTAACCCAAGTACAATATTGAAAAGATAAGGAGAAAGATGGCAGCTCTGTCTAGTCCCTGATTTTAGTGGGATTGTTTCAAATTTCTCTCTATTTAGTTTGATGCTGGCTACCGGTTTGCTGTATATTGCTTTTACTATGTTTAGCTATAGGCCTTGAATTCCTGTTCTTTCCAAGACTTTAAGCATGAAAAGATGCTGAATTTTGTTAAATGCTTTTTCAGCATCCAATGATATGGCCATGTGGTTTTTTTCTTTGAGTTCGTTTATGTAGTGGATTGCGTTGATGGACTTCTGTAAATTGAACCAACCCTGCATCCCTGGAATAAAGCCTACTTGATCATGGTGGACGATCGTTTTTATGTGTTCTTGAATTCGGTTGGCAAGAATTTTATTGAGTGTTTCTGCATTGATGTTCATAAGGGAAATTGGTCTGAAGTTCTCTTTCTTTGTTGGATCTTTGTGTGGTTTTGGTATCAGCATAATTGTGGCTTCATCGAAGGAATTGGGTAGTGTTCCTTCTCTTTCTATTTTGTGGAATAGTTTGAAGAGTATTGGTGTTAGGTCTTCTGTGAAGGTCTGATAGAATTCTGCACGGAAGCCATCTGGTCCTGTGCTTTTTTTGGTTGGAAGGCTTTCTATGAACCCTTCTATTTCTTTAGGGGTTATGGGACTGTTTAGATGATCTATTTGGTCCTGATTTAATTTTGGTATTTGGTATCTGTCTAGGAAATTGTCCCTTTCCTCCAGATTCTCCAGTTGTGTTGAGTATAGGCTTTTGTTGTACGATCTGATGATTTTTTGAATTCCTCAGTTTCTGTTGTTATATCTCCCTTTTCATTTCTAATTTTGTTAATTTGGATACTTTCTCTTTGCCCTTTGGTCAGTCTGGCTAAGGGTTTATCTATCTTCTTGATTTTCTTAAAAAACCAGCTCCTGGATTCATTGATTCTTTCTATGGTTCTCTTTGTTTCCACTTGACTGATTTCAGCCCTGAGTTTGATGATTTCCTGTCTTCAACTCCTCCTGGGTGAATTGGCTTCTTTTTGTTCCAGCGCTTTCAGGTGTGTCTTTAAGCTGCTAGTGTATGCACTCTCCATTTTCTTTTTGGAGGCACTCAGAGCTATGAGTTTTCCTCTTACCACTGCTTTCATTGTGTCCCAAAGATTTGGCTATGTTGTGCCTTCATTTTCATTAAATTCTAAAAAGTCTCTGATTTCTTTCTTTATTTCTTCTTTGGCCAAAGTGTCATTGCGTAGATTATTGTTCAGCCTCCATGTGTATGTGGGCTTTGTGTTGTTTTTGTTGCCATTGAAGATTACTCTTACTCCATAGTGATCTGATAGGAGTCATGGGATTAGTTCGATCTTCTTATATTTGTTGAGGTCTGTCTTCTGAACAATTATATGTTCAATTTTGGAGAAGGTACCTTGAGGTACTGAGAAAAAGGTATATTCTTTTGTTTTAGGGTGAAATGTTCTATAAATATCAGTCAAGTCCAAATGGTCCAAAGCTTCAATTAGTTTTAGTGTGTCCCTGTTTAGTTTCTGTTTTCTGGATCGGTCCATTGAGGAGAGTGGAGTGTTGAAGTCACCCACAATTATTGTGTTAGGTGCAATGTGTGCTTTGAGCTTTAGTAAAGTTTCTTTTACGAATGAGGGTGCTCTTGCATTTGGAACATAGATGTTCAGAATTGAAAGTTCTTCTTGGTGGATTTTTCCTTTCACCAGCAAGAAGGGTCCTTCTGTATCTCTTTTGATGACTTTAGGTTGAAAGTCAATTTTATCTGATATTAGAATGGCTACTCCGGCTCGTTTCCTGAGACCATTGGCTTGTAAAATTGTCTTCCAGCCTTTTACTCTAAGGTAGTTTTTGTCTTTGACATTGAGGTGTGTTTCCTGTATGCAGCAAAAAGTAGGGTCCTGTTTCCTTATCCAGTCTGTTAGTCTGTCTTTTTATTGGGGAGTTGAGTCCATTGATATTGAGAGATATTAAGGAATAGTGATTATTACTTCCTGTCATTTTCGATGTTATTTTTATATTTGAGTGATTATCTTCTTTTGGGTTTAATGAAAGAAGGTAACTATCTTGCTTTTTCCAGGGCGTCGCTTCCCTCCTTGTATTGGAATTTTCCTCCTATTATTCTTTGTAGAGCTGGGTTTTTAAAAAGATATTGTGTAAATTTAGTGATTCTGATAGGTCTTCCTTTATATGCTACTTGGCCTTTTTCTCTTGCTGCTTTTAATATTCTTTCTTTGTTTAGTACATTTGGGGTTTTGATTATTATGTGACTGGAAGCATTTCTGCTCAGGTCCAGTCTGTTTGTAGTTCTGTAGGCTTCTTGTATATTCATAGGCATCTCTCTCTTTAAGTTGGGAAAGTTTTCTTCCATAAATTTGTTGAAGATATTTGCTGGCCCTTTCAGTTGTAAATCTTCACTCTCATCTATACCTAAAATCCTTAGGTTTGGTCTTCTCATTGTGTCCTGGATTTCCTGGATGTTCTGGGATATAAGCTTTTTGCATTTTGAATTTTCTTTGACTGTTGAGTCAATGGTTTCTATGGTATCTTCGGCATCTGAGATTCTTTCTTCCCTCTCTTGTATTCTGTTGTGGATATTTGCATCTATGGCCCCTGATCTCTTCTCAAGGTTTTCTATCTCCAAAATTGTCTCCCTTTGTGATTTCTTAGTTGTTTCTACTTCTGATTTTAGATCCTGGATGGTTTTGCTTAGCTCCTTCACTTGCTTGTTTGTGTTTTCCTGTAATTCTTTAAGAGATTTTTGTGTTTCCTCTTTCATGACTTCTGCCAATTGATTCACTTTCTCCTGCATTTCTTTAAGTTGTGTGTGAGTGTGTGTGTTTCTCCTTTATTCGCTTCTATCTCTTGAGCCTAATTGTCCTGAATTTCTTTAAGTGATTTTTGTGTTTCCATTATATGGGTTTCTAACTTATTCATGTTCCCCTGTATTTCTTTAAGAGATTCATTTATGTCCTTTTTTTGTTCTTCTAACAGCATCATGAACAGTGATTTTAAATCCAAATCTTGTTTTTCTGGTGTGTTTGTATAATCAGGACTTGCTGATGTTGGAGAGTTTGGTTCAGATGCTGCCATATTGCCTAGGTTTCTGTTAGTAGCGTTCCTGCGTTTGCCCTTTGCCATCTTGAGATTTCTGGAGTTAGTTGGTCTTGTCTCTGGCTGGTATTTGTGCCTCCTGTGAGGCTGTATGGCTATTTCTGCAACACTGGATGGCTGGGTTTTCCCTGTTACAGATTGCTAATGCCCTGCCCTTCTCTTGGGTGCCCTTGCAGCCCTAGTGTGCCTTTCCCCAGATTGTCTGTGTGAACCAGGAGTTCTGATGGTCTATGCTGCTGCGGGACCTTTTCTGAGTGCTGGTCACTCTACTAGGCAGCCTATCTGCCAACCGGGTTGGGGCACACAAGGCTAGCCTAGCTGCTGAGACCCTGAGTCTAGGCAAAAGCCTGGCAGGCCAAGCCCCCCTCCCCCAGCAAAGTTCCCCTCGGGCTATGACTGTTAATTGGTTCTGTCAGGTGGCCAGGATGGCAGTATGCGCATGCTCCCTGAAAGTGCTGGGTGAGTTTGCTAGGCTAACAACCTCCTGGCCGGGTTGGCACACAGATTGCCCACCGAGCAGCCCAGGGCCTGGGAGCAGTCCAAGGCCTGTCCGTCTTAGACCCCCCCACCCCCCCCCATGTTAGCCTCGGGCTATGACTCTTAGCTGACTTTGCCTGCTAGAACTCTCTGGCGTCCCGTATTAAAAATGGCGGGGAGAGCACACCAGGCTGGGCAAACAACTTTCTGCCCGGGTTTGCACACCGATGGCCTTCTGAACAGCCCAGGGCCTGGATGCTGGCCAACACCCGTCAGGCTTAGACCCCCGTGATGTTGGCCTTGGGTTATATTTGTGTACCTCAGTCTGTCTGATTTGTCTGGCGCCTGAGATCCAGGATGGCAGAGAGACTCTAGTCTCTGACTGGTGAGAGGCAGAGTTCTGATGTAGCTTCTGTGTGGTGAAAGGCACCGTAAATTCGCCGCTGCTTGCAGCCTGGCTGGCCAGCGAAGGTCTGTGGTAGCAGGCGCAAGGCCTGCCTGGACCCTGTCACCTTGTTTCCACTGCTGATAGCCCTTCTGTTGGACCAGCTGCCACTGCTGCCGCCCTTCTATATTTTTAAATGTATATTTTTCTGACATTGTCAAACAATGGACTATTGCTATTAAAGATCAATATTAATATTATCCAATAACTATGAACAAACAACTCAAATTTAACTATAAAATTTGCAATTTATCTATAACTGTAATTTTATTTTATTAAAAATTAAAATTCAAAACACTTGTATCTTCCAATGGCAACACTCAGAAACCTTTTTTTATAAAATAGATATTGGTTTAGTAGCCTACAAAAGCTACATCTTCATTTTAAAATATTTTAGCAAGCCACACATTTCTTTTTACTTAATATTGGATGCTTTATTTTGCATTTTACAGTATCTGCTTCCCCCATATTGATCACCAAGCCCTTGTGGAGAGACAATAAAAACTTATCACATGAATTAGGTATGCTGAAAAACAATGGATAATTTACAAACAAGTCTCTATATAATCAAAAACATTTTATGAAATACATATTCTGGAACACATGAATTTTAAATCTTAAAAGGCATTTCTAAAAACAAAGATAAAAAACATTTAACACTGTCAAGACTGGCAGAACAACACTGCTGGCAAGCTGGAAATAGCTCCAAAGACCACGTGTGATTTGAGGGAAGAGGATTACTGGGTAGACCTTCATCTAAATAATTTATTAATAAGATTCTCTTTTTTTCTTTTTAAAAAATGAATTTCTACTAAGTGAACAATGTATTTGCCTTGGTAACTTCTTAAATTTTATAGTTATGCTTGTTAAAAGCTTGATTTAAAGAGTTGAGAAGTAGTGAAAGGGAAAAAGGAAAAATAGCATGGTCTTAGTGAAGAAACCTGAAGTGACCAGCGCTCACTGCCATGAACACTGAAGAGGAATATGCTTAAAAATGGTATGTATAGAATCTCAATGCCAAAAATAACTCCAAGTGTTCTCACTTAGGGACCTTAAGAAAAAAACTAAATGCCCTCAATTAGTTTAAAATTTTCAAAATGGCGTAATATGTATCTTCACACATCCATTGCAGGGCATATTAAAATTAATCATACTGCTATTTCTACTTTAAATATAATCTGTATGCAATTTAGGGGTATCTCTGCAGACAGGATCTTAGAGGCCACTGAAAGTAATGGTAAGCTGGAGGCTCACGCCCGTAACTCAGGAAGCTGAGGCAGGTATCCCAAAAGTTAAAGGCTATGGCAGGAATGTTTGGAGCCAGTCTAGGATACACAGCACTGCCCTGTCTCGAAAGAAAAAGTAAAAAGGAGAGAACAGAATGAAAATGAAAGCAAACAAAAGGACCATGAGCATGGCGGCACATGGGTCTAGCACCAGCACGCAAGAGGTAGAGGTAGAATATACCTGTGAGTTTAAGATTATCTTGGTTTACATAGATTTTCAGGCTACCTGGGGCTATACAGTAAGACCCTTGCTTTTTTTTAAGTAGATAATTTGATTGGGCAGTAATTAAAACAATGATTTTTAAGGTGCCTGAGGTCACAAATTTAGTAATTTGCATCAATGAACCAGGGACCACATAGTGAACAAAAGATTCTAATTGTCTCTTCACTTATTTATTCATAGGCTCACTCACAAAGTGCTGGTAGCTGTGCTGGCCTCAATGGTTTCTGCTTCATTTTTCTGAGAACACTTGTGAAGAGTGAGAGCCTCTAAGCCTATAGAATTGAGATCATGGAAGAGTAACAGAGTAATCTGTAACTTACTCCCAAGCTTGAGTGCCTTGTCAAGTACCTTTATTGATACAATGTGGGCCTTAAATAAAACTTAGGCACTCTGTATATTCTAATATTTTTATTATACCCATAAGAATGGTTAGTGAGATGTCTCGACTTAAAAATCATCTTGCATCTCAGAGTAACCCTCTTCCTAGTCTATACTACGGTCTAGAGAGAGCTATTTGGAGCCTCAAGGCACTTCATAGAAGAGATGAGCTAAGTTCACTCACATCAGAGGAAGATTTTGTATGTTGTAAATAGGCTAAAAAGGACAGAAACGACTGTGCTACCTGCCGGAGCAGAAAGAAAGCATCAGGTACTGAGATATCCCGAGTTTAAGACCTCTGGGGGTGCAAACTGCCATGGGTATGCCTGCACCCAGGACCTGGGCAGATAGGTGGTTCTTCTGTGTGCCAGCTGACCGTGGGTCCTGTGCCCTACAGGGTGATCAGCATTTGGAGGAACTCCCTGCCACCATCTTCGCTCCATGACAGAGCAGTCGGGGAGCAACAGGTTCACTGAGACAACCCAAGTATAACACTGCTTGGGGCAAAACACAGCAGGGCTCCAACAGCACACTAGAGGAAGGCAGCATATCAGCAATCTGTGCCAGGGGAAATCCAGTCATCCAGTGTCATATAAATAGCTTTACAGACTCACAGGAGGTTGAAGCACAAGCCAGTGACAAGACCAACTAACACCAGTGAGAACCAGATGGCAAAAGGCAAACATAAGAACGTTACTAACAGAAACCAAGGCAATGTGGCAGCATCTGAAGTCAATTCTCCAATAACAGCAAGTCCTGGATACCCCAACACACCAGAAAAACAAGATTTGGAATTAAAATCACTGGTCATGATGCTGTTAGAGGAACACATGAAAGACATAAATAAATCTCTTAAAGAAATTCAAGAGAAAAATGATCAAAAGTTAGAAGCCCTTACAAGGGAAACATAAAAATCATTGAAAGAAATTAACGAGAATATGGGTCAAAAGATAGAAGTCAATAACAAGGAAATGCAAAAATCACTTAAAGAAATACAGAACTTTGGTCAACAGGCAGAAATCATGAAAGAGGAAACACTAAAATCTCTTAAAGATTTACAGAAAAACACAAACAACCAAGTGAAGGAACCGAGCAAAACCACCCAGGATCTAAAAACAGAAGTAGAAACAACTAAGAAATCACAAAGGGAGACAACTTTGGAGACAGAAAACCTTGGGAAGAAATCAGGGGCTATAGATGCAAATATCAGCAACAGAATACAAGAGATAGAAGAAAGAATCTCTGATGTCAAAGACACCATAGAAACCATTGAATCAACGGTCAAAGAAAATACAAATTGGAAAATGCTTGTAACCCAAAAGATCCAGGAAATCCAGGACACAATAAGAAGACCAAACCTAAGAATTATAGGCATAGATGAGAGTGAAGATTTACAATTTAAAGGGCCAACAAATATCTTCAACAAAATTATGGAAGAAAACTTGCCTAACCTAAAGAGAAAGATGCCCATGAATATACAAGAAGCCTACAGAACTCCAAACAGACTGGACCAGAACAGAAATACCTCCAGTCACATAATAATCAAAACCCCAAATGTACTAAACAAAGAAAGAATACTAAAGGCAGTAAGAGAAAAAGACCAAGAAACATATAAAGGAAGACCTATCAGCATTATACCAGACTTCTTACCATAGGCCATGAAAGCTAAAAGATCCTGGGCAGATCTCATGCAGATTCTAAGAGAACACAAATGCCAGCCAAGACTACTATACCCAGCAAAACTCTCAATCACTATAGATGGAGAAACCAAGATATTCCATGACAAAACCAAGTTTACACAATATCTTTCTACAAACCCAGCTCTACAAAGGACAATAGGAGGAAAACACCAATACAAGGAAGAAAACCATACCCTGGTAAAAGCAAGATCATAACCTTCTTTCATCAAACCCAAAAGAAGATAACCACTCAAATATAAAATTAACACCAAAAATGATAGGAAGGAATAATCACAATTCCTTAATATCTCTTAACATCAATGGACTCAATTCCCCAATAAAAAGACATAGACTAACAGACTGGTTATGTAAACAGGACCCTACATTTTGCTGCACACAGGAAACACACTTCAGTCTCAAAGAGATAAACTATGTTAGAGTAAAAGCCTGGAAGACAATTCCACAAGCAAATGATCTCAGAAAACAAGCCAGAGTTGCCATTTTAATATCAGATAAAACTGACTTTCAACCTAAAGTCATCAAAAGAGACATAGAAAGACACTGCTTACTGGTCAAAGGAAAAATCCACCAAGAAGAACTCTCAATCCTGAACATTTATGCTCCAAATGCAAGGTCACCCTCATTCATAAAAAAAATTTACTAAAGCTCAAAGCACACATTACACCTAGCACAATAATTGTGGGTGACTTCAACACCCCACTCTCCTAAATGGACCAATCAGGAAAACCAAAACTAAACAGGGACACAGTGAAACTAATTGAAGCTTTCTACCAATTGGATTTAACAGATATATATAGAACATTTCATACTAAAGCAAAAGAATATACCTTTTTCTCAGCACCTCATGGTACGTTCTCCAAAATTGATCATATAATTGGTCACAAGACACACCTCAACAAATATAAGAAGATTGAAATAGTACCATGCCTCCTATCAGATCACTATAGAGTAAAAGTGGTCTTCAATAGCAACAAAAACAACAGAAAACCCACTTCCATATGGAAACTGAACAATACTCAATGATACCTTGGTCAAGGAAGAAATGAGAAAAGAAATAAAGACTTTTTAGAATTTAATGAAAATGAAGGCACAACATACCCAAATCTATGGGACACAATGAAAGCAGTGCTAAGAGGAAAACTCATAGCCCTGAGTGCATCCAAAAAGAAACTGGAGAGAGCATATACTAGAAGTTTAACAGCACAACTGAAAGCCCTGGAACAAAAAGAAACTAATTCACCTAGGAGGAGAAAAAGACAGGAAATCATCAAAAGCAGGGCTGAAATCAATCAGGTAGAAACAAAGAGAACCATACAAAGAATCAACAAAACCAGGAGCTGGTTCTTTGAGAAAATCAACAAGATAGATAAACCCTTAGCCAGACTAACCAGAGGGCACAGAGACAGGATCCAGATTAACAAAATTAGAAATGAAAAGGGAGAATAACAACTGAAACTGAGGAAATTCAAAAAAAATCATCAGATCCTACTACAAAAGCCTGTACTCAACACAACTGGAGAATCTGGAGGAAAGGGACAATTTTTTAGACAGATACCAAATACTAAAATTAAATCAGGATTAAATAGATCACCTAAACATTCTCATAACTCCTAAAGAAATAGAAGGGGTCATAGAAAGCCTGCCAACGAAAAAAAGCACAGGACCAGATGGTTTTAGTGCAGGACAAACCTTCAAATAAGACTTAACACCAATACTCTTCAAACTATTTCACAAAATAGAAACAGAAGAAACAGTACCCAACTCGTTCTACGAAGCCACAATTACCCTGATACCAAAAACTCAAAAAGATCCAACAATGAAAGAGAACATCAGGCCAATTTCCCTTATTAATATTGATGCAAAAATAATCAATAAAACTCTTGTGAAGCAAATCCAAGATCACATCAAAATGATGATCCACCATGATCAAGTAGGCTTCATCCCAGGGATGCAGTGATGGTTCAATATAAGGAAATCTATTAATGCAATCCACTACATAAACAAACTCAAAGAAAAAACCATATGATAATTTCATTAGATGCTGAAAAAGCATTTGACAAAATTCAGCATCCTTTCATGGTAAAAGTCTTGGAAAGAACAGGAATTCAAGGCCTACATCTAAACATAGTAAAAGCAATATACAGCAAACCGGTATCCAACATTAAACTAAATGGAGAGAAACTTGAAGCAATCCCATTAAAATCAGGGACCAGACAAGGCTGCCCCCTCTCTCCATATCTTTTCAATATAGTTCTTGAAGTTCTAGCTAGAGCAATTGGACACATAAGGAGGTCAAAGGGATACAAATTGGAAAGGAAGAATTTCTTCGAACTAACACTATTTGCAGATGTTATGATAGCATATTTAAGTGACCCAAAAAACTCTACCAGAGAACTCCTACAGCTGATAAACAACTTGAACAAAGTGGCTGGTTACAAAATCAACTCAAGCAAATCAGTAGTAGCCTTTCTATACTCAAAGGATAAGCAGACTGAGAAAGAAATAAGGGAAATGACACCCTTCACAATAGCTACAAACAGCATAAAGTATCTTGGGGTGACTCTAACCAAACAAGTGAAAGACCTATGTGACAAGAACTTCAGATCTCTAAAGAAGGAAATTTCAAAGAAGACCTCAGAAAATGGAAAAATATTCCATGTTTGTGGATTGGCAGGATTAATGTAGATAAAATGTCCATCTTGCCAAAAGCAATGTACAGATTCAATGCAATCCCCATCAAAATCCCAACTCAGTTCTTCATTGAGTTAGAAAGAGCAATTCTCAAATTCATCTGGAATATCAAAAAACCTAGGGAGAGCTAAAACTATTCTCAACAGTAAATGAACTTCAGGGGAAATCAGTATCCCAGCCCTCAAACATTACTACAGAGCAATAGTGATTAAAAACTGCATGGTATTGGTACAGTGACAGGCAAGTAGACCAATGGAATAGGATTGAAGACCCAGAAATAAACCCATATACCTATGGTCACTTGATCTTCGACAAAGGAACTGAAAACATCCAGTGGAAAAAAGACAACCTTTTCAACAAATGGTGCTGGTTCAATTGGAGGTCATCATGCAGAAGGATACAAATTGATCCATTCTTATCTCCTTGTACTAAGCTCAACTTCAAGTGGATCAAGGACCTCCACATAAACACTGACACATTGAAACTAATAGAAAAAGAAACTGGGGAAGACCCTTGAGGACATGGGCACAGGGCAAAATTTCCTGAACAGAACACCAATAGCTTACTTTCTAAGATCAAGAATTGACAAATGGGACTTCATGAAATTACAAGATTCTGTAAGGCAAAGGACATTGTCAAAAGGACAAAACAGCAACCAACAGATTGGGAAAGGATCTTCACTGACCCTAAATCTGACAGAGGGCTAATATTCACTGTATACAATGAACTCAAGAGGTTAGACCCTAGAGAACCAAATAACCCTATTAAAAAGTGGGGTACATATCTAAACAAAGAATTTTCACCAGAAGACCTTCAGATGGCTGAGAAGCACCATAAGAAATGTTCAATACTATTAATCATTAGGGAAATGCACATCAAAAAACCCCTGAGATTTCACCTCATACCAGTCAGAATGGCTAAGGTTAAAAACTTAGAGACAGCAGGTGTTGGGGAGGATGTGGAGAAAGAGGAACACTCCTCCACTGCTGGTGGGATTGCAAGATGGTACAACCACTTTGGAAATCAGTCTGGTGGTTCCTGTGGAAACTGGACATGACACTTCTGGAGGACCCTGCTATACCTCTCCTGGGTATATGCCCAGAGGATTCCCCAGCATGCAATAAGGACACATGCTCCACTATGTTCATAGCAGCCTTATTTATAATAGACAGAAGCTGGAAAGAACCAAGATGTACCTCAGTGGAGAAATGGATATAGAAAATGTGGTATATTTACACAACGAAGTACTACTCAGCAATTAAAACAATGAATTTATGAAATTCTTAGGCAAATGGTTGAGACTGGAAAATATCATCCTAAGGGAGGTAACCCAATAACAAAAGAATACACGTGGAATGCAATCACTGATAAGTGGATATTAATTAGCCCAGAAGCTCTGATTTCTCAAGACACAATTAGCATATCAAATGATACCCAAGAAGAGGGAAAGAGAGGACCCTGGTTCTGACAAGAGTTGGTCCAGCATTGTAAGGGAATACCAGGACAGGGAAATGGGAGGGGAGGTGATTGTTAAATGGCCGGAGGGAAGAGGGCTTATGAGACCGATGAGGAGGGGGGAACTGGGAAAGGGGAAAGCATTCAGAATGTAAACAAAGAATATAGAAAATAAAAAAAAGAATATTTGACAAAACAAAAAAAAAACAAAAAACAAAAAAGGACAGAAACACAATTGCTCATGATCTACCCCAACAGTATGGTTTTGGCTTCTTCTTTTATTTTTTATTTTTATTTTTTTTATTGGATCATGAGCAACATGTCAGTGAGTACACAGTAAAGAAAAAAAAATGACACCCCTTCCCTCTCTCCCTCTCCTTCCCTCTATCCTTCCCTTCTTTCCTCCCTCCCTCAGTAAACATTAATTGCCAATAGTCTGTTTGGAAGGGGAAGGCTCTCAGGAGCCCCTCCCCCACCCACGATGGAATGTGGATATCCTCTTCCTTGTGCAGCTGTGACTTCCTGAGTGCTGAGGCCATGTCTTGTCCAGATGTTCCTTCAGCAATTCTCCTTATCTCCCAGTTCAGAGTCTTTCCATTCATTCTCAGAAAATGTCCCCTGAAGCCTTAGTGGGTAATGTAGAGTTTTAATTTAAGATAGAATGCTTGAGTCACTCTCAGAATTCTAAAAGTATATATCTCTGCATTAATTACTACTCTTGGCACAAAGAAGATACTGTGATTAAAAGTGGCACAAATCTGCAAGTAAACATAACTCTGTAGAAGGCAATTTGACAACATGCCTATTTAGCAAAATAGAGTAGGTTATATAATATCAATATTATATCCCCACCCCCAGGGCTACGGTGATGGCTCAAAGGATAAAGTGCTGGCTGTGCATGCATGAGGACAAGTATTTTTGGGTCTCTGGCATCCATGTAAAAAGTCAGACAGAGATGGCAACATCTGGAATCCCAGCACTCGAAAGGCAGAGACTGATAACCCAGGGCATCCAATATAGCTCGACCAGCCAGAATCAGTGAGCCCCAGCCAGGTTCAACAAGAGATTGCTACAATAGCATGAAGAGCCATCAAGGAAGACACCCAGCGTCAACTACAGACTACCATCTGCATACATGTACTCAAACATACACAGACACATGCAAAATGGGTATGGCAGGTCAAACATACAATTTTAGCATTTGGGAAGCTGGCCAAGGACCTCAGTAATGAGAGCATCTCCTGTGCCACAAAGTGAATTCCAGACCAGACAGGTCTGGGTTAATGACACCTCATTAACACTAAATCAAATACCAAAATCCAAATCAAGTTCAAGAGGTTACATGCAGGTCACTTTGTTTTGCCATGTGTGCCTTACTTGCAACTGGGAAGATTATTCCCAGTTCCTTCTTACTCCAAACTTGCTCCCAGTGCCTTACTTCTCATCTGGGAAGATCCTGTTTTATTTGTTAAAAGCACAACTAGAGCCCATGTGAGCAGACAAGCATGAGCTCCTCAAACTATACAGCCAGTGCTGGAGAGGAAGTGATTAAGCAGAGACTATGGAGCAAATTCACAGGAGCACCAATTGCAGCTGAAAGTACCATTACTAGAAGCTTAGTATGAAGAGGTGAATTGGTTGTAGACTGAAAGGCAGGGAAAGAATTCTGAGTATAGGAAGAATGCGTCTAGTTCAGATTTCTCTGTCTCTGGACTGCTTCCTCTTGTTTTCACAGTGGTGAGGAAGAAATCGAGGATGAATATTGCACCCTTGAAAGTATTTGTAAGACATGAAATTCTATAGTACTGTAAATCTGCTGTTAACAATCGCTGTAGCTGTCAACTTTTCACATACCTAGTCACCTGGAATGAGGAAGTACCAGTCAAAGAATTGCTGTCATCTGACTGGCCTGGAGGTATGTCTGTGAGACATCCTGACTACTAATTGGTGTAGAAGGGTCAAGCTACTGTGGCCTACAACATCCCTGATGAGGGGGCTATGCAGCATAGAAGAAGCTAACTGAACAAGATGGGAAATAAACCAAAAAGCCTGTTCATTTTCCCAGTATCTGCTTTATTTCCTGCCTTACCTCCTGCCCTGGCTTCCCTCTGTGATAAATGGTGAACTGTAAACTGAACTAAACACACTTCTCATGAGTAATTTTACTTGTTAGTAACAGAGAAGCAAGCTCACCCATCTGTCCAAATACACACTAAAACAACACAGAAAGTATTAAATAACAGCCAGTAGTGATGATAGTGGAGATGCTTTTAATCTCTGTGAGTTTGAGGCCAGCTTGATCTAAAGAGTGGGTTCCAGGGCAGCCAAGGTTATTACACTGAGAGACCTAATCATGAAAACCAAACAAAAAACAAAAAGATTTAAAAATCCAGTCACTATACAAAAATAAAGAATTTAACCTCATTAAGTCATGATGTCAGCCCTTACATTGATTTGTCTTTATTTAATTAGAATATTATTCAAAGTGAATATGCACAAGAAACAAAAATGCTGTGTGCACACATTAACTACTTATCTGTTTCCTATAGTGACAGACAAAATGTTGACACACAATCAACATTTGAAACTGCAAAGCACCTGGTAGACAGTTTCAAATGTCTAGAAAAGCAGCTCTAAGCTCTGGACCACTCAAAATAAAACAATGTAACAACACAAACAAACAAACAAAGCAAAAACAAAACAAAAATTCCACTCAGTACATCTGGGAAGCAACATTCAGCAACACTGAAATTATATACTGCTACCAATAAGAACAACTTAAAATACCCAACGTGCTAAGACTTCATTAGCAATACTTTAAATAAAAGTTTTAATAATAAATAAGTGATCACTCAAATACCCTAAGCCATATGGCACTCCTAATAACAATACATTACAAATACTTTGAGCCTAATAACTTAAAAATGATATGATTGTCTCCCCTTCTATTCCTTTACCATATCTTTCACCACCACCTGCCGTGTTAGTTCTGCTGTATTAGACCCCTGCCATTTCTGACTCAGGGAATGACTCATGTCTTGATACTATCTAGAGAACCAGCAGCACACAGGGCATCCTAGAACCAGCAGCATGCAGGACACTCAACCTTTGCCAAGTCTGCCATGGGGAAGACCCCACCTCCTGATACTTCCTTGAGAAACAGCCATATGCAGGACATATGAGAGAACAGGAACCCCATGAGTAAAAATACACAGGCTTGTAGGACAGAGAAGCCACAGTGAGAGACAGCAAGACCAACAAATACCAGAGATAACTAGATGGCCAAAGGCAAACGCAAGATCATTACCAACAGAAACCAAGGCACCATGGCACATGAAATCAGTTTTCCCACAGCAATAAATCTTGAATACCCTATCACATAGGAAAAGCAAGAGCTGGATTTAAAATCAGATCACATGATGTGGATAGAGGACTTCAAGAAGGATATAAATAACTCCCTTAAAGAAATACAGGAGAACATGGGTCAATAGGAAGAATCCCTTAAAGAGGAAACACAAAAATCCCTTAAAGAAATACAGGAGAGAATGGGTCAAGAGGCAGAATCCCTTAAAAAGGAAACACACGCACACACACACACACACACAAAAAAAATCCCTAAAAAAATCACAAGAGAACATGGGTCAACAGATAGATGCTCTTAAAGGGGAAAGACAAAAATCCCTTCAAGAATTTCAGGAAAACACAAACGTGAAGGGAACTGAACAAAACAATCCAGGATCTAAAAATGGATGTAATAACAATAAAGAAACCACAAAGTGAGACACCTCTGGAGATTGAAAACCATGGAAAAAATTCAGGGGTCATAGATCAACAACAGAATATAAGAGACAGAAGAAAGAATTTCGGATGCTAAAGCTTTCACAGAAAACATTGACTCAACAGTCAGAAAATACAAAATGCAAAAAGCTTGTAACCAAAAATATCCAGGAAATATAGGACACAATGAGAAGACCAAATATAAGTATTAAAGGTATAAAAGAGAGCTAGGACTTACATCTTAAAGGGTGAATAAATATCTTCAACAAAATTATAGAAGAAGACTTCCCTAACCTAAAGAAAGAGATACCCATGAACATAAATGGAGCCTACAGAACTCTGAACAGACTGGACCAGAACAGAAATTCCACCTGTCACATTATAATCAAAACTCCAAATGCACTAAACAAAGAATGAATATTAAAAGCAGTAAGGGGGCTACTATCTTCGCTCCCTCATGGAGCAGATGGGCAGCAACAGGTACTGAGATATCCTGAGTTTAAGATCTCTGGGGGCGCAAACTGCCAGGGTCTGCCTGTGCCCAGGACCTGGGCAGATCGATGGTTCGTCTGTGTGCCAGTCGGTCATTGGTCCTATGCCGTACGTGGTGATCTGCACTTGGAGTGACTCCCCACTGCCATCTTCACTCTGTGACGGAGAAGATGGGCAGCACCAGGTTCACTGAGACAACCCAAATATAACATTGCTTGGGGCAAGACAAAGCAGGACTCCAGTGGCACACAAGAGGTGGGCAGCAATGGCAGCACATCAGCAATATGTCCCAGGGGAAACACAGTCATCCAGTAGTATGGAAATAGCCTTAAAGGATCACAGGAGGTTGAAGCACGAGCCAGTGACAAAAAGACCAACTAATACTAGTGAGAACCAGATGGCAAAAGGCAAACATAGGAATGTAACTGAGAGAAATCAAGGCATCTGAGCCAAATTCTCCAACAAGAGCAAGTCCTGCATAAACCAACACACCAGAAAAAGATTTGGATTTAAAATCACTGCTCATGATGCTGTAAGAGGAACACATGAAGGACATAAATAAATCTCTTAAATAAATTCAGGAGAAAATGGATCAAAAGTTAGAAGCCCTTACAAGGGAAACACAAAAATCATTGAAAGAAATTCAGGAGAATACGGGTCAAAAGATAGAAGCCAATAGGGAGGAAGTGCAAAAATCACTTAAAGAAATACAGGAGAACTTTCGTCAACAGGCTAAGGTCATGAAAGAGGAAACAAAAAAAATCTCTTAAAGAATTACAGGAAAAACAAACAAGCAAGTGAAGGAACTGAGCAAAATCACCCAGGATCTAAAAACAGAAGGAGAAACAACTAAGAAATCACAAAGGGAGACAACTTTGGAGATAGAAAACCTTGGGAAGAAATCAGGGGCCATAGATACAAATATCAACAACAGAATACAAGAGATGGAAGAAAGACTCTCTGATGCCAAAGATACCATTGAAACCATTAACTCAATAGTCAAAGAAAATGCAAAATGCAAAAAGCTTGTAACCCAAAACATCCAGGAAATCCAGGACACAATAAGAAGACCAAATCTAAGTATTATAGGCATAGATGAGAGTGAAGATTTACAATTTAAAGGGCCAGCAAATATCTTCAACAAAATTATGGAAGAAAACTTTCCTAACCTAAAGAGAGAGATACCCATGAATATACAAGAAGCCTACAGAACTCCAAACAGACTGGACCAGAACAGAAATACCTCCAGTCACATAATAGTCAAAACCACAAATGTACTAAACAAAGAAAGAATACTAAAGGCAGTAAGAGAAAAAGGCCAAGTAACATATAAAGGAAGACCTATCAGCATTATACCAGATTTCTCACCAGAGACCATGAAAGCTAGAAGATCCTGGGCAGATCTCATGCAGACTCTAAGAGAACACAAATGTCAGCCAAGACTACTACACCCAGCAAAACACTCAATCACTATAGATGGAGAAACCAAGATATTCCATGACAAAATCAAATATACACAATATCTTTCCACAAACCGAGCCTTACAAAGGATAATAGGGGGAAAACACCAATACAAGGAGGGAAACTACACCCTGTAAAAGCAAGATCATAACCTTCTTTCATCAAACCCAAATGAAGATAGCCACTCAAATATAAAATTAACATAAAAAATGACAGGAAGCGATAATCATAATTCCTTAATATCTCTTAACATCAATGGACTCAAATCCCTAATAAAAAGACAGAGACTAACAGACTGGATACGTAAACAGGACCCTACATTTTGCTGCATATAGGAAACATACCTCAGTGTCAAAGTATAAAAGGCTGGAAGACCATCTTACAAGCAAATGGCCTCAAGAAACAAGACAGAGTAGTCATTCTACTGTCAGATAAAATTGACTTTCAACCTAAAGTCATTAAAAGAGACACAGAAGGACACTTCTTGCTGGTCAAAGGAAAAATCCACCAAGAAGAACTCTCAATCCTGAACATGTATGCTCCAAATTCAAGGGCACCCTCATTCATAAAAGAAACTTTACTAAAGCTCAAAGAACACATTCCACCTAACACAATAATTGTGGGTGACTTCAGCACCCTACACTCCTCAATGACCCAATCAGGAAAACCGAAACTAAACAGGGACACAGTGAAACTAATTGAAGCTTTGGACCAATTGGATTTAACAGATATATATAGAACATTTCATTTTAAAGCAAAAGATTATACCTTTTTCTCAGCACCTCATGGTACCTTCCCCAAAACCGATCATATAAATGGTTAGAAGACAGACCTCAACAAATATAAGAAGATTGAAATTATCCCATGCTTCCTATCAGATCATTATGGAGTAAGAGTGGTATTCAATAGCAACAAAAACAACAGAAAGCTCACATACACATGGAAACTGAACAATACTCTACTCAATGATACCTTGGTCAAGGAAGAAATAAAGAAAGAAATTAAAGACTTTTAGAATTTAATAAAAATAAAGGCACAACATACGCAAATCTATGGGACAAAATGAAAGCAGTGTTAAGAGAAAAACTCATAGCCCTGTGTGCCTCCAAAAAAGAAACTGGAGAGAGCATACACTAGAATCTTAATGGTACAACTAAAAGCCCTGGAACAAAAAGAAGCTAATTCACCCAGGACAAGAAGGACACAGGAAATCATCAAACTCAGGGCTGAAATCAATCAAGTAGAAATAAAGAGGACCATACAAAGAATCAACAAAATCAGGAGCTGATTCTTTGAGAAAATCAATAGGATAGATAAACCTTTAGCCACACTAACCAAAGGGCACAGAGACAGTATCCAAATTAACAAAATTAGAAATGAAATGGAGATATACCAACAGAAACTGAGGAAATTAAAAAAAAATCATCAGATCCTACTACAGAAGCCTATACTCAACACAACTGGAAAATCTGGAGGAAAGGGACAATTTCTTAGGCAGATACCAAATACCAAAATTAAATGAGGATCAAACAGATCAACTAAACAGTCCCATAACCCCTAAAGAAATAGAAGGGGTCATAGATAGCCTTCCAACCAAAAAAAGCACAGGACCAGATGGTTTTAGTGCAGGATTCTATCAGACCTTCTGATAAGACTTAACACCAATACTCTTTAAACTATTCCACAAAATAGAAACAGAAGGAATACTAACCAACTCGTTCTATGAAGCCACAATTACCCTGATACCAACACCACACAAAGATCCAAAAAAGAAAGAGAACTTCAGGCCTATTTCCCTTATGGATATTGATGCAAAAATACTCAATAAAATTCTTGCCCATTGAATCCAAGAACACATCAAAAGGATCATCTACCGTGATCAAGTAGTCTTCATCCCAGGGATGCAGGTATAGTTCAATATACAGAAATCCATCAATGCTATCCACTACATAAGCAAACTCAAAGAAAAAAACCACATGGTCATTTCATTAGATGCTGAAAAAGCATTTGAAAAATTTCAGCATCCTTTCATGCTAAAAGTCTTGGAAAGAACAGGAATTCAAGGCCCATACCTAAACATAGTAAAAGCAATATACAACAAACAGGTAGCCAACATCAGACTAAATGGAGAGAAATTTGAAGCAATCCCACTAAAATCAGGGACTTGACAAAGCTGCCCCCTCTCTCCATATCTTTTCAATATAGTACTTGAAGTCCTAGCTAGAGAAATTAGACAGCATAAAGAGGTCAAAGGGATACAAATTGGAAAGGAAGAAGTCAAACTATCACTATTTGCAGATGATATGATAGTATACTTAAGTGACCTAAAAAACTCCATCAGAGAACTTCTACAGCTGATAAACAACTTCAGCACAGTGATGTATTCCAAAATCAACTCAAGCAAATAAGTAATCTTCCTATACTCAAAGGATAAGCAGGCTGAGAAAGATATTAGGGAAATGAAACCCTTCACAATAGCCACAAACAGCATACAGTATCTTGGTGCCACTCTAACCAAACAAGTGAAAGATCTATATGACAAAAATTTCAGGTCTCTGAAGAAGGAAATTGAAGAAGACCTCAGAAAATGGAAAAATCTTCCATGCTCTTACAGCGACAGAATTAATATAGTAAAAATGGCCATCTCGCCAAAAGCAATCTACAGATTCAATGCAATCCCCATCAAAATTCCAACACAGTTCTTCATAGAGGTAGAAAGAACAATTCTCAAATTCATCTGTAATAACAAAAAACCCAGGATAGCTAAAACTATTCTCAACAGTAAATGAACTTCTGGGGGAATCAGTATCCCAGACCTCAAATATTACTACAGAACAATAGTATTAAAAACTGCATGGTATTTGTACAGTGACTGGCAAGTGGATCAATGGATGAGAATTGAAGACCCAGAAATGAATCCACACACCTATGGTCACTTGATCGTCGACAAAGGAGCTGAAAACATCCAGGGGAAAAAAGATAGCCTTTACAACAAATGGTGCTGGTTCAATTGGAAGACCACAATAGAACATAAATGTCAGCCCAGGCTACTATACCCAGCAAAACTCTTAATTACCATAGACTGAGAGAACAAAACATTCCATAACAAAAGCAAATTTGCATAGTATCTTTCTGCAAATCCAGCTCTACAAAGGAGAGTGGGTGGGAAATACCAACACAAGGCAGGAAACCACAGCCTAGAAAAAGCAATGATCTTTCAACAAAGCCAACAGAAGATAGATACACAGCCAGAATTTCACCATTAACTAAGAAGATAGCAGTAAGCAACAATCACTTTTTCTTAATATCTCTTAACATCAATGGTCTCAATTCCCCAATACAAAGGTATAGACTAACAGACTGGATATATAAACAGGACCCAACACTATGCTGCAAACAAAAAACCCACCTCAGTGACAAAGGCAGTCACTACTTCAGCGTCAAAGGTTGGAAAACAATTTTCTAAGCAAATGGTCCCAAGAAACAAGTTGGAGTGCCTATTCTTATATTGGAAAAAAATTGACTTTCAACCAAAAGTTGTCAAAAAACATAAGGAGGGACACTTCATACTGGTCAAAGGAAAAATCTACCAAGATGAACCCTCAATTCTGAATATCTATTCTCTAAATGTAAAGGGCACCCACAGTCATAAAAGAAACTTTACCAAAGCTCAAAGCACACTTTGTACCTCACACAATAATAGTGGGAGACTTCAACATCCCACTCTCAACAATGGACAATTCATGGAAACAGAAACTAAACAGAGACACAGTGAAACTAACTGAAATTAATTTCAACTTCATGAAGTGAACCAAATGGATCTAACAGATATCTATAGAACATTCCATCCTAAAGCAAAAGAATATACCTTCTTCTCAGCACTGCATGGTACTTTTCCAAAATTGACTATATAATGGTCAAAACAGGTATCAACAGATAAAGAAATATTGAAATTATTCCATGTACCTTATCAGTCATGGCCTAAGGCTGGTCTTATGTTCAAACAAAAACAATGGAAAACACACATACATGTGGGCTTTGAACAATTCTCTCCTTAATGATAGCTTGGACAAGGAAGAAATAAAGAAAGAAATTAAAGACTTTTTAGAGTTTTTAGAATTTAATGAAAATGAAGACACATCATACCAAAACTTATGAGACACAATGAAAGTAGTGCTAAGAGGAAATCTCATAGCTCTAAGTCCCTCCACAAAGAAAATGGAGAAAGCTTACACTAGCAGATTGACAGTGCACCCAAAAGCTCTAGACCAAAAAGAAACAAATACCCAAGAGGAGTAAATGGCATGACATAATCACTCTCAGGGCTGAAATCAACCAAATAGAAATAAAAAAAGACTATACAAAGAATCAACAAAACCAGGAGCTGGTTCTTTAAGAAAATCAACAAGATAGATAAATCGTTGCCAGACTAACCAGAGTATAGAGAGGCACTAACCAAATTAATAAAATTAGAAATGAAAAGGGAGACATAACAACAGAAAATGTTGAAATTCAAAAAATCATTACAGATCCTACTACAAGAGCTTATACTCAACAAAATTTGAAAATCTATATGAAATGGACAACTTCTTAGATACATACCAGGTGCCAATGTTAAAACAGGATTAGATAAACCATCTAAATAATCCCATAAGTCCTGAGGAAATAGAAGCAGTTGTTAATAGTCTCCCAACAAAATAAAGTCCAGGACTAGATGGGTTTAGTGGGGAATTCTATCAGATGTAAAGAAGAGCTAATACCGATACTCTTCAAACTATTCCACAAAATAGAAACTCAAGGCGCACTGTCCAACTGATTCTTTGAAGCCAAAATAATGCTTATAAACCAAATACAGAGCAAACAAGGAAAGAGAACTTCAGTCCAATCTCCCAAATGAACATCAATGCAAAAACACTCAACAAAATTCTGGTCAACTGAATCCAAGAATGCATCAAAATGATAATTCACCACAATCAAGTAGGCTTCATCCTAGGGATCCAGGGATGGTTCAATATATGAAAATCCATCAATGTAATCCAAGACATAAACAAACTCAAAGAAAAAAACACATGGTAATTTCACTAGATGCTGAAAAAGCTTTTGACAAAATTCAGCATCCCTTCATGATAAAAATCTTGGAGAGCTTAGGAATTCAAGGACCATACCTCATCATAGTGAAACCAATTTACTGCAAACCAGTAGTCAATACAAATCTAAGTGGAGAGAAACTTGAAGCAATCCAACTAAAATCAGGGACCAGACAAGGCTGACCACTCTCTCCCTATCTATTCAATATAGTACTTGAAGTCCTATCCAGAGCAACCAGATAACAAAAGGAGGTCAAATGTTGACAAATTGGAAAGGAAGATGTCAAAATATCACTATTTGTAGATGATATAATTGTGTATTTAAGTTACCTTAAAACTTCCACTAGAGAACTCCAAAAGCTGATAAAAAAAAAAAACTTCAGCAAAGTAGCTGGATATAAAATTACCTCAAGCAAATGAGTAGGCCTTCCTCTACTTAAAGGATAAACAAGCTGAGAAAGAAATTAGGAAAACAGCACCCTTCACAATAGTCACAAATAATATTACATACCTTGGTGTGACTCTAACCAAGCAAGTGAAAGATCTGTATGACAAGAACTTCAAGCCTCTGAAAAAAGAAACATAAGAAAATCTCAGAAGATAGAAGGATCTCCATGCTCATGGATTGGCAGGTTTAATATAGTAAAAATGACCATCTTGCCTAAAGCAATCTACAGATTCAAAACAATCCTCATCAAAATTCTAACTCAATTCTTCACAGAGAAAGAGCAATTTCCAAATTTATCTGGAATAATAAAAACCCAGGGTGGCAAAAACTATTCTCAACAATAAAAGAACTTCAAGCAGAATCACCATCCCTGACCTCAAGGTCTTCAATGGAGAAACAGTGATTAAAAACTGTATGGTATTGGTACAGAGACACGCAGGGAAATTAATGGAATAGAATTGAAGACCCAGTATTGAATCCACACACCTACAGTCACTTGATATTTGACAAAAGAGCTAAAAACATCCAGTGGAAAACACAACATTTTTATCAAATAGTGCTGGATCAACTGAAGGTCAGCATGCAGAAAAATGAAAATTGAACCACTCTTTTCTCCTTGTACAAAGCTCAAGTACAAGTGGATCAATAACCTACATATAAAACCAGATACACTGAAGCCTACAGAGAAGAAAGTGGGGAAGAACCTTGAACAAATGGATACAGGGGAAAATTGCCTGAACAGAATACCAATGGCTTATGTTCTAAGAACAAGAGTTGACAAATGTGACCTCATAAGACTGCAAAGCTTTTGTAAGGCAAAGGACACTGTCAATAGGATAAAACTGCAAACAACAAATTTGGAAAAGATTTTTACCAATCCTACATTGGACAGAGAGCTAATATCCAATGTGTACAAAGAACTCAAGAAGTTTGACTATAGAGAGTCAAATAACCCTATTAAAAATGGTGTACAGTGCTAAACAGGGAATTCTCAACCGAGGAAACGTGAATGACTTTTAACCACCTAAAGAAATGTTCAGCATCATCAGTTATCAGGAAAATGCAAATCAAAACAACCCTGAGATTCTACCTCACACTGGTCAGAATGGCTAAGATGGAACATTTAGGGAACAGCACATGCTGGAGAGGATGTGTGGAAAGAGGAACACTTCTCCATTGTTGGTGGGATTGCAAGCTGGTAAAACCACTCTGGAAATCAGTTTGGTGGTTCCTCAGAAAATTAGATATAGTACTACCTGAGGACCCAGCTGTACCACTCCTAGGCATATACCCAGAAGATGCTCCAACATGTAATAGAGACATATGCTCCACTATGTTCATAGCAGTCTTATTTGTAACAGTCAGAAGCTAGAAAGAAGCCAGATATCCTTCAACAGAGTACTGGATTCAGAAATTGTGGTATATATACATAATGGAATTCATGAAATTCTTAGGCAAATGGATGGATCTAGAAAGTGTCATACTGAGTGAGGTAACCCAATCTCACACACACACACACACACACACACACACACACACACACACACACACAGACACAGACACACACACACACACACACACACACACACACACACGGTATGCATTCACTGATAAGTGGATGTTAACCCAAAAGCTCAAAATAAAGAAGCTACAATTCACAGACCACAGGAAGCTAAAGAAGAAGGAGGACTGAAGTAGGGGTATTTTGCTTCCTCTGGGAAAGGGAATAAAATACTCACAGGAGCAATAAGGACTCAAAGTGTGGAACTGAAAGAAAGGCCACCCAGAGACTGACCTACCTGGGGATTTGGGGATTCATCCTATAAATAGTCACCAAACGCTGACACTATTATGGACGACAAGATGAGCATGCCAAAAGGAGTCTATAGTTGTCTCCTGAGGGGCCCTCCCAGAGCCTTACACATATAGATGTTGATGCTAGCAGCCAACCAGTGGACTGAGCATGGGGTCCCCAATGTAGGAGTTGAAGGTGGACTGGAGGAGCTGAAGGGGTTTATAGTCCAATGGAAGAACAATGATGTCGGTCCCCCAGATGCCCCAGGACTCAGAGGGACTAAAGCATCAACCAAGGTGTACACATAGTTCCAGCCAAAAGTGTAGCAGAGGAATAACTTTCTGGGCATCAGTGGGAAGAGAGGTCCTTCCTTGGTCCTGGGAAGACTCAATAGATGCCCCAACAAAGGGAAATAGAGAGAGGGGGAGGTGGGAGTGGGTTGGGTACGGGACATATACTTGGAGACAGGGGGGTGGGAAGAGGGCTTGGAGGTTTTTGGGGAGTGGGGAAATGGGGAAAGGTTTTAGCATTTGAAAGGTAAATGAAGAATATATTCAATAAAAAAGCTCATAATTCCCATGATATAACTCACAGATCACTTGAGACTCACAAAGAAGGATGGCCAAAGTGTGGATTCTTTGATCCTTATTTTAAAGTGGATCAAAACACCCATGGCTCACAGCCAACCAATAGAATGACCATAGGGTCCTCAATGGAGCTGCTAGAGAGAGGACCCAAGGAGCTGAAGAGGTTTGTAGCTTAGCTCAAGGAACAATAATATGTACCAACCAGTACATCCAGAGCTCCCAGGGACTAAAGCATGAGCCAAAGAGTACACGTGGAAGGTCCCATGGCTAGTGCTGCATATATAGCAGGAGATGACCATTTCAGACATCACCGAGAGGAGGTGGTTTTTGATGGGGTAACATGGAAAGGGGTTAACATTTGAAATGTAAATAAAGCAAATATCTAATAAAATAAAGTAAATCAATACCAGAATACAAAGACAACCTTTACATGGCAGGCAAGAAGATTATCCTAGAACATCATGGAAGACTATGGAACATGAGTTAAATACAGAAAGCTGCTCTCCAAAACTGCTTTCTTTGAACATTAAAATAACTGAACATTATTTTTGGAGGAAGGAAGTGTATGAAGATAGAGTAGAGTATTCTACACATAGGGAAACATTCTAATTAAGATACTTTAAAAGCTATTGTACATGTTTATTTAAAACTAGTAATGTAGTTGGCTATCATAAAGTATTTCTCTTCATCACAAAATAGTAAGGATTTACACAATGCAAGGAGAAAAATAACCTAAAAAAAAAATTGTGACCTGGGTACTTTTTCTAAAAAGGGTCTCCAAAGTTTTGAGTAGAATTATTGTACTCAGTAATGAAATGCTTGAATTCCTCAACACAGAGCTCACTGATTTTGTATAGGTTCTGCCTCAGTGCAAACTGGATAGACTTTTCTAGCGAGGGATCTTTTTCAATCAGCATTTTCACTACCATCCTGAAAGTTTCTCATTCTTGTCAGTAAACCTACTAGATCTCTTTTGTTTTCAAGGCAATGGCTTTCCAGCAGCTGCTAAACTGGCTGTCTTCATATATCTTTACGCCATCTGTTGTGTTTAACTCAGGTTCTTCCATTTGGTCAATAAACAAGGGTGCTGTGGATCATACCTCAAACTAAGACATTTCAGCCAAGTTATTTTTCCTTTGACTTCTCTAGTGTTTTGTTAGCCCACTTGCTTTCAGCCTCAGCAAATTCCTTCTCAGTTAGCCTGCTGGATTTGTCTGCTGTGGACAGTCCAAGTGGGAAGATTTAGATCCAAGGGGGAACTTTTGGATTTCAGGAAAAGGCAAAGGTTCAGTGAGATGACAGAGAGACACAACTACACACAGAGGCGGTTTAAATCTGAATGTATTTTTCTGTTTTCAAGCATGAGCCTTTAAGCATGAGGGATTGATATTTACATAGCAAAAGATGTATCCAGTAAAGCAGGCACAACGAACAATTAGCATAACCATTTTGGCACAAGGAAACATAAAATCAATGAGGTAAAACGTTTCCCGTGTAGAAGCTCGAACACAGACAACATCAATCTTCTTGATATAAACTTTTTAAAAGACTCTAAAGGACATTTTGTCAAACTCCCTGAGTCTCCATGAGTAATAAGTATGAACTGCATCCTGAATCACACCTGGGTAAGTTAAGAATATTGTTTTGGCCAAAGACCCCCTAGGTGGGGTCTGCAAGACAAAAGCAGTTCCTCAGTTCCAATGAGGCAGCTCTGAGCTTTGCAACAACTCAAATGTAAATTCTTTCTAATTTGCCCAACACCCACCTGTTTGGCAAGGACAATGTATAAGGTTCTTCAAATGTAAATATCTTCTAATCTGGGCTATTGTTTCAAATCCAGGTGTCCTGCAAGGGTGACTATGAGGGTCAAAAAGCAAAAGAAACTTGTACTTTTCACGTGTTGCTGGTTAAATTAACCTCTTCTTAATAACATTATATCTTTTAAATTATGTCCAATGACTTATAAGCCAATATACAGTCAAGACATGTGAAATATATTTATACCACGGTGCTAATTAATGCTTTTCATACCATAGTGTCAGAGCCATACTTCATTTACATACTGTTGGGAAGTAAATGTAATTATGTAAATGACTGAGCAAAGCATTGCAGAATTTTCTGACCAGTGACTTACTTCAAAATAGATTCTTTTACATCTTAATTTGTTTGGTTTTTCTTAGTCCTATCTACTAAAAAGGGGGAGAGTTTAGGAGCAAAGCAAATTGCCAAGTGAGATTTTTGGCTTATGAATAGAAATGTTCCAGAGGGCTCCAGGAGACATTTCTCACTTCAGTCTGTAAAACTTTGTCTCACAGAGTCTACTGGAGTCACTGTGGCATTTATCTAACACCTTGGATGAAGAAACTGCTGGTGGGTGAAGTATCTCTTGAAGTTTAAAAAGACTGGAAGGATCTCTCTATGCTGAGACTGATAGAATGAGTGTGTCCTTTGCTCTGGAAAATAGCTTCTACTGCTGGCACTGGAGCCAGATCTGATCTGTGGGGAGTCCTTCAGGCCTACAGGTGACCCACTGAAGAAAAGAGCATCTCTTTTATGGGGAGAGTAAAAATTGAATAATGAGAAGAGTAGAAACCTTTTCTTCTAAAGTCATCTCTCATGTCCCTGTAGTCAGGCTTCCAGCTTGCAGAATGAGCATCTCTTGCCCATCTGTAGCCAGATTCATCTCCTCTGACAGATAGGCCACTTCTTTGATCATGAGAAAAACTACAGCCCTCGCTGCATACTCGGCAATAAACACGACTGCAATATCTACTATAGCTTCCTTCATCAGGTCTGGCTAGCAGAGGCGGTCTCTTGTCTAGCAGAAGTGGTCTCATTTGCACAACATTCACTACTCTGTGGTAGCCATCACTGGGATGGCTCTGGGAGGCTCTCATTCTTTAGGGAGTTTGTAGTCATAGAGTCATCTCTTGTGGAAGCCACTAGGTTCCACTACCACGCAGTCGCTGCCACCACTAGTGAAACTTTGCCAAGCAACACATTTGATGCATCAAGTTTCCCGATATTTTGTTTGTGAACATAGACTTTAATGTTCTAATAAATTAATTTATAATTGAAAAAATCTCAATTATTGGGAATCTCAGCCATAGCTTACAATATTTTTTCTATTTTACAATATCTTATGCTGAAATTAGATTTGTGTTGTAGTGTTTACTCTCAATCAGAGGTTTCTAGTTTGCCTTAGATCATTCATGTCCCAGATAAAAGACATAAAACATTTATATTCACAATAAGCCATTAAGGAACTAGGGAGGAGCAGATATCTACCCTTAAAGCTGTTAGTATCTACTTCCTTATAAATAACTGGTATCATAACTGAATTATGACTGGCTGTGGTTTATTTAGACTGCTCTTAGCTCCAGTTGGCTAGCCCTCATGGCTGTTTTCATGAAAGTTTACCCCATGACATCTTCTCTTCACTTTCTCCTCCTCCTCTCTGATCTCCTGACTCAGACCCCAAGCAGGGGAACCAAAACCTTATCTATATCTCTTTGCCCATCTATGGGCTGTAGACATTTCTATTGAACAATCAGGGATAATTTGGGGAATAAGGTTTCATAGCTTCATTTGTTATATGTGAGTATTTCCTTGTCCCTGAGGTAACCAGGGCCAGTATGGAGCATTATAATATACAGCAGCCAATCAAACCTCAAGAGTTTTAAATTAAGGAGGAAGGCTTGCACAGCAAAAGCTGCTAAACATGAGAATTCACCCATAGGCCTAGACCTTCTGGTAAAGAATGCAACATTACAATACAGAGCAACAGACAAATCCTCAACAATTTACTCTTCAGAACTCTATGCACTTTGGGAAAAAAATTTTCCAAGCCATTTGAACATTCTATAAATGTCCAGATTACCAAAGAAACTTTCTCATTTATGAAATGAGCCCAGCTGCTTTTTATTTTCATGTTTTATGTACAAACTTGCTCACAAAGAACTAAAATAGAATCATGTGACTAATTAGGAAATATTTTCACATATTCTGATGATTACTCCAAGAAAATTGAACAAAGACAACTTAGTTTCTTCAGAAAGAAGAAAGCTTCTTAAACTGATAAATCTCTGGTGATAAGACTTTGAAATGAATCTGAATTTGAGTCCCTTCAAAGGTCCTCATTCAGGCTTGGATAACCTAGGATTGTCTTGTGTAAGCATAAAAAAAATCTTCTCTGTCTTCTGCCAGCATTTCTAAGAACTTTAAAACTGCTAATTGATGTGAAAATATAAACAAGTTTTACAGTGTTTTAATAAAACTTTGATATTTTGTTATAAGCAGTCCAGTTAGGTGACCTGCAAGTCTGTGCTGGTTTTCCAGGTGAGGCCAGCACTCCCCATATTGACTGCACCAACTAATCAGTGAGGATAGAAAACCTGGGAATTCTGCATAGTTTAAGAACAGTCTGAGTACCTATCTTCACTGCAGAATGCCTCTCTGTGCTGGCCAAGACACTTCTTTTGTTTGTTTATTGTCTGAGACTTTTCCTCTCCACCCAATCCTGTTTCCTCTGGATCAAGGGGTTGTTTTCAATAATGTCATAGACTTGTAACTCCATTCAAACATCTAATCAGACTTTATTAAAACTGCAGGCTTTATCAGAAATGCACTTCTGAACTTTATTTAGTGAGGGGAAAGAACAGACTCTAGAGCTGAATGAAGCTAGAACGTATGGGTATAAGCGTTGTTTGCTACACTTTCGAATGACATCGCTGATAGCATCAATCTCTCTAGTGGCTAGTTCTCTCATTAGTGAAGCAACTGTCTTAATATCTACTTGATCAAAAGGTATTCTAAGATAAAAAGTAATGTATGTGTGATGTATAGTTTAAGGAAAACTCTACTGCACAGTCTTATTAATAAGACTAAAGCTATACAAGTTGAAAAAAATGTAAGCAAATATATCAAGAGAGGAGTAGCAAATAATTGGTCTCCACAGGGACCAGGAGTTATCTTATGAGAGGGTAATATTTAATCCTTATGTAAAAGAAAAATATATGCTAACAACCTAATGAACCAACAATAAGAACCACAGATTCTAGTCCTTGAATTTGCATTTTTAAAAACTTATCAGCGCCAAAGAATTAATTTCTTCTGATACCTTACTGGTGTTGTCTTCTTTGTTGTTGCTGTTTTTGTTGTTGTTGTTGTTGTTGTTGTTGTTGTTTCTTTGTTTGCTTAATCTTTGAGGCAGAATCATTATATAGATATTCTTGGTTTGGAATTCATTTTGTAAGTCAGGCTGTCTTTGAATTTGTGGGGTTTTTTTGTTTTGTTTTGTTTTGTTTTGTTTTTCTGTACCTGCTGAGCACTAAGATTATAGGACTATAGAATCACTCCTGACATATTTATCTGGACATTTGTAGTAATAATGCTTTATATAATATTTGTAAAGAGGAAAGAGATGAGTTGGTGAGAGAAATGAGAGTGAGAGTAGTGTACATTGAAACATTAAAATGCTTTTATACTATCAGCTTTCAACTTGGCAGAAAAGTGTAAAGAGCAGTGTTTTCATAAATAAGAGGTAATGTGTGCTGCATTTCAATAAAAAACATTTTACACCTAACAGCAATTTACAAAAAATATGGGTCTTAAGGAAAAACTGGTGAAGCTGGAAAATCTCTGAAGCAGGAAGCTGATGAACGTCAGGCCACCATGAGATACATAAAGAGATCCTATCTTGTGGGAAAGGAGAGATAAAGAAAAAGACAGTGGTTCGGGAATGTGACAATCTTGTGGTAGGATTGATATAAATGTTCCATCCCCACACATGACAGAAATGGTAAGAATTGGTTCCTAGTTGGGGGTGAGATAAAGCTAGGACTATAGTCAGTGGAAAAGAAGAATCCCAAGGTAGAATTTCTTTATTAGATAAGGTGATTTTTTTTTTAATGAAGAGACACACTAGAAACATTCTTATCTTAATGCTCTTATTAGTATAGATTCAAATGAAACAAGTCTGTATTGCCCCTGAGCTAAAGGAAATATGTGTAGGGTTTATTCCTGCCATACTGAATAATATTTCTGAACTGTAGTCTAGATTGCAGCATTGATGAGATTTTGGAACCAAGTACATGTAAGAGTTAATGCAAGCCATGCTGTGATTCCTTTCACTAGTCTGGTAGGAAAGGATGGGAACAAGAAGTGAATTTGATTGCTACCATGAAAGAAGAAAGAAATCCCCCTATTTATAACAGGAAATTGTTCTGCTTTACTTCATAAAGCAAAACTTTGCAAGTTCATATATACCTGTTTGCTCAATCTGTAAACTCCATTATATGTATGGAAGAATACATCTTTGTTCAATAATACATTTCATTGAATTTGTTATTTTCTTCCACTATGCATGTTGATGTAAAGAATAAATTTTAAAACTGGTTTTCCTCATTCTAAGACAGTAAGCTGTGGTTGTATATACTTTATTTCAAGCCAAGAAATACTTGGCTCTGTAATTTTTGAGTTAAAAACCAAGACTAACTCTATGTTTGTATCTCATCCTTTCTACTAGACAAACATTTTGTACTCAATGAGAACTGGTGTCCCCTAGGCAATATATGCCACTGCCTTGCTTGCTTTCTGTGATAAAAAATAAAATAGAGAATACATGATAACTTTTCTATTTAAACATAAACTCTATATATTGCAGAAAGCCAAGTTTATAAATAAAGCAAAGTACCATTGCCAGTACTATCAATATGTCTCATCTGCTTAAGCTAATTAAGTTGTACACAGAAAAACTCTTAATAATTAAAACAGGCAATTAATTAAACAAGGTTTGACAGGTCAGCATTGGGTATGAAGAACACAAGGTTTTTATAGCTCAGGTGTAAGTAAACAAACAAGTGAGGTTACAGAAGCAGAACATAACAAAGTGGCCATTAGAAGGTCATAACAAAATAATCATAACAACCTTTTGAATTAAAGGGAGGGCTCCAAGATGGTCATTACAACTTTTGAAATAAAGACATAGTTGCTGTTTCCTGGAACAAACACTTTCGAACCATTTGCAGTTAAGGTTACATGTGGAGCATAGCCCAATCCTTGACATAAATTTTAAGCCTAAAATGAAGGCAAATTGGTTCATTACTATCCATTGTAAGTCAGTAATTTTATTCATGTTATTTATAAGAATATGGGTAATGAGTTGATTTCAGGAGCAACTTAAGTGAAAAGAAATAAAGATGCTTTGGAGAAAGGAAGGGACGCTTTGGGGATCATCACATTCCACATCGTCATGATCTCTTAAAATTGGCCTACATCAATTAAATAAAATAATATAAAGAGGAAAATAATGTATGAACTCACTCATGTCTGACTTTTAAGTTTCTGAGGGAGGGATCCTGATCTTGCTTTACACAGCTTATTTACAATGTAATGAAAGTGCAAGTATACAAGATAATATATCGTTTAATATTTATTTTTCCAGTTCAGCCTTCTTACAATGCACATCATCATAGAATGTCAAATTAACCATTTTTAGACTATGAGTGTTTTTTTTTAGAAGCAACCTAAATCTATAACTAATGAGTAAGAAGCCTGCTGCGTGGGACTTTCTGGCTGTGCTCATACTATCAGGGTTTGCTTTATGAGCTTTAAGGCACTGGGTAAACTGAAGATTCAGTATTTTGGAAATTTTATCAAGTATTGATATTCAAATTTGTTTAGTAGCTTATAATGATGCATTTATGAAAGACTACGTGAACACTACTAAATAAATACTTATTATAAATAGTTTTGTAAGTCATATAAAGATTGATCATTGAGAACTGATACAAAGTAAGAGCTAGAGAAAAGAATAAGCAAGTAAATGAAGTATTTAAATAGAAAAATTTAAGTCTTTCTAACATTTTCTATACCCTAAGCAAATGAGATGAGTAGTGGGAATCACTGAAACAGTAACCATTAGTATAGGAGAATGAATGTCTGGCCAGAAAGAAAGAGAATTAACCTCAATGAAAACCAGACAGTATGAAATCAATTTCTATGTGGCAAAAAAACTGAAAGCATAATATTTCCTTTGTGAAATATTTTCCATATTGGTTTTAGCAATTTCTGCATCATTAGTAACATCTGCATCAGAAAGATAGAGAAGAAAACAATTATAAAAGGAGGAGAACTAGAGGCCAGCACAGGAGAAACAGAAAAAGAAAGTTCTGCCTGATACCACCTACTCATCCGCAGCTTTCCCTGCCTTGTTCTTCAGTAATATGAAATTGCAAATAAACCTGGAGTGGCTTTTCCTGTCTGTGCACAGGGCACATTTCCAGTGTCTGTGAACAGGACTACAGACCTTTTTTTCTTTGACAGAATGAGGAAGGGTGGCAATTTTATGGATGATGTATGGTTACAGGTGGCTTACTGATAGTCCTTCCTGGTCTCTCCACAAAATGTTTGAACATGGCTCCATGACCATGAGATAGGAATTAACTTTGTAGTGGACATTTCTATGAAGATAATATTTTTAAATATTACGCTGGTTTATTTTAGCAAATCACTATAACTGTTCATGGTAGGAAACATATAACAAATCATTCCTTGAGTTTAGGGTTTTTTGTTTTTTTTTTCCCTCCTGAATTGTATATTATATCTTGCCCCACATGTTATTGTAATAGGAATTTAATAACCCTCACAAGACCTTGTAAAAGATATTTACAAGATTCACAGATATTTTATTTACAAGCCCAAAACCTAGAACTTCTCAATTTAGGGCTATACTAACTTATTACCCAGCTATAAATTTCCTTGCTACTTGCAGTTTCTCCTGGCCATGCAGTTCTGTTTCACTGGGGGCTTCTTTCTCCCCTCTTCTTATGTTGTAGCCCATAGCTGCCTGCAGTTATTACGAACTGGGTTGCTGGAACAGAAGCTAAGGGATAGATGAGGAAGGGATGAAAAGAAAGAAGGCCAGGACAATATTTTACTGATTGAGGCCAAAACTTTAATGGAGGTCAGACCTTTTAACAATTTGGGCAAGCCCTTCCCCCCAGATTCCAGGCTGAGTTTATGCGGAAGCCATTTAGCTTCTCCTGGTGGTCCTTTTCTTGACTGCTCCAGCAGCTGGGTGGGTCATCTGCTTAATTCAGGAATTTGTAGACCTGGAGGAACAATGAGCTTAACCTTCACTCTGAGCTTCTCCACACTGGGATAAAAATTCCTGCTGTAACCTACTTCCTTATTGTCTTAATGTCAGATTCCTGCCTGAAGCCAGGGATTGTCCTTGGCTAATGTCAAGTTCCTACCACGTGGTTTGACTCCCAATATGGCTCTGTACATTCTTCTCTCTCTCTTTATCCCTCTCTGTAAGCACGTCACTCAAACTTCCAGTCTCACCTTTTTCCTCTACTGCCCAACCGCAGGCTATAGTCTTTCATTGACCAGCTAAATTTTGGAGAACTTTCATATGTCATCACTTTGTACACATGAGGATCTTCTTGTTGAGGGCAACCATAACCTGAGGAATTAATATTTAGCAACAGAATTCAAGTAGCATCAGACCACCCACAACATCTTATAACCCTGTATTTTGGAGTAGAGAGAGAATTTCAATGGGAGTTCTACAATATTGACAAGAGCAATTGGCCAAGAATACAAGATGGATATTTTCTGAAAATATTATTACAACTGTAACTTCTCAAGGTATCAGCACTAAAGTTTTACAGGAGCATGATTTTCTCAGAGGATTTCTGTGAAATTCTAATAAAAATGCTATTTATCTACCAGAATTTTGGTTCTTACTATGTAGCAAGCACAGTGCTTATTGCAAAATCAAATGTTAAGTGGTGATATTGTAGTAAAGAATGCAAATAATCAAAATAAATTTCAGTGCATGACAAAGGGGAAAACATGAAACCTTCATATTTAGGTGCCTGCATACTAATACGTAAACAATGAAAGAAAAATCAGTATTTTATTTAAAAGCTAAATAGTTTCTATTCTATTCTGTTTTCAGTTTATAGCAAAATAAGCTTTTAGAGGCTGATGGTTCAGTATCTCTAGTAGCCCAAATCATTTCAAAGGTCAACTGGTGATAAATTCTGTATCTACTGATTCTACAGTTCCATCCTATCTATTCAATGAGAACTCTTTTCACTTAATTACTTAGGAGCCTAATTGAAACAAATAATGAATAATTAATAACTCTTTGAATAACAATTGAGATGCTCTGAGACTTGTCTCATCATAGAACTGTGAAGATGTTTGCAAAAGTACACAGAAACAATGTTTGGTAAGAGACTCTTCAGCAACTGTATTCCACTATGAGTAGCATAGTTAAAACCTACCACCAACACAATTCTTTTACTTGTCAAAGCTACAACATAAAGATTGACACTCATTGAAAAGTGATTTTAGCTCTGTACCCATTATTTTGGCTCTGTACCATTAAGGAGGTTATTTTGTTCTCTGAAGTCTAACTTCTTGAGTTTTAGCATATATTGGATATTAGCTCTGTATTGGATATAGGATAGGTAAAGATCTTTTCCCAATCTGTAGTTTGCCATTCTGTCCTGTTGACAATGTCCTTTGTCCTTTTCAATTTTAAGAGATCCCATTTGTGAACAGTTGATCTTAGAAATTCTCCCCTGTGCCTATGTGTTCCAGACTCTTTCCCACTTTCTCTTCTATTAGATTCAGTATATCTGGTTGTATGTGGAGATTCTTGATCCACTTGGAATTGAGCAATTGAGCTTTTACAAGGAGATGAGAACTGATCAATTTCCATTCTTCTACATGTATACCACCACTTGAGCCAACACCATTTGTTAAATATGCTGTCTCTTTTCTACTGGATGATTTTGTCAAAGACCAGGTGACCAAATGTGTGTGGGTTTAATTCTGGGTCTTCAATTCTATTCCATTGATTTATCTGTCTCTACTAAAACCATGTTTTTTTGTCACTATTGCTCTGTAGTAGAGCTTGAGGTCAAGGATAATGATTACCCTAAAATTTCTCTTACTCTCTTACTGTTGAGAATAGTTTTCACTATCCTGTTTTTGTTTGTTTGTTTGTTTGTTTGTTTGTTGTTATTCCAGATGAATCAGAGAATTGCTTTTTCTATCTCTGTGAAGAATTGAGTTGGAATTTTGATGGCGATTGCATTGAATCTGTAGATTGCTTTTGGTAAGATGGACATTTTTCCTATGTTAATCCTGCCAATCAATGAGCATGGGAGATCTTTCCATCTTCTGAGGTCTTTTTGATTTCTTTCTTCAGAGACTTTAAGCTCTTTTCATACAGATTATTCACTTGCTTGGTTAGAGTCAAACCAAGATAGTTTATATTATTTGTGATTATTGTGAAGGGTGTCATTTGCCTAGTTTCTTTCTCAGCCTGTTTATCATTTGTACAAAGGAAGACTACTTACTTGTTTGAGTTAATTTTATATCCAGCCACTTTGCTGAAGTCTATCATGTGTAGTTCTCTGGTGGAATTTTTTAGGGGTCACTTAAGTAGACTATCATATCATCTGCAAATAGTGTTATCTTTACTTCTTCCTTTCCAATTTGTATCCCCTTGACCTTCTTTTGTTATCTAATTGTTTGGACTAGAAATTCAAGTACTATATTGGATAGATAGTGAGAGAGTGGGAACCCTTGCTAGTCCCTGATTACAGTGTGATTGCTTCAAGTTACTTTCCATTTAGTTAGATGTTGTCTATTGGTTTGCTATATAATGCTTTTATTATGTTTAGGTATGGGCCTCGCATTCCTATTCTTTCCAAGACTTTTAATATCAAGGGGTATTGTAGTTTGTCAAAAGCTTTTTCAGCATCTATTGATATGATCATATGTTTTTTCCTTTGAGTTTATTTATGTAGTGGATTACGCTGATTGATTTCCTTATATTGAACCATCCTGTCATCACTGGGATGAAGCCTAGTTGGTCATGGTGAATGATCATTTTGATGTGATCTTGGATTCTGATTGCAAGAAAATTATTGAGTATTTTGAATCAATATTCATAAGGGAAATTGGTGTAAAGTTCTCTTTCTTAGTTCAGTCTTTGTGTGGTTAACTATCAGTGTAACTGTGGGTTCATAGAAAGAATTAGTGTTCCTTTTGTTTCTATTTTGTTGAATAGTTCGAAGAGTATTTGTATTAGATCTTCTTTGAAGGTCTGAATTCTGCATTAAAATCCTCTCATCCTGGGAATTTTTTGGTTGGAAAATTTTAATGACTGCTTTTATTTCCTTAGGTGTCAGAAACCAGATCTGGACAAGCTAAATACTAGGAGGTGATCATCCTGAAATAACCTGATTCGGATTATTATATAATCTGTGACAGGTGAGCCCTCATTAAACAAGGCTGTAAGGAACTTATTTTAGGAAAGATTCCTGCTATTAATATGCTTTTCCTGTTATTATTAAATGTATAATAATCAATGTGATAGCACACACCTTTGGAGCAGATCTCTGTAGATTCATGAAGATGTACTGTCTTATTGTGATGCTATGTAGACAAACAGATGACTTAAATTTTAATGATGATCCTATAAGAATTCCTAAAATTATTCAGATCTTTTCTAGTGGGACTGCTATTAGGTCCTTTTCTGATAGTTGAAACTGCAACGAGAACTTAGCCAGTTTCACAAGTGTCACTAGTTAATTACCCTTAGTAACCAGCCACTCTCCTACTCAGAGCACATTCCAAGCGGTGGTAAAACAATTAACCAAAGGTTATATAAAGGAAACTAATGGTTTATTATAGGTGCTAGGATAGAAGATAAAATATTGACTAGGTTTATCTATAAAAATTTCACTTTTGACTTAGTTATGGTTTTTAAACCTTCAGTGAAACTGTGGAGCTGAGACAGGTGGGGGATGATTAGTGAGATAATTACTCCTAAAGAATATGCAGGTAAACAATCTCTGTTGCAACCTTTTATTTCAATTTATGATTTGATCTTTTGTGTGAACTTGTGGTGACCTTTGTAACATGTGATCATGTATTCTGAAAGATGTTTAAGTGCTGAGGAAAAAGAGACGGGTCAGTACTTTGGTGAGAGGAATGCAAGTGAGTAGAACTGAGCTGAGAGAGAAACAGAGCAGAGAAGTTTTTAGACAGAACTCTTTTTAGACAGAACTGAACTCAAAAAGAACCTAGAAGTATAGGCTTAGCTTTAAGAGAAAAAGCATTGAGAGTAAGAGCATTTGTGTACTCAGAGCAAAATGAGAGAACTCATAGGGAAAATGGAAAAATCAAGAGAGCAGAAGGAACAGGCAATCTTCTCCTTTCCATGAGACAGAACAGGTCCTTTCTTAATAGCAAGGCAGGCTTGACCTTATTAAAAGGAACAAAAGTTTTTTTCTTATAAACCTGTGTTTAATCACTTAGCATTAAAAGGTAGAAATCTTTTCTTTCTCTTTGCAATAAAGATTGGAGCTCATTTTTCATTCAGAATGAGTGAGTTCTTTCTGCACTGGTGCTTGGTTTTTTGCTCCATATACATATGTAAGTATGTCTCTGTGCATAAGTAAGTAATTTTGAGAATGTATGCATGTTTGTGTGTGTGTGTGTGTGTGTGTGTAAGTATGAAATTGTAAGAATGCATGCAAGCTAGGCCAACTGAATTTGTATGGAAATGTATAAATGAGAACTCTTCATGCATGAAGCTGTGTATGAACTTAAGTGAGATTATGCATATTTGCTTATGTAAAAGTTTTTTTCTTTCTGCAAGTGTTATTCTCTTCTCCTGGTTCAATAGAAGTTTATTGCTCCAAACTTACCCCTAGTCAGACAAGCAAAAGGCATCTGGACAATAAGGAAAAAGCTCTAGCAATTAATTCTTTACTTAATGAAAGAATTAATTCTCCTGCTGTTTTAGGATGAGGTGCTAAGTGCTTGAGACTGCAGTGTCTGACTTCAGAGGAACACTGAAGGCAGGTCAGCTACAATAGTATAGTAACTTAGACTTAAATTAGTAAACTTCTTATTACACAACAACACTAAGTATCTTGTAAGAGTCTTATACACCCCAACCCCCATCCACCGATGCTCTTCCCCCTCTTCTGCCCCAAGAAGGACCTACAAGAAAGAAGAAACCTACCACTAGGGCTGGCCCTGGGCACTTAAGAGTTATGGGACTATTTAGATAGTTTATCTGATCCTAATTTAATTTTGAAACTTGGAATCTGTCTGGAAAATTAACAATTTCATCTATATTTTCCAGCTTTCTTGAGTATAGGCTTTTGTAGTAGGATATAATGATACTTTAAATTTCTTCAGTTTCTGTTATTATGTCTTCCTTTTCAGTTTTGATTTCGTTAATTTGGAGACACTCTCTTTGCCCTCTGGCTAAGGGTTTTTCTATTTTGTACATTTTTCAAAGAACAAGAGCCTGATTTTGTTACAAAAAATGACGTACAGAGCTAAACAGAGAATTCTTTTCTAAGGAACCTTTTTTTTCAGTATTTTTATTTTCTATATTCTTTGTTTACATTCCAAATGATTTTCCCTTTCCCAGATCCCCCCCTCCCCATATATCCCATAAACCTTCTTCTCTCCATCCATTCTCCAATCACCTCCCTCCTTTTTCTCTGTCCTTATATTCCCCTCCAATACTAGATCAATCCTTTCCAGGATCAGGACCCTCTCCATACTTTTTCATGGGAGTCATTTGTTATGCGATTTGTGCCTTAGGTATTCAGGGCTTCTGGGCTAATTAATATACACTTATCAGAGATTGCATTCCATGTGTATTCTTTTGTGATTAGGTTACCTCACTTAAGACGATATTTTCCAGATCAAACCATTTGACTAAAAATTTTGTGAATTCATTGTTTCTAATTGCTGAGTAGTAGTATATTCCATTGTGTAAATATACAACATTTTCTGTATCCATTCCTCCTTTGAGGTACATCTGGGTTCTTTCCTACTTCTGGCTACTATAAATAAGGCTGCTATGAACATAATGGAGCATGTGTCTTTATTGCATGCCAGGGAATCCTTTGGGTATATGCCCAGGAGAGGTTTAGCAGGGTCCTCCGGAAGTATCATGTCCAGTTTTCTGAGGAACCGCCAGACTGATTTCCAAAGTGGTTGTACCATCTTACAGCCCCACCAGCTGTGGAGGAGTGTTCCTCTTTCTCCACATCCTCTCCAACACCTGCTGTCTCCTGAGTTTTTGACCTTAGTCATTCTGACTGGGGTAAGGTGAAATCTCAGGGTTGTTTTGATTTGCATTTCCCTAATGACTAATTATGTTGAGCACTTCTTAAGGTGCCTCTCGGCCATATGAATTTCTTCAGGTGAAACTTCTTTGTTTAGATCTGTACCCCTTTTTTAATAGGGTTATTTGGTTCCCTGGGGTCTAACTTCTTGAGTTCTTTGTATATATTGGATATTAGCCCTCTATCAGATGTAGGGTTGGTGAATATCCTTTCCCAATTTGATCATTGCCGTTTTGTCCTTTTAACAGTGTCCTTTGCCTTACAGAAACTTTGGAATTTTATGAGGTCCCATTTGTCAGTTCTTGATCTTAGAGCATAAGCTATTGGTGATCTGTTCAGGAACTTTTCCCCTGTGCCCATGTCCTCTAGGGTCCTCCCCAGTTTCTTTTCTATTAGTTTCAGTGTGTCTGGTTTTACATGAAGGTCCTTGATCCACTTGGAGTGAAGTTTAGTACATGGAGATAAGAATGAATTAATTCGCATTCTTCTGCATGCTGACCTCCAATTGAACCAGCACCATTTGTTGAAAAGGCTATCCTTTTTCCACTGGATGTTTTTGGTTCCTTTGTCGAAGATCATGTGACCATAGGTGTGTGGATTCATTTCTGGATCTTCATTTCTATTCCATTGGTCTGTCACTGTGCCAATACAGTTTTTAACACTATTGCTCTGTAGTATTGCTTGAAGCCAGGGATACTGATTCCCCCAGAATTTCTTTTGTTGTTGAGAATAGTTTTAGCTATCCTGGGTTTTTTGTTATTCCAGATGAATTTTAGAATTGCTTTTTCTAACTCCGTGAAGAACTGAGTTGGGATTTTGATGGGGATTGCATTGAATCTGTAGATTGCTTTTGACAAGGTGGCCATTTTAACTATATTAATCCTGCCGATCCACGAGCATGGCAGATTTTTCCATTTTCTGAGGTCTTCTTCGATTTCCTTCTTCAGAGACCTGAAGTTCTTGTTGTATAGATCTTTCACTTGTTTGGTTAGAGTCAAACCAAGATACTTTATATTGTTTGTGGCTATTGTGAAGGGTGTCATTTCCCTAACTTCTTTCTCAGACTGCTTATCCTTTGAGTATAGGAAGGCAACTGATTTGCTTGAGTTGATTTTATAACCAGCCACTTTGCTGAAGTTGTTTATCAGCTGTAGGAGTAGGTGGCCTAGAAGTACCTAAAGAAATATTGAACATCCTTAGTCATCAGGGAAATGCAAATTGATACCACATTGAGATTGATTCCACCTCATACCAGTCCAAATGGCTAAGATCAAAAACTCAGGTGACAGCAGATGCTGCCAAGTATGTGAAGAAAGGGGAACATTCCTCCATTAATGCTGGGACTGCAATCTGGTATAACAACTCTAGAAATCAGTCTGGTGGCTCCTCAGAAAATTTGACATGATACTACCTGAGGACCCAGCTATACCACTCATGGGCCTGTACCCAAAAGATGCTCGAATATATAACAAAGACATATGGTCCCGTATGTTCATAGCAGCCTTATTTATAGTAGCCAGAAGCTGAAGAATGATTTTCTAATATGTTTTTTCTGCTATGAAAATCAAAAGTTGAATAATTGGTGTTCTGGCCATATATGTATGTAATTTAATGGAATTTACCACTTTGACTATAGTAAGAATGATGACTATGAATTTGTGTGAAGGTAAGAAAAAGAGTAGTCATTTAAGAAATCTATTTGGCAGGTATGGTTTTTTAACTATTTGGTGTAAAATTTTCAAATTGAGTGGCAAAAAAATGAAACAAATTTCAAATATATCATTTTTAACATCAGAGTACAATGTTAATACAAATTGGAGGTCCAGTGTATAAATAATATTATATATAGATATTATTTTATAAGTAAAATAAAGAGTATAAATATATTACATATACTATTATACGTAAATATAGTTTCTTTCAGGTGTTTTTTTGTTAAATGGATTGCTATGATATGTGCAATGAAGAGGTGTGGTTATTCAATTTATGGTGCTCATCACTTTTTTTCTTTATCACTTCCTTGTTCTTGTTAACCCCTTGATTTAGTACTTAGGACTAAGGCATATTGTGTATTTTCTCTATGGTCCTTAGAAAAATGCAGGAATGAAAAATACTTAATAATCATTTATGTCATCAATGTGAGAGCTATTAAAATACATAAGTTATCAGACACAGAAATTGAAAATGACCTTCAGCAGTTTTCAACCTGTGGCTCATGATCCCTATTGTAAAACCTCTAGCTCCAAAAACATGTATATTAAATTCATAACAATAGGAAAATTACAATTTTGAGGTAGCAACAAAAGTAATTTTATGGTTGGAGTCACCATAACATGAGGAACTATATTAAAAGGTGACAACATTAGGAAGGCTGAGAACCACTGCACCTGATAAATACAAGTAACATATAATTAAGGCTGTCTTAGCAATTAGGAATGACAAAGATTAGATCTTTATTCTGTAGAATTTATCTCTCTGAAATTATATATTTCACAGACATTTGTATTTTGTTTCCATGATATGTAAATCACACTTGTAGCAGTCAATATGACATAGTACCCAAAATAAAATTCTAATGTCCTTTAAACAGAATATAGAAAGTATTTTTTTTCTTTTTTTTATTGAATATCATCTTCATTTACATTGCTAATGGTAAAATGATCTAATTCTGAAGTTATTTATGGACAGTTGGAATGGCCCCACTGGGTAATATAGTATGTTTACACAAATATGAGAATTCAGCACCCCTATAAAAGCCAGGCATGGTGGCATCCATCTGTTGTTCTTAAGAGTTCCTAAAGTTCCTCTGACAGGCTGGCATAGCTGAATTTACAAACTCCAGGTTTAATGAAAAGATTGTGATCTTCTGATGTTAGCTATTCTGACTGGGATAATATGAAATCTCAGAGGAAGTTTCATGTCCAGGTCCCTAACGGCTAAGGATATTGAATATAAACCAAGCAAACAAAAAATGTTTCTCAACTTACTGAATTTCATTTTTTGAGGACATTTTGTTTGATCTCAGCAAAACTCTGAATTAAGATAGATAGAGAAACCAAGATATTCCGTGACAAATACAAATTTACACAGTATTTTTTTAAAAAAATTCCAGACCTACTAAAGAGAATAGATGAAAAACTCCAGTACAAGAAAGGAAAATACACCTTAGAAAAATCAAGAAAGTAATCTTTCAGCAATGAATAATATTTGAACAATGAAAACATTGTGTGTAATATTCTGCCACCAAAAATATGGATTCAGATGATGTCCTCTACTATTTGTCACATTATTATATTGATCAGAAATATATCGAGAAGAACTTGAAAAGAGACCTACATGATTAGTAGTATCTTATAAAACACCAGTCCATATTTACATTTAAAAGGAACGTAAATGTTATGCTATCTTATGCAAATGGAAAATTGTTCAAATAAATGTAGTCAGTATGTCAGATGAATTAATGAGTCTATTACAGTCCCAAGGTTCAGGCATAAACCTGGAGTCATTTGTAAAGATAACAGGAGCTGGAACCATCAAATCTATAAGGCAACACAAAGGAGGATGTGGAATATAAACCAATGCCCATGCTCAGAGATATTCACTGCAGATGCACTGGTCAGAGCAGCTAGCATGGCCAGAAAGAGATGGTCTAGTGACAGAAGGATCTGTGTGTTTCATAGAATAACTTCTCCATAGATGCATAGAACTTTAACTTAGATCCAGGTGTGCAGATTTGACTTCTGACGATATGGTCACTATCTACTTTTGCCTTTATCAGGAAGTTTGCTGCTTTCTGGTCACGTCTACTATCTCTTCTTTTTCCACCACTGCCTTTGATGGCCTGGATCTGTATGAACCACAGAGGAATCCACAATATTTTTGTAGGTCTATTTACATAACAGATGCATACCCCTTCCCAGGTTTTTTTCTGGAGAGGTAAAATTAGGGTAGGGCATTACATCAGCTTGCTTATTTCATTAAAAAAAACTAAACAAAACCAAGCAAAACCCCCAAACAAACAACGACCAAAAAACAGGGAGGTTAATTTGTGTACAAGTATAAGCATATTGCTGGAAATAATAAGCAGAAATGAAACAATATTTGAGGGTTTATGAATTAACTGTAATAGATAAATCAAAACAGCCATTTGTGTTTATTGGGCTGAGTAAAAAAGAAGTATTGCTAGATTTATGAATAGCTGATGTGAGACCATGCTCTTTCATATACCTTTAGATCAATAAAGTATCTGCCTGAGAAATAGGAGAAAGTTGAACAATTTTTGCAATCAAATATCAGTTTGAATTAGAAAAATCTCATAGCTTACCAGCTGGATAATGATTTTCCTTTCTACTATGGTAATCTGCAAATGAAATCTGAAAATCTGTAATGTTCTTAATTATTTATGGGTAATATAATACAGCAAGAACAAAATTCATAATTGTTTTTAATTGATTATTTTGTTTACTTACATCTCAAATTTTGTCCCCTTTCCTGGACTCCTCTCCACAAACTCCCCATCCTCTCACTCTCCCCTTTGCATCTACAAGGGTATGTCCCCCACTCACCAACCCACTTCTGCCTCACCCCTTAGCACCCCTGTTGTCTGGGGCATTGAACCTCCACAGGACCAAGTGCCTCCTTTCCCACTGATGCTAGATAAGGCAATCCTCTGCTACATATGTAACGGGAGCCTTGTACCCACCCATGATATACCCATGTATATCACCCATGGTGATATAGTCCCTGGGCACTCCGAGGGCACTCTGACATCTCTGGTTAATTGATATCATTGCTTTTTCTATGAGGTTGCAATCCCCTTCAGCTCTTTCAGTCTTTACCCTAACTCTTCCATCGGGGTCCCCAGGCTAAGTCCAATGGTTGGCTGTGATTATCAGCATCTGTTTTAGTCTGGTACTGGAAAAAATTCTCAGAGGACAACCCTACTGGTCTCCTGTCTGCAAATAGCAATAGTGTCCAAGTTTGTGGTCTGCAGGTAGGATAGATACCAAGGTAAGGCAATTTATGGATAGTCCTTCCTTCTGTCTCTACTCCTTTTTTTTTTCATAAGAAAAAAATACTGATTACCCCTTCTAAGAGGACCAAAGTATCCACACTTTGGTCTTCCTTCTTCTTGGGCTTCATGTGGTCTGTGAAATTTATCTTGGGTATTTCAAGCTTTTGGGCCAATATCCACTTTTCAGTGAGTGTATATCATGGGTGTTCTTTTGTGATTGGGTTACCCTACTCAGGTTATTTTCTAGTTTAATCCATTTGCCTAAGAATTTCATTAATTCACTGTTTTCAATAGCTGAGTAGTACTCCATTGTATAAATGAACCACATTTTCTGTATTCATTCCTCTGTCGAGGGAGAAAAAGTGTGGAGTAGAGACTGAAGGAAAGGCCATTTAGAGACTGCCATACCTCGGGATCCATCCCATATACAGTCACCAAACCCAGACACTATTGCAGATGCCAAAAAATGCCAGCTGACAGGAGCCTGATAGAGCTGTCTCCTGAGAGACTGTGCCAGTGCCTGACAAATATAAAAGTTGATGCTCATAGTCAACCAATGGACTATGCATAGGGTCCCCAATGGAGGAGCAAGAGACAGGACCCAAGAAGCTGAAGGGGCTTGCAGCCAGATATGAGGAACAACAATAAGAATCATCCAGTAACCCCAGAGCTCCCAGGGGCTTAATCACTAACCAAAGAGTGTGCATGGATGGACCCATGGCTCCAGCCACATGTGTAGCAGAGGATAACCTTTTCAGACATTAAGACATCAATGAGACAAGAGACCCTTGGACCTGTGAAGCTGGTTTCCATAGTGTAGGGGAATGCCAGGATAGGGAAGCAGGAGTGGGTGGGTTAGTAAACAGTGGTGGGGGGATGGGATAGGGGGATCTTGGAGGGAAATGAGGAGAGAAGATATTTGTAATGTAAATAAAGCAAATATCTAATTAAAAAAAAAGAGGTGGTTGAAATCATTTCCTGAATTAACCTCCCCCAATTAAAAAAATAGAAAAAATATTAATACTATTTATTTGGATATATAACTTTTGTCATCAATGAGTCATTTCAAAACTTAGAAAATTGAGTCTTTTTTTCAGTTTTTAAATGTATTTATTAATATAAGAATAAAACTTGGGGCCCCAGGGAGTGGAGAGGTCTCATGGGGTGTAGTGGGGTGGGGATATCCTCTTGGAGAGGAGGCATTGAAGAGGAGGTATGGGATGTGGAACAGTCAGAGTGTGGACAGGGTGAAGGATAAAGTCTGGACTCTGTTCCATTTTTGGTTCCTGAGTTTCCTTTAGACAGAAACAATTATGGTTAAAAACTTTGAGATGGGTGTGTGACCCCTTCCCTCAACTGGGGACCATTCATATAACTTTTGTCATCAATGAGTCATTTCAAAACTTAGAAAATTGAGTCTTTTTTTCAGTTTTTAAATGTATTTATTAATATAAGAATAAAACTTGGGGCCCCAGGGAGTGGAGAGGTCTCATGGGGTGTAGTGGGTTTTTGCCAGCTTTACCCTATCATAGATTAATTGCAGGAAACATTGTGAGTTGAATGCTTTTTGGATGTATTGTTGTCTATATTCTCTCCAATGGACATCTTGTTTTTTACAGGAGATGGTGAGTTCAAGCTTCATAATACCCATCTCTAAGAGTATTACCTAAGATCACCCTTGTGGATTTCTGTGAGTTTCTATTTCACTAGGTTTCTACATCATCTCTGAAATGAGCCCCAGTTCCAGTTATCTTTTCCAGTATTCTCTCCCTCCATCCTCCTCTGGTATGATCCCTCCTGTTTCTGATCTCACCTGCAGTTCTCCCTGAAATATCCCTATTTTGAACTATACAGTGATGTTTTTACTAAATAAAATCGAATGCAGAAGTTACATATTATCCATCTTGACAGATTTTGTTGACACTTTGCCTGTTCATGCAATAGTACCATTTATAAAGTTTTGTACATCAAAGATCTTTGAATTTGACCAGACTATCCTTTAAGCATCTCTGGAAAAGCAGCATTTAATTTTAGCTCTATTTTATAGAATAAAAAAGCTTTTGCACCAGGTAGCTTTCCAAAACATTACTGTCCACACAATGCTCTTGAGATGACAGCTCTTCATCCACCCAGTTCAGAGTCACTACATACCTAGAACAGAGTACTCCCAATGACTTCACTTACTGTTGAACATGACAACATCCCTTCTTGGCCAGTTCAAACTTCCAATGAAGACACGTCAGCAGCTGTCCTTTGTACATATGGTGTAAAGCAACAGGTCACTGACAGTGGGAGCAGATGCCATCATGATATCTATGTACCTAAAGGTCCATATTCCTCCACTTGTGGATGGTTGACAAATGTTGTTACCCCCAAAATTGAGGTTTTGGCAATCAATACTGACCTGTTCTGAAAAAAATTTGTTGGTGGAGTTTGTTATATTTTTCTTCTACTTTCAAATTTTCCTCATTCTCTTGTTCATTAAGTTTATTTCATTTTGGACTTCACCAATATGTTCAGTCTCTTCCTGCTGTTCTTTTTCTCTTTTCTGCGCTCTGGGGAAAGACTAACTTGTTCTCCAGGTTCAGGGCTGCAGATGACTGGGTTTGTTGGGCAGGATTTCAGATTGCCCAGTCTTGGAGCTGTGGTGCAAGGGAGGTGGTTGGAAGGCAGAGGCCAGAGCCCTGATGTTCTCAGCAGGAGAGGCCTCACGGAAGTCCCTTTTCTGAAATCTACTTTAGTTTCTTTCTTCAAAACTTTGGAATACTTGTCATACATGTCATCACTTAATAGAGTTATACCAAGATATTTTCTATTAGTTTTGTGGCTATTGTGAAAGGTGATATTTCTCTGCCCATATGGGGTTTTTGTTGTTTTTCTATTTGTTTGTTTTTTGTAAGCTTTGATTTGTTTGTTTTGTTTTTGTTAAAGTTCTATCCAGCCATTTTGCTGAAGGTGATTATCAGCTGTAGGAGTTACTTGGTAGAATTTTGTGGGTTGCTTATTTATACTATCATATCATCTACAATACTTTTTTCTTTCCAATTCATATCTCCTTGACTTGCTATAGTTGTCTTTTCACTGTAGCTTAAAATACTATATGGCAAAGATATGGAGAGAGTGAATGACTTTCACTTGTTCCTGATTTTAGTGGAGTTCCTTTGAGTTCCTCTCCATTTAACTTGATATTAGCTATTAGCGTTCTGTAAATTGCCTTAATTATAGTTATGTCACTTGCATCCTTGACCTCACCAAGACTTTAAAATGAATCAATACCTTTTCTCACCATCATAACGTGTTTAGTTTTTCTTTCAGTATATTTATGTGGTTTATTATGTTGAGAGATTTTTATATTTTGAACCATTTTGAACTTTCTAGGATATAACATTCTTGATCAAAGTGGATGATCATTTTCATGTGTTCCTGGCTTTGGTCTGTATTTTATTGAGAACTTTTTGCATCAATGTACATGAGAGAAATTGGTCTATAATTCTTTTGTTGTTGTTGTTGAGTTTTTGTGTGGTTTGGCTATCAGAGTAACTGTGGCCTCACTAAATGCATTTGGCAATGTTCCTTCTGTTTCTATTTGGTGGAATAATTTGAGGAGTATGATGAGTATTGGTATTAGCTCTTCATTGATTGTCTGGTAGAATTACGTGCTAAAACCATCCCCTGGGCTTCCCCTCCCACTGGAGAAGACATTTTTTTTCTTTTTTTTTTTATTCGATATATTTTTTATTTACACTTCAAATGATTTCCCCTTTTCTATCCCCCCACTCCCCGAAAGTCCCGCAAGCCCCCTTCTATCCCCCTGTCCTCCCACCCACCCCTTCCCACTTCCCCGTTCTGGTTTTGCCGAATACTGCTTCACTGAGTCTTTCCAGAACAGGGGCCCACTCTTCCTTTCTTCTTGTACCTCATTTGATGTGTGGATTATGTTTTGGGTATACCAGTTTTCTAGGTTAATATCCACTTATTAGTGAGTGCATACCATGATTCACCTTTTGAGTCAGGGTTACCTCACTTAGTATGATGTTCTCTAGCTCCATCCATTTGCCTAAGAATTTCATGAATTCATTGTTTCTAATGGCTGAATAGTACTCCATTGTGTAGATATACCACATTTTTTGCATCCACTCTTCTGTTGAGGGATAGTTGGGTTCTTTCCAGCATCTGGCAATTATAAATAGGACTGCTATGAACATAGTAGAGCATGTATCCTTATTACATGGTGGAGAATCCTCTGGGTATATGCCCAGGAGTGGTATAGCAGGATCTTCTGGAAGTGAGGTGCCCAATTTTCAGAGGAACCGCCAGACTGATTTCCAGAGTGGTTGTACCAATTTGCAACCCCACCAGCAGTGGAGGAGTGAGTATTCCTCTTTGGAGAAGACATTTAATGACTGTTTTATTTCTTAGGGTTTATAGGACCATTTAAATTGTTTACTCAATCTTGATATAATTTTGGTACGTGGTGTCTATCAAGAAAATCATGCATTTCATCTAGATCTTTTGATTTACAGGTTTTTGAAGTAAAGCCTAGTGATTCTTTTGATTTCCTGTTATTATGTCTCACCTTTCACTTTTTATTTTGTTCATTTGAATACAGTCATTCTTTCATTTAGTTAGTTTGGCTAAGGATTTGCCTATCATGTTGATTTACACAAAGAAACAGTTCCTTGTTTCACTGATATTTTGCAGTGTTCTTTTTGTTTCTACTTTATCCATTTCAGCTATGAGCTTGATTATTTCTTGCTGTCCACTCCTATTGGAATGCTTTGTTTCCCTTTGTTTTAGAGTTTTAGGTGTGCTTTTAATTGCTAGTATGAGATCTCTCCAATTTTGTTATGAAGGCATTTAGTGCTATGGACTTTCCTCTTATCATTGCTTTCATTGTGTCCCATAAGTGTGGATATGTTATGTCTTCCTTTTCATTGAATTCTCAAAAGTCTTTAATTTTTTCTTAATTTTTTTTACACAGCACAGGGATCACTAAGTAAAGAGTTGTTTAGTTTCTATGAGTTTGTTGTTGCTGAAATCCAGCTTTAATCCACTGTGATCTGATAAGACACAATGGGTTACTTAAATTTTGTTGTATCTGTTGAGGCTTGCTTCACTTATTGGTATATAAACAGTTTGGAGAAGGTTTTGTGATGTGCTGTAAAGATAGCATATTCTTTGGTATTTGGGTGAAATGTTATGCAGATATTTGTTATGTCCATTTGGGTTATATCATCTGTTAATTTAATTACCACATTCTGTCTAGATGACTTGGCCATTGGGGAGAGTGTTGATATCTCTGACTATTAATTTGTGGGGTTCAATGTCTGTCAACTTTTTTCTTTGATAAGTATGACTTGTTATTCCCATCTATTTTGATTAATTTTGGCTGAAAGGATGTTTTGTTAGATATTAGAATGGTTACACCAGTTGTTTCTTGGAATCAGTTTTCTTAGAAAACATTTTTACTACCCCTTTTCTGAGATAATGTCTATATTGGATGCTGAGTGGTGTTTCTTGAATTCAGCAGAAGCATGGATTCTGTCTTTGCATCCATTCTACTAGCTTGTTAGTGTCCTTTAACTGGTAAACTGAGTCCATTGATATTGAAAGATATGAATGATCAGTGATTATTAATTCCTATTATTTTGTTATTGCTGCTGTTGGTGGTGGTGGTAATAGTGTGTGTGTGTGTGTGTGTTTCCCTTGATTTGGTGTGCTGGTGTGACATTATTGATTTCCTGAGGTTACTTGGGTGTAGTCAGCCTCCTTGTATAGGAGTTTTCTTCCTATTATCTTCTGTAGGGCTGGATTTGTGACAAGATATTGTTTATATCTGTTTTGGCTATGGAATATTTTCTTTTTTTACATCTAAATTGTTGAAAGTTTTGTTGGGTAGTATAGTCTGGCCTGAAATTTGTGTTTTCTTAGACAGTACAAACTACTCCAGGCCAGTCTAACTTTTAGATTCTCTATTGAAAAGTCAGAATACAGTGTAATTTTGATAGATTTACCTTCATATGTTATTTGGTCTTTTTCCTTTTCTTTCTTTTGTGTATTAAATATTTTGCTTATTATATAGTAGGAGAATTTTTTTTTCTGGTCCAATCCATTTGGGTGTGTTGTCAGATTCTTGAAAGTATATAGGCTCATCTTTCTTTACTTTGGGGGTGTAACAGCCTGCAGTTGCATCAAACAGGTTACTTGGAAGGAAAGCTGGGGATAGAACAGGCTTGCAAGAAAGAGTATGGAGCCAAGACAAAAGGTTTTCTAATTAAGGCTCAAAGTTTAATGGGGGGTCTCTAAATATATAGGCAGGAGGGGAGGAAACCATTCCCCCAAAGGCTGGAATTTCTCTGCAGAACCTGTTCAGTTTCTCTGAAGGTGGTTAGTGTCTCTTAGGTAACTGCAGGTTCTTGAGGAGCAATGGGCTTCACCTTGGTCTGAGCATTCAACCCTGGGTAGTGGGGATTATGGCTAACATAAGAATTGCCCCACAAAGCCTGGCAGAGGAGCTTCACCTTGGTCAACGTCAAGTTCCTGTCAAGTGGAAAGGCACACCAATAAGGCTCTCTACATCTCTCCCTTTTTTATTAGTTTTAAGAAGAGAATGTAACAACCAAGTGGACAGTCATCCATCAAAGGATGGTGGGCATTAACTAGGGAGGTAAAAATTGACCTGATCCTTCTAAATAATTTATGGTGTCTTTTGGGAAGGACAGGTTCTAGGCTTCCTCGTTGGTTGTGATTCTAAGGAATGCCTTTAAACACCAACCTCTATACATCCAGGTTTGCTTCACAGGGTACTCAGAGGCAGAAAACATGGTCCTCTCCTTGCAATGCTATGCTTTGCACCTCTCACTGGTGCCCTTGTCTGTTCATAAGCAGACATACATAGATCTGAGTTCTATGTAGCTCCTGTAGGAGGGCCACATTACTTGCATAGGTTTTGATTCCAGGGAGTCTATTTGTTTGAAAAACGCCCTTCAAGTGTCTTTAACAGACATGCCAGTTATCAATCTAGGTGAGGCTGGGTGCACACAACCAGTCTGCTTAAGATATAAGATTAGTCTTAGAAGCAAAACAGGATTAACTTGTCTTTAGATAGCCCAAGGTATCCAATTCAGTTGCAAATTAGCAGCTATCAGACACAAAGCCTAGCCTCTGGGGTGGGAGAGCTAGCTTGAGAGTCAACAGAGAAGCTTTTACTTCTCAGAAAAAGTAGAGACTATATTCTAAATTAACTCAGCTGGATGATAAAGATTATTGGCCATCTTCATAATTGGAATCTCCAATATTGGATTTATTTCTATACCAGAAAATGATTGAGTAAGAGTAACTGATCACATTAAAGGAACAAGAAAAGTCATTATAACTCCTCCTTTAGACTAACTATTTGAAGCCCATTTTCACAGTCTCCATGTTATCTATTCCACAAGGTCTAAAAGCTTGAAGCAAGGCAATTTATCTAATGTGGGGCATAGTCAAGAAAGCATGGGTCAAGAATATACACCCAAAACAGCTTTCCTGTCACCATTGTCAGGGCACTTAGCAAGTTCACAGTTTGGCATTATCTTTAGCATGCCACTCCAATCATTCTGGCAGCTAGCATATTTCTGCATCATTCTGTGGGGAAAAAAAACCACAAACATGCCTTCTTCACCATATTAAATACCTGATCAGGATCATGCTGTATGCCAATAAGTGGATCTTTACATCTCACTTAGGCATGAGTATGCCTAGTTGTAGGATGCTATATACACTCAGCAAGGAGTTTTTTGGCATCCAAATTTTAAAATTTTCTTAAAAGTATAAAAACATAATTTAAAGTGGATATTAACCTAGAAAACTGGAATACCCAAAACATAATCCACACATCAAATGAGGTACAAGAAGAAAGGAGGAGTGGCCTCTGGTTCTGGAAAGACTCAGTGAAGCAGTATTCGGCAAAACCAGAACTGGGAAGTGGGAAGGGGTGGGTGGGAGGACAGGGGGAGAGAAGGGGGCTTGAGGGACTTTCGGGGAGTGGGGGGCTAGAAAAGGGGAAATCATTTGAAATGTAAATAAATTATATCGAATAAAAAAAATTAAAAATTATGCATGGGGATATAATTCTACCCATTCATTTTCTTTCCCTTAGGAAGATGTTGTTTTAAAGTTTCAAAATATCTTTTCCTTGAGAATTATAAAGAATTAAATTGTTGTTAAATTGATATCAAAACATATCAAATCTTTGATGACTAATAAATAGCCAGTTCCATTATCTGTTTTAATCTAAGTTGGAACAACAAGCATAGACAATAATGTAGGCAATGACTATGCAAGCATACAAAATTAACCTAGCATTTTCATTGTTTTTTCCTATTAGAGTAGTTGCAACTAGAAATCCTGAAAATGTAACATTTGTCAAATCAGAAATATGAAAACCATTCATTTGTAATAATTGATTAAGTCCTCTAGAATTACTTCCATTATGTAGTACAGGTAGAAAGTGAGGACACTGAGAACAAGTCTTTATAATTTGATGCACACATTTTCTAAAAATACAAAATTATTTTCAATCCATTACTGTTTTGATGATAAAAAGAATGTAATTATATGGCCAATTGTTCCTATGTAAGAGCTATAGTCTGCCTGGGACACAAATCTCTTGTGGACTTGCCTTAAAGTGTCTTGTCCCGTCAATCTAGGATACATTTTTTGAAGGTTTATTAATTTATTATATAGAAGTATACTGTAGTTGTCTTCAGACCTACTCAAAGAAGATTTCAGATCTCAATATAGATGATTGTAAGACATGATGTGATTACTGGGATTGAACTTAGGGCCTTCAGAAGAGCAGTCAGTGCTCTTAACCACTGAGCCATCTCTCTTTCCCCTGGATGAGCCCTTAAATATCCAGAGGACACTCATTTAAAGGAAGAGTACCTTTTCTTAACTTGAGTTGTATTTGCATAAAGAATTGTAAAATTTAAGAATTAACAGTATCAGGCAGTGGTAGTGCATGCCTGTAATCCCAGCACCCTAGGATGCAGAAGCAGGCAGATTTCTGAGTTTGAGGCCAACCTGTTCTACAGAGTGAGTTCCAGGATAGCCAGGGCTAAAAAAAAAAAAAAAAAAAAAAAAAAAAAAAAAAAAAAAAAAAAAAAAAAAACCAAATTAAAAAAAAAAAACAAACAAACAAAAAAGAAAAGAAGAATTAGGAGTATCTAAAAAGGAACGATTTTAAGCAGTTGTAAGCCCTCTCCTTACTTCTTCTTGGGAATCATTTAATATGTGAATTGTGTTTTGGGTATTCAGAGCTTCTGGGCTAATATCCACTTATCAGTGACTGCATTCCATGTATGTTCTTTTGTGAATGGGTTACCTCACATAGGATGATATTTTCTATTTCTAACCATTTGCTTAAGAATTTCATGAATTCATTGTTTTTAATTGCTGAATAGTATTCCATTGTGTAAATATACCACATTTTCTGTATCCATTCCTCCATTGAGGGACATCTGGGTTCTTTCCAGCTTCTGGCTATTATAAATAAGGCTGCTATGGACATAGTGGAACATGTGTTTGTATTGCATACTGGGAAATCCTCTGGGTATATGCCCAGGAGAGTTATAGCAGGGTCCTCCAGAAGTGTCATGCCCAGTTTTCTGAGGATCTCACAGTAAGTGTTGGTTTCTGCGTTGGTTTCTGCGCTCGCTTGAACGTCCTGTCTGCTCGCTGCTTTGCGGCTGCAGCTGCTCGCCATGCCCACACCTGCGCACCACTGGCACCCTGCCAAGGACACAGTGGAACCGTGAGCCGCAATGAGACATGCTAGACCAGATAGTTCCAGAGAGAGAGAATAGAGAGTGTGGAGGCTGGCCATGACCACATCGAGGGGGGAAGAGCCCCAGGGGCAGAGAGGTGAGAGAGTGTGAGAGAGCAGAGAGCAAAGAGAGAGAGGAGGAGCAAGTAGCCCCTCTTATAGTGGGCCAGATCTCTGGGGCGGGGCATACCTGGCTATTGCCAGGTAGTTGTGGATGGAGCTTAGACAAAACCCCAACAGTAAGTCTATTTTCTAAGATGAGAATTACATAAACTAATATGCCAATTTAGAAGTATCATTAGAACAACATAGTGCATTAATGTTGGTACTGCAAATATCATTTTTTGAAGGCTGTTGTTGCAGGAGTGCAAAAGTGATACAGTCTAGACTGAGTCATCATAGGCTGATTTTCCTGGGTTGGGTCATGCCACATGTTGTTTAAGATGACTTCAACAGTGATTTACCAGTTTTAAACTAACTTTTTGTTACCAATATAATAAATTTTATTCATGCTCAATAACTTATAAGCTAGTACTCTATAGTCAAGACATGCAAAACATATTTATACCTTTAAGACCAGTCACAAACAAAAATGAAGCAACTACACAAATCCTATAAATTTAAACCAAACATTTTTTTTCTAGCTGTAATTTAAAGAGAAAAAACATATTGGATCCAATAATCACAATTGCAGAGATTTTTCTAGGAGAAGTAACCATCAGTCTACTTGACCTAGAACTTGAGAAGCTGCTGGCCTTTTTAAAAGCAGCTTTTACTACAGCTGTGCTTGGCTTCTAACTGAATGTGGGGTAGCTTAAATCAGCCTCTGCTGTGTTAACTGAGAATGGATCAAGAGACTGACTACCAGCAGATAAGGTTTTTACCAATTTTTCTTTTTAACATGAACCATAAAACAACAGTAATTCAAGCAAGGACACAAAGACAGACACAAACAGACATGTGGACAAATTATTCACCAAAAACAAACTATACATAGACAGGGAAGAACACTTGTTGTACAGTAGTAAGAATATCTCCATGTATTTCATACTTTTTATTTTATTTATTTTTATTTTTTTATTTTATTTTATTTTATTTTATTTTATTTTGTTTTGTTTTGTTTTGTTTTGTTTTATTTATTTTATTTTTGCCCTATTCTTCTTGCCTGATGCTGTCCTAGACTGTGGACAATTTGCCTATCAAAATTCCCCATCCTGATTTGCTGTCACACCCTAGCTGATCTCAGTGTCAGGCCTATGCTGATTCAGTCTAGCCTGTATCACTTTTGTACTCCTGCAACAACAGCCTTCAAAAAATAATTTTACAGCACTAACATTAATGCACTATGTTGCTTACTATGCCAAATACATACGTTTTTTCATTTCTGTGGAGCTCCACCCAAGACAGCATACCTCAGTTAGTCTGTCCATTTCCAAGTCCCAAGTTCCAGTTCCAATCTATAACTGCCTGCATTTACATCGAATAGGTAACATAGAAGGAAAGCTGGGGCTACAACGAGTTCTTTGTGGCTCCTGTAGGAGGTCCACATTACTTGTATAGGTTTTGATGCCAGAGAGTCTATTTGTTTGACATGCCAGTTTTCAATTTAGATGAGCTTGGGTGCACACAACCTGTCTGCTTAAGATACGAGATCAGTCTTAGAAGCAAAACAGGATTAACTTGTCTTTGGATAGCCCAAGGTATCCAATTTAGTTGCAAATTAGCAGCTATCAAACACAAAGCCTAGCCTCTGGGGTGGGGGGAGCTAACTTGAGAATTGACTGAGAATTGAGTGGAGACTATATTCTAAATTAACTCAGATAGATGATAAAGATTTTTGGCCATCTTCATAATTGGAATCTCCAATATTGGATTTATTTCTAGACCAGACTAGGATTGAGTCAGAATAACTGATCACATTAAAGGAAAGAGAAGAGTCATTATAACTCCTCCTTTAGACTAATTTTTCAAAATGGGTTTTAACATTCTCCATGTTCTCTATTCCACAAGGTATAAAAGCCTGAAGCAAGGCAATTTATCTAATGTGGGACATAGTCAAGTAAACATGGGTCAAGACTATGAACGCAACACAGCTTTCCTGTCACCATTGTCAGGGTACTCAGCAAGTTCACAGGTTGATATTATCTTCAGCATGCCACACCAATCACTCTGGCAGCTAGCATGCTTCTGCAGCATTCTGTGGAAAAAAACACAAACATGCCTTCTTCCCTGTACCGAGCCATATTGGGAGCCATACCGCGTGGTAGGAACTTGACATTGGCCAAGGGCAATCCCTGGCTTCTGGCCAGAATTTGACTTTAAGACAATAGGGAAGTAGGTTACAGCAGGGATTTTTATCCTAGGGTGGAGAAGCTCAGAGTGAAGGTTAAGCTCATTGTTCCTCCAGGTCTATGAATTCCTGAATTAAGCAGGTGACCCACCCAGCTGCCAGAGCAGTTGAGACAAGGACCACCAGGAGAAGCTAGATGATTTCCGCCAGAACTCAGCCTGGAGTCTGGGGGGGAAGGGCTTGCCCAAACTGTTAAAAGGTCTGACCCACATTAAAAGTTGGGGCCTCGATCAGTAAAATATTGTCCTGGCCTTCTTTCTTTTCACCCCTTCCCCATCTATCCCACATCTTCTGTTCCAGCAACCCAGTTTGTAGTAGCTGCAGGCTGTTATGGAATACAACACTTCCCCATATTAAATACCTGATCAGGATCATGCCATATGTCAATAAGTTGATCCTTCAATCTCACCTAGGCATGAGTATGCCTAGTTGCAGGATGCTATAGACATATAGCACGGGGTTCCATTGAATCCAAATTTTAAATTTTTCTTAAAAATGTAAAAGCATAATTTAAATAAAATGCATGGGCATAGAATCCTCTACCCTTTTTTCCTTCAGAAGATATTGTTTTAAAGTTTCACAATATCTTGTTCATGAGAATTATAAAGAATTAAATTGTTAAATTGATGTCAAAACATCTCAGATGTTTGATTACTAATAAATAGCCAGTTCCATTTTCTCTTTTAATCTAAGTTGGAACAACAAGCATAGACAATAATGTAGGTAATGACTATGCAAGCAAAGAAAATAAACGTAGCATATTTAGGTGCTTCTCCTGTTAGAGCAGTTGCAACTAGAAAGACTGAAAATGTATCATTAGTCACATTCTTATATTTTAATTTTCTAAATTAAGAAATATGAGTACCATTCATTTGTAATAATTGATTAAGTTCTCTAGAATTACCTATGTTATATGGTACAGGTAGAAATTGAGGACACTGAGATCAAGTCTTTACAATATGATGTGCACATTTTCTAAAAATACAAAAGTATTCTCAAGCCATTACTATTTTAATGATGTAAAGAATGTGATTATATGACCTTTTTTCCTATATAAGGTCTATAGTCTGCCTGGGACACAAATCTCTTGTGGACTTGCCTTAAGTCTTGTCCAGGCAATCTAGGATGAGTTCTTTTCTAAAGATTTATTAATTTATTATATATAAATATACAGTAACTGTCTTCAGATATACCATAGAGGGTGTCAGATCTAATCATAGATGGTTATGAGCCACCATGTTGTTGCTGGGATTTGACCATAGAACCTTCAGAAGAACAATCAAGGTTCTTAACCATTGAGACATTTCTCCAGCCCCTGGATGAGCCCTTGAAGCTCCAGAGGACACATATTTAAATGATCAATACCTTTTCTTATCTTGAGTTGTAGTTGCATAAATAATTGTGAAATTTAAGAATTTGCAGTATCTGAAAAAGGAACAATTTTAACAATTGTAAGCCAGGAGCTATATATAAGTTAGCTATTAGTATACAAATTAAAAGCTTGATTTTTAACATTTTAAAAATAGGTGCAGTACCCAATTTAATTATCTGTGCTGAAGCAGGGGGAAACTCAAAAGAATAAGCATGTTATCCAATTACATGAGCTTCACTTCCATAGTAGATATATTCTTTATGAGATGCAAGTATAAATCTATAGGAAATACAAAGGCATGCATGGAAGCAAATTTTAACAACTTGTATTTTGGATAACAATTATCAATTTTGCCTTAAAGGCTTGCCATGCAATAGACCCACTATTAATACTTTGCAATGACCAATTTGAATGCTGCTTGAAACAAGGATCAAATGTTTCACGAAGTTCTTAAGAAATTCCTTTAAAAATACTTTCATATTTTCATCGTATAACACTTTATTAACCTACCAATAGCTTTATCATAGAATGTTAAAACTTTACTTGAGATGAAAAAGGGTGCCTTTATATTAATGCTCTCTTTTCTAAGGAATTACTGTGAACAGATATTGATTTCAGTATCCTTTTCTAGTATCCCTAAAGTTATTTGTCTTTTACTAATCAATTTGCATCCACCTTGAGAACAGGTTTAAATCCTCCTGTGGTTAGCTTAGAGCAAAGTCTTAGCCATTAAATGTTTATAATTATCAGGAAGCAAAGCAAAAAACCTTTAGAATCCATAATACTTTTGCGTGGAGTGGGCAGGCCAGATTTTAATGCCATCATAAGTTCTACATAGCCTTATGAAGCTTTCATAGATCTTAAGTTTGAAGTGTATTTTGAAATGTAAGACCCCAAAAACCGAGGGTGCCCCAGCACCCCACACCCCGGAAGGCGACACCCAAATCACTCATGAGAAACGGTCTCGATGCAATAGCATGAGGATTTCTTTATTCCAGAATTCTGGGTTCCATAGCCGTGCACCACGCAGGGTCAGAGGACTATGGAACCCAAGTGCCGAATTGCAACAGCTTTTATAAGTTTACATCAGAGCCCACGAATCACAAGCCAATCATTTTTTAACATGGAGAGCCTGTGAAATGAGAGCCAATCACGATAGCTTTTATAAGTTTACAACAAAGCCCGCGAATCACAAACCAATCATTTCTTAGCATGGAGAGCCCGCAAAATGGGAGCCAATCGATTTGTACCACTCCATAGTTTTTAGGCCAATCAGTTTAAATTATTGGAGCCCGCGCTCAGTGGACCAATTAGTTTCCTAAAATGTCTACAGCTGTGTGAAGTCCTGCTTTGGGGTAATGGCATAAGTTTACAGAAGATAAGCTTAGCCCATTTCCAGTTACCCTATGGGGCCAGAATCACCTATTCAAGGCCTTTCTGCTAGCTCTAAACAAAGGGCGGGCCCTGGAATGTGACCTTTTACCTAGTTTCTAACAAAGCGAGATAGCATTTTAAACTACTGATTTCTTGGGGTCATTAGAATTAGGCTGTATTATTTTCTATCCTTTCAGAACCACACCTGGATAGATGTGTGAAGAAAGTTATTTTGGCCAGAAACTCCCTAGGTGGGGTTTGCAAGATGAAAGCAGTTCATCACAAGCCTCTACTTAGATAACTCTGAGCTTTGCATTAACTCAAATGTAAATATTTTCTATTCTGGTCCTTTTGCCCAAGGCAGGGCCAAACACCCACCTGTCCTGCAGGGCAGCAGCTTGTAACCAGACCACACTGTATGAGGGTTGAATAACAAAAGGAACTTGTTTTTGAGTGTTCCCCCCAAAAATTTACTAGCTGTTTTTAGTAGTCTTGTCAACAAATTTTTGAAAAGGTTCAAAAGGAGCCTTTTTGATACCATATAAATTCCCACTGTAATCTCCTTTTCAATCTTTTCTCTTGCAATATTAGGGCATAACTACACCTTTGAAAAGAGAAACCCAATTTTAAACAATCTATTCTATTTTAAATAAATGGAAAACAAGTTACTTTCACACTATAAAGTTTATCTGCCAGTTCTTATGTTTGAATGCATGACAGTGCAACTTATAATACCTCATTGAAGAGACATTGTTTTAAATCTTATCCCTTATGAGTCTAATTTCTAAGATAAGAATTACATAAATAATATGCTAATTTAGAAGTATCTTTAGAGGACTGTTTTTCCTGGGTTGGGTCATGCCACATGTTGTTTAAGATGACTCCAACAGTGAGTTACCAGTTTTAAACTAACTATTTGTTACCAATATAATAAATTTTAATCATTCTCAATAACTGATAAGTCAGTACTCTATAATCAATACATGTAAAACATATTGATACCTTTAAGACTAGTCAGAAACAAAAATGAAGCAACTACACAAATCCTATAAACTTAAACCAAACAATTTTTTTCTTTTTCTAGCTGTAATTTAAAGAGAAAAAACATATTGGATCCAATAATCACAATTGCAGAGATTTTTCTAGGAGAAGTAACCATCAGCCTACTTGACCTAGAACTTGAGAAGCTGCTGGCCCTTTTAAAAGCAGCTTTTTCTCCAGCTGTGCTTGACTCCTAACTGAATGTGGAGTAGCTTAAATCAGCCTCTGCTGTGTTAACTGAGAATGGATAAAGAGACTGACTGCCAGCAGATAAGGTTTTTACCAATTTTTCTTTTTAACATGAACCATAAAACAACAGTAATTCAAGCAAGGACACAAAAACAGACACAAATAGACATGTGGACAAATTATTCACCAAAACCAAACAATACATAGTGAGGGAAGAACACTTGTTGTACAGTAGTAAGAATATCTTCATGTATTTTACTATTTTATTTTACTTTATTTTACTTTATTTTATTTTATTTTATTTTGAAAGACCCTCAAAGAGCAGAGACCCTCACTCAAATATTGGGATAAAGCAACACCAAAGGAATTCACAGGAGACCATTCTTGATACAGACTCACAAGGTTTATTTAGGAGAAACCAGTGCACTGGGGCATCATGTAACCGCGCAGGGTCAGAGGAGATTGACCCCGAATAACTGGGGTCAGGGGTGTTATAGGGGGGAAAAATCACAAGGCAAGGGGTGGAGGAAAAAATTTCACAAGGCAAGGTGTGGAGTGCAAATCATTCACAGAACGAGGAAGTACAGGATGAGGATGTTAGGCAATAGTTTATGCCTTAAGGAAGGCTAGAGATTATCTGGAAAAAACATCCTTGGGGCATTGTATAGTTAAACTTTGCAAAGATAGTCACAAGGCAGTGATGCAGACATTCTTTTCAGTCAGCTAGTTCCTGAAACAGGGTATCTCAGGATCAGTTAAGCAAATGTCGGCTATTTCCAAGTTCACGGCATACTTGAGCTCAGGGGCTCTTTCTCAAAGTCAGGCAGCTGTTGAGTGAACATGTTGAGGCTTGTTTGCTAGGGGTCTAAAAACCTTTACATTTTTGAGTTGGCGTCTCTCAATTTTATTTATTTTATTCTATTTTATGCCCCATTCCTCTCACTTGATGCTGTGGTCTAGACTGCAGGCAATTTGCCTAACAAAATTCCCCATCCCAATTCGCTGTCACATGCTAGCTGATCTCTTTAAGGAACACTATCATCTTCATAAAAATAGATTTAAGGTCATTTCCTTATATTTCTGTCATGTTGGAAAAGCCAACCCTCCTATAGTTGGAATGCTGGGCTTTGGGTCGCCATCCTGTCCAGGTTTGTGTGTTCCAACATGAGCCTTTAGACTCTTGTGTTTGGGGTAATTATAGGTTTAGGTGCAGATTTCTGAGTTTGTTTCTGTTGAACAGATTTTTCCCCTTGCTTTCTACTTCATCTCTGGTCTTCTGACCTGTGTTCTGATTATTAGGCAATTGTAAGGTCCATTAGGGTGGTTTTGCTGGGATTTGGCATACTCCTTGACCTCTGGATGCCAGTGTTGTCTCTGGGTTCCAATTCCTAGGACTGGCATTGCCTCTGGCAGAGCAGGGGGCTTTGGGGATTTAAAATACTGGTCTGGGCTATGGGGTTCCACATACCCGTATAAGCTCTGGTAGAGTAGTACATTTCTGGGGAGTTGAGGACCAGGGCATGTAGCCAAGGAGAGAATGTGATGTTGTGACAACTGGGTACCTCTAAGGAGTGTTGGCAGGCAGGGGACCTGAGTAATTACCTGGAGTTCTGAGTACCACCATCCCCTCCAGGAATGCAGGGGGCAGGAGTTGTAAGCCAGGATGTAGACTGTTGAGTGTTTTTAAATGTTTTGTACAATGGAAGTTTTTTTATGTTTGATAGTTGTTTTGGTAATTAACTGCCCCAAATATGGTACAGTGTTTGATCTTTGTACCTTTTCAGTTCCAGTAATAAGCCCCCTTTTATGTAGCATACCTTGAGTCATATCATATATGGATGGTAGCTCATCCTCTTTGGAGGAGACTAACAGGATATCATTAATATAGTGAATAATACAAGCCCATGGGAAGAACTGCCTCACAGGGTCTAAAATGTTTCCTACAAAGTTTGACATATAGTAGGAAAGCTTGTGATGCCTTGTACTATTACAGTTCTTGGATATCACAGCTGAAATTCTTTATGATTGAGTGAGGGAACAAAAGACAAAGTGTACCTTACCATCAGGATGAGTATGTGTAGTACAAAAGCAATCTTTTAAATGCGAAACTATTAAAGGCCAATCTTTAGAAATACATGTGGATGTAGGAAAACTTGTCCGTGAAGCTGCCATTGGCCACATGGTGTCATTAACATTCTGTAATCAATCAATAATCACCATTTACCAGACTTCTTTTTAATTGCAAAAATAGGAGGATTTTAGGAAGAAAAAGAGGATTTTATGCTCCCATCCTCCAAATGATGAAAAACCTGGAATTTTTTTCTTTTCCTTTCCCCTTCTTTTTTTTTTAAATAGGCCTTTAATACATTTATTTAATGGCAACTATATTTGTTTGTGACTTTGTGATTTTGTCCTTGTGGGCATATATAGGTTTAATAATCCTTTGCAACTCTTTTCCTAGTCCTTTTCAATTTTGATATCCCATCTTTTATATAAGCCATTGAACTGGTGAAGATTAGGTAGCATTAGAGACAGAAATATAGATTTTGGATAATATAGATTAGTTTGCTGTAAAGTGTCTCTTCTCTAAACATGAACCCAAATGTAAGTAACAGAGGTTGTAGGGCTGTCATTGTGCCTTCTGGAACTATGCATTGTAATTTTGTAGCACTTGAAAAATCTTAAACCTCATATTTCCCAATACTATCAAGTTTGAATTTACTACTAGCCCACTAGTGTAGCCATTCTTTTATAATTTTAATAGAGATATCAGCTTCAGATAAAATTAATACTCTAAAAGTTTTTCCTTTAATTTAAAATCCAATGGTGGTTTATCATGTTCCTTCAATGAAAATGCTAAGGTCTAGAGAAAATGGTAAGGCCTAGATAACTATATAGACTGCATTTTGTGCTGTTACTAATGGTATAAGGAAACTTTCTCATGTCCTGTTATTAGAAAATTTTCTCATGCTGTAGTTGGTTACAGATTCTCTTGTGATATTTGATTTTATAAGTTGCCCATTAGATGGACCCCAATATAAGATAGATACTTGCATTAATGTAAGAGACTATTTGGAATAAGACTTCCATTTTCAATAATGGTTGAATAAAGTTTAAGTTCCCCGGACCACCAGGGGAACTGACATCCTACTTGGCCAAAACAGACATGTATATAGGTAACTGGCAAAAATGAGACATGTTATATGAATAAATGACATCTTGGTTGGCAAGTTAAGGCACAAATGTTAGAAAAGGCAAGTCTCCTGACACAGTTGAATACCTCAACCAATGAGAGCAGGATACGTGCACAACCAAGAACTTTCAACTGAAATTCTTTACCTCTTTATCTTGATTGGTGAAATAACTAGGCACAAGTGTTTGTCGATTTCAAGGCTTAAACAATCTGTAAGATCCTGGTTTGAGGTATCAGCCAGCTCCCAAGTCTGTCCTGTAGTCCTGATGTATCATCCTTGGTGTAAGCACTCAATAAATTATCCCTGTCTTCCTGAGACGAGTGTTTGTGTGGTTTGTGAAGTTATCCTGGATCCCAACAACAATACTTGAAGTTAAGGCTTTATCTTTACTACTAAATCCTTCCTTATTGAAGCACGTTTTTCCTTTAAGTGGTTTTATATGGCAATAATAATAACTGTGCATGTTTTTTTCCACTTTAAATTAAAAATCATTGGGAACTGTGATCATGACTGTAGTTTCCCATGCATATTTTTTCATAAATGACTCCTATATGAACTATGACTATTCTCATTGTTAAACTGCTATGACCCAATAAATGTTCAACTGTTCCAGACAATATAGGTCCCCAATAGTCTGTGTATAAATTAAAAGGACAGTGACGAGGAGAAACGAGTATATCTTTAGGGCAAGGAGTAACATAAATAGCAGCACTTCATTAAGTAGCAGCTTATTACAAAAATAGATATTGATTACAATCTAAAGCTGATAGAAAGATTATTGGTTTTGGATTTAAACACTACAATTTTGTGGTGACTGAAGTGGGCCTCTTAATCTGCTTTCTTCTTGTTGACTGGTATTGTTGCTGTTACTAGACAATTTCTTGCCATCCTTATTAAATTTAGTTTGTCATTAGTCCTATTCTTCCCTTCCTTTCATTTATGGCATAAACTGGGACTCTTAATACTTAATTCTAAGTATTCATTCCTTGTAAGGGCAATTTACATCATGTTATTAAGTGTTTATATGAACTGCCATTGAAACATTTTGCTGACATTTATATTGAACCTCATAGACTTCTAAAGCAGCTAATTTTGTTCTATGTTTATAGGTCTTCACATTTCTACATAACTTCAGAAAACCGATAACATTTTTTATCTATCTCTGCCTTCTTATTATTCCTTAGCAATCTTCATTAGCCAAAAGCAAGCTGTTTTAATAATAGTGCTTGAATTTGATCACCTTTTACTTAAATATTAATAGCACCTTTGAATTTCCCTATAAAATCAACATAAGGCTCAGAAAGACCTTGCACAGTTTTTATATAACTAGCCCCAAATCAGAGTCCATATCAATTTTCATCCAACCATGTTAGGGATAGCTGAAGATTTATTGATACTCATTTACCAGCATTTTGTATGTGATGTTTCCAAGATGATACCTTAGTCCTAGCTGAGTCATTTCATGGGGTTCATCTGCATGCCACATTTGCCACTGAAGAAATTGGGAAGGGCTAAGAACCATTTTAGCAATCATATGAAAATCATATGTGAAATGACTCTAGCCAGCTAGAACATGGTAAACATGCTCTTCTTCCCAACTCTCTCTACCTTGCTAAAAACCTTTAGGTTGCATTTCTTTATTTTATTTTATTTTATTTTATTTTACTTTAATTTTTTATTGAATATAATCTTCATTTACATTTCAAATGCTAAAACCATTCCAAGGTTTCCCCTCCCTGAGAACCCCCAACCCTTCCTCCCACCCCCTGCCTCTAAGTATGTGCCCCTCTACCAGACCCACTCTCACCTACTCTCCCTCCTCGATTTCCCTTTCTAAGGGATCCATTGAACCTTCACAGGCCCAAGGACCTCTCCTCCCACTAATGCCCAACAAAGCATTCCTCTGCCACATTTTTGACTGGAACCCTGTGTACCCCTTGGTTGATCATTTAGTCCCTGGGAGTCTTGGGGCATCTGGGTGGCCAGCATCATTATTGTTTCCATGGGGCTGTAAACCCATTCAGCTCTTCCAGTCCACCCTCCATCTCCTCAATTAAGGACCCCACACTCAGTCCAATGGTTGGCTGCTAGCATCTGCCTCTGTATGTGTAAGGCAGTTGCATTTCTAAAGCTAGCTACCAAGGTCTATTCCCTTATTTGGCCACCTTCTCTTTCTACAGCTGACTACCAAGGTTCAGTTGTTTAAGTATTGAAGTTCAACAATCAAAAACTTTCTTTGACTCACCTAATTAATCTGTTGAATCAAAATTAAACAACTCTAATACAGAGTTTTCCTTGTATCTTTATAAACTGACATTTTTCTAAGGGCCATGCTTGCCTCCTTTCTATCCAGAGACAATCTGTTCCATTCTAGAACAAAAATCCCTGCCCCCTCTTCCCTATTTTCTCTACCTTCTCCCACATCCTCTATCTCCTGTCTTTGTCTCATATTTATTGCTCTTTGTCCCTCTTTATCATTGCTCCAACTATAAAGATTTTCATAACAAATTGGAGCAGCAAGTCTATAGGAAGCCCAAGCTTTAAAAAAAAAATCTTTCATTACATTCAGGTTCAAGCCCTGATGCATACTTTGATTTTGCTGAGATTGCACAGAAAATACCAAGCACAATTCATGACAACAAGAAAGAACTGTTGAACAAATTTTGCTTGACTATCATGTTCTAGTTTGCCTAGGTTATAAACTTAACATTTTCATAGGCTCTCCTACCTCCTTATTAGGAAGTGGAAAGCATTTAAGATTAAATTGGCTATCCAATTGTTTGCCCCAGGCCTCAGGTTCATCTTCAGGCAATAGAGAATATGTATCTAAAGGAGGCTTGAATAAGAGTGCTGAGGGGACAATCACAAGGCTTGTTGAATGTGGGCAAAATTTCCTTTTTTTTTTTTTTTTTTTGCCTCTTTTACCAATTTTAAGGTTTGATATCCAGTTTTTATTCATTCATTTCTTCCTCATTATAAATATCCTCCACAACTTCCTGAAGTATTTTGATTATAGTTCAAATTAATGCCCATGAATTCCAAAATTTAATTGGGGTCGATCCCTTGTTTATATGCCTTTTCATTATTTTAGAGGGCTCTGTCCCCTATGTCTTCACTTAAAGTTTCCTATTATAATAATCATAAACTACTTTCAGGAAGTTTAATGGTTGTAATTTTAATGCTTGTCTTCCTTTCAAAATAATACATGAGCTTTGAGCAAGGCAAAGCCTTCCCTGAGTTTTACCCCCTTATTCTTACTCACCTCCTTCTGTGAGGGATTCCAATGTCTTTTCTAGTAGTTGAAGTCACATGACTGATTTGTGGTGCCACTTGCTTATCACTCTAGAGGTGGTGGGACCTGAAAGAATGAGGCCAGTAAATGGGTCAAACTTAGAAAAGTTTTATGTAGTAGTCAATTTTATTCATAATATCCCACAATGTTTACTGTGGAGGTTAAAAAGAGTCACATGATTAAAGCATAAAAATCACAAGGACGATGTCCACATGGTGAATAAGTTGCATGAAGCAAAAACATGTTTTTCCATAGAAACATATAAACAAATAACAATGACCAGTTGGAATAAAAAAAAAATCTTAAGAAAATTAATTCCTACCCAGTACAGATGGGAGGGAAAAAAGCAAAGAACAATTCCATGTTTTTGAATAAATTAAGTTCCCAAGACTCTTGTTTTCTTATAAGCACTTAGAATTCTCCTTCCACCACTCCATTTTTGGACTGTGTTCTAACATTTTATTTTTAAAATTCTGGAACATCATGATACGTTTTTAAAATTTAAATGTTGTTGGCTAATTTACAAAAGATAATATTAGCTTGGCAGACAATGGAAAAAATGGTTCTCTAGTGTTTCCATCTCATCATTAATATATGCTATATTTGAGAATAAATTCTATATAAGCATGATGCTTCAAATTTACATTGAGGGAAAATGATAACCAATTGTAATGATCTGAATAGTTTTGTACACCACATTTTGTACATAGCAAGCTTAAGTTTACTGAAAACTGTCTTGCTACACAAGAATATCAGTACAGAGATACATCATACAGAGACAGAATGGATGAATATCAATTTACCACTTGAAAGAAGTAGACAATCCATTTATTCAATGCTAGGAGCACACATAAATAACACAAAGAAATTTGCTATTTGGATTAAATTAAATGTTATCAGACATGCAAGTCTTTTACACAGTATATGTAATATGGGTAGCTCTCAGTAAATGTTACTTACAAAGTTCTTTGTGGTAGTGTTAACTAGATCACGAACTAAAATTATGCTTAGTTTTTCTTAAATTTTATATTTAATGATCTCGTATAATTCATAAAAAGAATAAAATAACTCCTTATAAAGAAGTAAAAATTTTAGTGGCCTCCTGAAAATCCTAATACATTTTTGAAGAATACATTCTTTGAGTGGCTGACACAAATTCATTGGACTCACTATAAGCAGTGGGATAGCACATGATTCTTAAGGTGACCTTTAAGACTTACATTCTCAATATTCTTAGATACAATGTATTATTTTGTTTCCGTGAATATACTCAATATAGTTATTGTCTTTATAATATAGTTGTAAATTTTGTAAAATATTTTTCAAATTCTCTTACAGTCAATAATGAAAAAGATCTCTGTCTACTTGTGTGAGTTTGAAGTCAGGGCTTCATGCCAGGGACACAAAATAGAATTCAAATGACCTTAATAGCATGCAGTCTCTTATTTGAGGAGGAAGATAAAAGGATAGAAGCCCATTTGAAAAAAAATGTGCTAAATATCTTCCTGTATAATGACAATTCAAATCTGGTTTTACAACTTATGTAATTTAAGCTGAACAATGGTGGCTTGCTGAAGCATGAATTTAGCTATGTGTTACTTGAAGAAAATAATAATTCTGCCTTTCCAACAATTCCTTCCAAAATTGCAACAAAACAACATAAAATTCTCAACATAAGAGAACAATTTTAATTTTCAAATTGTTTGTTGAATCTTAATGTGACTCGGGTTGAATTATCTAACATGGACAAATTCATATTCACTCCTGTATTTTGAAATACCTCTGAATCTATTTTTTTAAAATTTATGTTGTTGTTGTTGGTGGTGGTGGTGGTGGTAGTGGTGGTTGTGTGTGTGTGTTCAACATGGATGTGTCATGGCATTATTGTGAAAGTCACAGTACATATTTCAGAAATTTACTCCTTCGTTATACAATGTGGGTTCTAGGAATCAAACCCAGGTGATCAGGCTTGGTAGCAATAATCGTTAAATATTGAGTTAACTTCCTGACTCTGCTTTTGAAATCTGAATGATTATTTTCTCATCATAGCTATGATAACTTGTTATATGCTTGTTTTATTTGTATTATAAAAGCATACCTATGCCTGAAGGACATTAATCTGACAATTATCAGATCTGTATTATTTACTTTGACAATAATATGTATGATTATGTTTTATTATATTTTTATTTGGATATTGTTAGTATTCGGTCTAAGCTCCACCCCACAATTACCTGGCAACAGCCAGGTATGCCCCTCCCCATAGTTGCCTGGCAACAGCCAGGTAGACCTGGCCCACTATAAAAGGGGCTGCTTGCCACTCCTCCCTCTCTCTCTCTCTCTCTCTCTCTCTCTCTCTCTCTCTCTCTCTCTCTCTCTCACATCCTCTTGCCTCTTGGCATGGCACTCTCTCCTCTCTTCCCCTCTTGGGCTTTCCTCCCCTCCCTTACCCCTCTCTCCATGTGGGTAGTCATGGCCAGCCTCCACTTCTCTATTCTCTCTCTCTCTCTCTTCTCTGCCTCCACTATCCCATTAAATCCCATCCTCTGCCCTGAATAAACTCTATTCTATACCATGTCTCTGTGTGTCTGCTCCTTCATGGGGAAGGGGTACCTGGGCATGGGCCCACCTAAGCACCCCCTTCCCACAGTGCCTTATACTATTCTCTAAACCTCTCTCACTTTTTGAACCCAACAAATATCACTTCTATAATTGGATGGCTCTAAATATTAGAATGAGATTTTAAAATACATGTATCCTGTTAGTCACAAATTAGGTAGTTAAGCTAAATATTTCAAAATATTCCACAACATACTCTTGTTGAGCTAAATCTTGCAAAAGATATTTTAACTACTCTAAAATCAGTAAGGGATTTTCTTTCTTTCTTTCTTTTTCTTCTGTTAATAACTATGTTGCTTAACAACATAGTTAAGCAGGTGTCTTGGTGAGATTTTAGAGCATATTTTGGGTATAGGCCCAGGAGTGGTATAGCTGAGATAGACTTATTCTCAGTTTTGTTAGAAAGCACCAAATTGATTTGCAAAGTGGTTGTACAAATTTGGACTCCCATCATCATTGAAGAAGTGTTCCCCTTGCTTCACATCCTTACCCGCATGTGAGTTTTGATCTCAGTCATTCTGATGGGCATAAGATGGAAACTCATGGTTGTTTTATTTGTATTTCCCTGATCATTAAGGACTTTGAACATTTTTTTAACTGCTTCTCACCATTTGAAATTCCTCTGTTGAGAATTCTGTTTAGTTCTGTATCCCATTCTTTTTATTTTACCAAATACCAATCCTTTACTATTTTCCCCATTTACATGGTTTCTTCTTCTTCTTTATATTTATTTACACTTAAAATATTATCCCTCTTCCCATTATCCCCTCCAGAAATCCCCTATCCTCTCCCTTCTGCCCTGCTTCTATGAAGGCGATCCCCACCCACCCTCCCACTCATGCTTCACTGACATAGCATTCCCCCACACTCTGGCACTGAGCTTTCACAGGGACAAGGGATTCCCCTCCCATTGATTTCAGATAGGGCAATTCTCTGCTACATATGCAGCTGGAGCCATGCTTCTCTCCATGTGTACTCTTTTGAGTTATTTGGGTTGTTGGTGTCTAACTTCTTAAGTTCTTTGTAAATTTTGGATATTAGCCCTCTGTCACAATTGCTAAAGATCCTTTCCCAATCTGTAGGCTGCTGAATTGTACTACTGAGAGTGTCCTTTGCCTTACAAAAGCATTCAACTGAAAGGGAGTTTTTTACTTAAATAAGGGAACTTTACTCAAGGCCCAGAAACAGAGGCAAGCCTGAACAAGCCCTGGAATGCCCTGGAATGCAGAGCCCACCCTCAAGGCTGTTAAGACATTCCAGGAACTAACAGGTCTTAAAGAGAAGAGAGCTACCTCCGCAGAGTCAGGGACCATCTGGGCTCTTTCTCCCCCCCCCCCCCCCCCCCCGTTGTAACAGATAAGCTTCTCGCCCTTCCCCATCACCTACGCGCCGACCTGCATGTACTACCCGCTGATGTAATTGTATGAGTTACCCAATCTTGTAAAAGCGCGCGAACCCCCCTCACCTTTCCTATAAAAACCCCCAGTTTTTGAGTCTCGGGGTCGGCCCCTCTGTCTTTTGCACAAGACACGTGTCGACCCGGAGCTCCGCCATTAAAGCTACCTCGTGTGTTTGCAGCAAGTTGGTCTCTCGTGCTTCTTTGGGTGTGCGCCGATCCGGGACTCGAGTGGGGTCCCTCGTTTAGGGGTCCTGCACAACTATCATGAGACCCACATACTTAGAGAAGAAGGAGAGAGGGATAGAGGAATGATTGAGGGGATAGAATGACCAGGAGGGTGGCAGTGAGTAGAATGTAAAGTGAATAAACTAAAAAATTAAATTAAAAATAGTTATAAGCTAACCTTTAAAAAAAGCTGTTATACTGAATGTTAACATTCAGTTAAATGCAAGAAACCATTAGCTTAATGGAATGTGATTTTGATAAATGCTCATATTTTTCAGTATGAAGGGCAGTTTTGTAAATAAATCTAAATATGACAAAAATCACAGCTATAAAAGCAACGGAAGTATGTCACTGTGGTATTCAAAGAAATTCATAATCTATATATTACTTTGTTCTCAATTTGAAAAAAAAAAAGTAGAATGCAATGATGGTGGTAAAGTAAATAGTTTTCTAAGTGCTTTAGGTCTCCACTGCATAAATCAGATCTGCAAAATGCAACAGCTCATATCCACACTGTGAGATCCAACATTCTGCCACACCGAGCCAACCTGCCCTTGTGCTTTTATTTGCATGTTTTTTTCCAGTTATAAACTCTACACGCTTGATTAATTTCCATCTTCATTTTCTTGCATGAGTAAATTTTTTACTTACTTGCTTTGGAAATAACTCAACTTTTTTCACATTTCTATTCAATTAATTAATTAATTAATTAATTAATTAATAATTCTCAGTTGGTCCACTATCTACCTCAATGATTTATATTCCAAAATGAAAGGCCCATACAGCCTTCATATTTTAATGTACCTTAATCAGCTCAATAGCTGGGCTACTGCCTAACTTCCAAGTCATTAATCCTGAGTTATTATTTACTAATTCTATGTTATATTTTGGCTACTATGGACCCAGGGGCCTGCCCAACGGGGTCACTCTCTGTGCTGTGCTTTGCTGGTTTCTTCTCATGGTGGCTCTGTCTCTGTACAGCATTCTTCTCAGGCCTGGCATCTCTTCTCAACTAACCAGTCTCCCAACATGGCACATTTCCTCTTCTTCCTGCTCCTCCTGGTCCCAAGCCTTGGAATTCTAAGCTCCACCTATGTCTCTTCTCCCAGGTGTTGGTTGCTGGCATCTTCATTTACCAATCAGAATTAATTTGGTACAGGTTCCATCAGTGTCTAATTTGTGGACACTCTTGTGTCCACATTTTGGGATATAAATTAACATTTGAATGCAAGCAGCATTAGGCAAAACCCACTACATGTAAAACACAGAACCACTTTCACATACCTCATTCATAAGGTATTTGAGTATGCATAGCAAAGTGCACAAAAAAATTTAGCTAATCAAAGAGGATTAGCCAAAAATCTTGAGGTTTTGACATGCCAACATGGGTGAGTTGTTTTCTATTTACATCTTAGTTCTCACATTACAGTTACAGGAGATTTGGCCTCCAAGACGAAAGTAGTGATTTGTGGACTGCCGAATGATAAAAGCTGACCTGCTGAGAGCACTCTCTATGAACTGCTCCTATTCTATTCTATTCTATTCTATTCTATTCTCTCCTCTCCTCTCCTCTCCTCTCCTCTCCTCTCCTCTCCTCTCCTCTCCTCTCCTCTCCTCTCCTCTCCTCTCCTCTCCTCTCCTCTCCCCTCCCCTCCCCTCCCCTCCCCTCCCCTATTCTATTCTATTCTATTCTATTCTATTCTATTCTATTCTATTCTATTCTATTCTATTCTATTCTATTCTATTCTATTCTATTCTATTCTATACTATTCTATTCTATTATACTGTACCTTACCTTACCTTACCCTATCCTATCCTATCCTATGCTATCTTATCCTATCCTATGCTATCCCAATCTCTCTCTCACTCAATCTCTCTCAATCTCTCTCTCTCTCTCTCTCTCTCTCTCTCTCTCTCTCTCTCTCTCTCTCTGTGTGTGTGTGTGTGTGTGTTTGTGTGTGTGTGTATTCATTATACTATGCATATGCATCACAGGTACTGCAGGGTAATACTATGCAAGAATTATGTCTGAAATGGGAGAATAATTTCTGATAGGATATAGAACTTAGTAAAGGCAGGAAGCTGGCTTGGTAGACTCCACCCAATACAGAATACTGAAATGTATGTTCTGAGATCCGGAAAGCTGGCAGCTTTCTCAGTGTTCTATACTGGGCAAGCACAGGACTAATTAATCCAAATAATAAAAAGAGATATCCGGGAACTAAGGAAATTTCTGGATACTAGACATGTATTTTACTTTCTTTCCTAACTTAAGATGAAAAATCTACATTTAAACTCACTTTAAAAAACACATTTTCTCTTTTTCCCAAACTATATTTCACCCCATCTCCGGACTAGTCCCATATGCGGTTGCATATATTCTGTAATTTCTACAAAGACTAACTTCTCTTATATTTTGCAGATCATAATCTTGGAAATGGCTATAGCATATAGTATATGTTTATTCTGTAAGAAAAGACATTTTTCTTTTTTTATTCGACATATTTTTTATTTACATTTCAAATGATTTCCCCTTTTCAGCCCCCCCTCCCCTAAAGTCACATAAGCCCCCTTCCTTCCCCCTGTTCTCCCACCCACCCCCTTCCCACTTCCCTGTTCTGGTTTTGTCCTCTACTGCTACACTGAGTCTTTCCAGAAAAAGGGGCCACTCCTCCATTCTTCTTGTACCTCATTTGATGTATTGATTATGTTTTGGGTATTCCAATTTCTTAGGCTAATATCCACTTATTAGTGAGTGGATACCATGAATGATCTTTTGAGACTGGATTACCTCACTTAGTATGATATTCTCCAACTCTATCCATTTGTCTAAGAATTTCATGAATTCATTGTTTCTAATGGCTGAATAGTATTCCTTTGTGTATATATACCACATTATTTGCATCCATTCTTCCATTGAGGGATACCTGGATTCTTTCCAGCTTCTGGCTATTATAAATATGGCTGCTATGAACATAGTGGAGCATGTATCTTTATTACATGCTGGGGAATCCTCTGGGTATATGCCCAGGAGTCGTATAGCAGGATCCTCTGGAAGTGAGGTGCCCAGTTTTCTGAGGAACCGCCAGACTGATTTCCAGAGTTGTTAAACAAGTTTGCAACCCCACCAGCAGTGGAGGAATGTTCCCCTTTCTCCAAATCCTCACCAACACCTGCTGTCTCCTGAATTTTTAATCTTAGCCATTCTGACTGGTATAAGGTAAAATCTCAGGGATGTTTTGATTTGCATTTCCCTAATGACTAAGGAAGTTGAGGATTTTTTAAGATGTTTCTCAGACATCCGAAGTTCTTCAGGTGAAAATTCTTTGTTTAGCTCTGTACCCCATTTTTTAATAGGGTTATTTGTTTTCTGGGGTCTAACTTCTTGAGTTCTCTGTATATATTGGATATAATCCCTCTATCTGATGTAGGGTTGGTGAAGATCTTTTCCCAATTTGTTGGTTGCTGATTTGTCCTTTTGATGGTGTCCTTTGCCTTACAGAAACTTTGTAATTTAATGAGGTCCCATTTGTCAATTCTTGATCTTAGAGCATACGCTAGCTACTGGTGTTCTCTTCAGGAACTTTCCCTCTGTACTGATGTCCTCAAGGATCTTTCCCAGTTTCTTTTCTATTAGCTTCAGAGAGTCTGGATTTATGTGTAGGTCCTTGATCCATTTGGACTTGAGCTTAGTACAAGGAGATAAGGATGGTTCAATTCGTATTCTTCTGCATGCTGACCTCCAGTTGAACCAGCACTATATGTTGAAAAGGCAATCTTTTTTCCATTGGATGTTTTCAGCTCCTCTGTCAAGGATAAATTGGCCATAGGTGTGCGGCTTCATTTCTGGATCTTCAATCATATTCCATTGATCTGCCTGCCTGACACTGTACGAATACCATGCGGTTTTTAACACTATTGCTCTGTAGTATTGCTTGAGGTCAAGAATACTGATTCCCCAAGAATTTCTTTTGTTGTTGAGAATAGTTTTAGCTATCCTGGGTTTTTTGTTATTCCAGATGAATTTGAGAATTGCTCTTTCTAACTCTATGAAGAACTGAGTTGGGATTTTGATGGGTATTGCATTGAATCTGTATATTGCTTTTGGCAAAATGGCCATTTTAACTATATTAATCCTGCTGATCCAAGATCATAGGAGATTTTTCCATTTTTTGAGGTCTGCTTCCATTTCTTTCTTCAGAGTCTTGAAGTTCTTGACATACAGATCTTTCACATGTTTGGTAAGAGTCACCCCAAGGTACTTTATACTGTTTTTGGCTATTGTGAAGGGTATCATTTCCATAATTTCTTTCTCAGTGTGCTTATCCTTTGAGTATAGAAAGGCTACTGATTTCCTTGAGTTGATGTAACCAGCCACTTTGTTGAAGTTGTTTATGAGCTGTAGGAGTTCTCTGGTGGAGTTTTTTGGGTCACTTAGGTAGACTATCATATCATCTGCAGATGAGAGTTTGACTTCTTCCTTTCCAATTTGTATCCCTTTGACCTCCTTATGTTGTCTAATTGCCCGAGCTTGTACCTCAAGTACAGTGTTGAAAAGATAAGGAGAAAGGGGGCAGTCCTGTCTAGTCCCTGATTTTTGTGGGATTGCTTCAAGTTTCTCTCCATTTAGTTTGATGCTGGCTACCGGTTTGCTGTATATTGCTTTTACTATGTTTAGGTATGGGCCTTCAGTTCCGGTTTTTTCCAAGACATTAAGCATGAAAGGATGCTGAATTTTGTCAAATGCTTTTTCAGCATCCAATGAAATGACCATGTGGTTTTTTTCATTGAGTTTGTTTATGTAATGGATTTCATTGATGGATTTCTGTATATTGAACCAACCCTGCATCCCTGGGTTAAAACCTACTTGATCATGGTGGATGATCATTTTTATGTGTTCTTGGATTCTGTTGGCAAGAATTTTATTGAGTATTTTTGCATCGATGTTCATAAGGGAAATTGGTCTGAAGTTCTCTTTCTTTGTTGGATCTTTGTGTGGTTTTGGTATCAGCGTAAATGTGGCTTCATAGAAGGAGTTGGGTAGTGTTCCTTCTGTTTCTATTTTGTGGAATAGTTTGAAGAATATTGGTGTTAGGTCTTCTTTGAAGGTCTGACAGAATTCTGCACTGAAACCATCTGGTCCTGTGCTTTTTTTGGTTGGAAGACTTTCTATGACCCCTTCTATTTCTTTAGGGGTTATGGGATTGTTTAGATCATTTATTTGGTCCTGATTTAATTCTGGTATTTTGTATCTGTTTAGGAAATTGTCCATTTCCTCCATATTCTCCAGTTATGTTGAGTATAGGCTTTTGTAGTAGGATCTGATGATTCTTTGAATTTCCTCAGTTTCTGTTGATATATCACCCTTTTCATTTCTAAGTTTGTTAATGTGAATACTTTCTCTGTGCGCTTTGGTCAGTCTGGCTAAGAGTTTATCTATCTTGTTGATTTTCTCAAAGAACCAGCTCCTGGATTCATTGATTTTTGTATGGTTCTCTTTGTTTCCACTTGATTGCTTTTAGCCCTGAGTTTGATGATTTCCTGTCTTCTTTTCCTCCTGGGTGAAGTAGCTTCTTTTTGTTCCAGAGCTTCACATGTGCCATTAAGCTGCTAGTGTATGCTCTCTCCCATTTCTTTTTGGAGGCATTCAGGGCTATTAGTTTCCCTCTTAGCACTGCTTTCATTGTGTCCCAAAGATTTGGGTATGTTGTGCCTTCATTTTCATTAAATTTTAAAAAGTCTCTGATTTATTTCTTTATTTCGTCCTTGGCCAAGGTTTCATTGAGTAGAGCATTGTTCAGCCTTTATGTGTATGTGGGCTTTCTGTTGTCTTTGTTGCTATTGAAGGCCACTCTTATTCCATAGTGATGTGACAGCAGGCATAGGATTAGTTCAATCTTCTTATATTTGTTGAGGTCTATCTTGTGACCAATTATATGGTCGATTTTGGAGAAGGTACCATGAGGTGCTGAGAAAAAGGTATATTCTTTTGCTTTAGGGTGAAATGTTTTATAAATATCAATCAAATCAATTGGTCCAAAGTTTCAGTTAGTTTTACTCTGTCTCTGCTTAGTTTCTGTTTTCCTGATCAGTCAATTGAGGATAATGGAGTGTTGAAGTCACCCACAATTATTGTGTTAGGTGCAATGTGTGCTTTGAGCTTTAGTAAAATTTCTTTTACTAAATGAGGTGCCCTTGCATTTGGCACATAGATGTTCAGAATAGAAAGTTCTTCTTGGTGGATTTTTCCTTTGACCAGCAAGAAGTGTTCTTCCATCTTTCTTTTGATGACTTTAGGTTGAAAGTCAATTTTATCTGATATTAGAATGGGTACTCCAGCTCGTTTCCTGAGACCATTGGCTTGTAAAATTGTCTTCCAGCCTTTTACTCTAAGGTAGTTTTTGTCTTTGACACTGAGGTGTGTTTCCTGTATGCAGCAAAATGTAAGGTCCTGTTTCCTTATCCAGTCTGCTAGTCTATGTCTTTTTATTGGGGAATTGAGTCCACTGATATTTAGAGATATTAAGGAATAGTGATTATTACCTCCTGTCATTTTTGATGTTATTTTTATATTTGAGTGGTTATCTTCTTTTGGGTTTGATGAAAGAAAGTTACTATCTTGCTTTTTCAGGGTGTAGTTTCCCTCTTTGTATTGGAGTTTTCCTCCTATTATTCTTTGTATAGCTGGGTTTGTGGAAAGATACTGTGTAAATTTGGTTTTGTCATGGAATATCTTGCTTTCTCCATCTATGTTGATTGAAAGTTTTGCTGGGTATAGTAGTCTTGGCTGACATTTGTGTTCTCTTAGAGTCTTTATGAGATCTACTCAGGATCTTCTAGCTTTCATGGTCTCTGGTGAGAAGTCTGGTGTGATTCTGATAGGTCTTCCTTTATATGATACTTGGCCTTTTTCTCTTACTGCCTTTAATATTTTTTCTTTGTTTAGTACATTTGGAGTTTTGATTATTATGTGACAGGAGGTATTACTGCTCAGGTCCAGTCTGTTTGAAGTTCTGTAGGCTTCTTGTATATTCATAGGTATCTCTCTCTTTAAGTTGGGGAAGTTTTCTTCCATAATTTTGTTGAAGATATTTGCTGTCCCTTTCAGTTGTAAATCTTTACTCCCATCTATACCTATATATAATCCTTAGGTTTGGTCTTCTCATTGTGTCCTGGAGTTCCTGGATGTTCTGTGATACAAGGTTTTTGCATTTTGCATTTTCCTTTACTGTTGAGTCAATGGCTTCTATGGTAAAAAGACCTTTTTCTAATTCTAAATAAGATGATGATGATCTTTCTTACATTCACAAATGCCATATTCTTTGACATTATTATACTTGTTTTTAATTTTTTGTGTTTGCTTTCCTTATTTATTTAATATTGTATCTGGGTATTTTATTTTCTACAAGGAATCTGCACACTGAAAACATTCCTAGTTCCTGTGGTGGCCAAGGGATCATTAGATTTCTAGGTCCTAGAGTTGCAGGGGTTTGTGAGCTGCTGTATGAATGCTGAGAAATGAACTCTGGAAAGGCAATCATGTTCTTAACTACTAATCCATCCCTCCATATCTCAAAGACTCTTATTTTTATAATTATTTTCCCTGCTACCTACCAGTCAGTATATGAACCCAATGTACTTTGTTGATCTCAGTAAATGTCAATAGTTTAAATATTACTAAAAAAGACTCTTTGTTTCAAGTCTACTGTCTTTAAGCTGTGACTTCTAACAGAGAAATGTGCTAATCAACATGGCCAACTTTTGCAACTATATTTAACTCAATTCTTTGTCAATTTTCATAACAGCACAAACCACTTTCTAGCCAATTGCTTTTGCTTAGATGTTAAGTCATCTTAGTTTCTTCACCTTGACCATGGCTTGTTCTCAGAAGTTATGTTGGTTATCCCTCTTCTGTGACTTAGTCATTTCTTCTGCATGTATACATAGACATACAACATTATAATAAAATAATTTGCTGCTTCAGCTCCTTCTCTAGTCATTTTACCTCTCTGAATTGTAATATTTTCTTATGGAATCCTTACTTCTCTTTCTTATTTGGCGCTAAAATTGAGATATGAAGGATCCCACAGAGGCTTATATAGCTGTGTTCTGGTTGTTGCTGAATTCTTGGAAAGTCAGAGGATTCTGAAAGCTGTCACTCAATAGATGAATTAGATTCTCCATAGAATCATGATGTCATGAAAAGCTAGAGAGTCTCTCAGGTGATTCCAAGCTGGAGCAAACAGGCTACATCTTTTCTTTCTCTTTGCCCTCTGTTGCAGGGAATAAGCTGCTCTACTCTACCACCATGGTGTCCTTCTCCACCACAAGTTACAAACATCCACATTTACCAATTATGGCCTGAAAGTTTTGAAACTATAAACCAAGAATTGGTAGAATTGATTCTTGGGCAACTCCCTTGTCCCAGGTCTCTGTCTCATCCTGGAGATGACCCCACTTCCTCATCCCCACCAATTTCAGATTTCCATTTATTTTCATGGCCATCTAGCTATCTCACCTGTATCTCCCCAAACTTGATACCGAACCCCCCATTCCCCTCCACCCCTTCCTCTCAGTTCCTTCCCTTCATCTGCCTCTTTTATGTCTATTCCCCCTTCTAAGTGAGTTTCAAGCCTCCTCACTCTGGCCTTCATTCTTGCTTACCTTCTTTGGTGCTGTGACACCTGTATTTTATAGATAATATCTACTTATAAATGAGTTCATACTATGCATGTCCTTTTGGGACTGAGTTACCTCAGGACACTATTCTCAAGCTTTATCCATTTGCCTGCAAAATGCAGGGTGACTTAGTTTTTAATAGCTGAATAGTGTTCCATTGTGAAGTCAACCCAGCCACAAAACTTTCAAAAATTATTTCTGTTTCCAAGTAATTCAGGCATGTAGGTTGAATAGAGACTAAGGGAACGGTCAAACAATAACTGGCCCAACTTGAGACCCATCCCATGGACAAGCACTAATCCCTAACAGTATTAATGATGCTTATTATGTTTGCAGTCAGAAGCATGATTTCCTCTAAGAGACTCCACTCAGCAACGGACTCAGAGGGATGCAGATACGCAGTCAACTAACCTGGACCCTTGGGGCTTTCAGAGTCTGAACCACTAACAAAAGAACACACACAGGCTAGAAATAGGCCTTCCTGCTCACATAGAGCAAATGTGCAGTTGGCATTTACATGAATCCTGAACAACTGGAATAGGGGCTACCAAAGGGCTGTCGCCTGTATGTAGTATATGGTCTACTTGCCAGGCTGTCTTGACTGTCCTCTGTGGGAGAGGAAGTGCCTAGCCTTGCAGAGACTTGATGTGCAGGGGAGGAGTGGGAGAGGATGGCCAGGGGGACTCTTACCTGCTCAGAGGAGAAGGGAAGAGGGAGAGGGGAAGTATTATGTAAGGGGGTCACGGGGCAAGAGCAAGGGACAGTGGATGGGATTTAAAGTGAATAAATAAACAAAAAAATAATTTAACTTTGGAAAAGTGACAGAAACCATGGATAAACTAATTGCTCCCAATAATCTATTAAAAAGCTAAATAAATTTGTATTAGTGAATACAAATGATGAAAATTAAATGTATCAATTTAAAAAAATATCCAAAACATAATCCACACATCAAATGAGGTACAAGAAGAATGGAGGAGTGGCCCCTTGTTCTGAAAGACTCAGTGAAGCAGTATAGAGCAAAATCAGAACAGGGAAGTGGGAAGGGCTGGGTGGGAAAACAGGGGAAGGGAAGGGGACTGATGGGACTTTCGGGGAGTGGGGGTCCAGAAAAGGGGAAATCATTTGAAATGTAAATAAATATATCAATAAATTAAAAAAAATACTAAGTTTAAAATACACATTCCCTTATTAAAAAAATATTTTTAGGGCACACTTCATAACTCTCTTTTAGTGGGGTCCAGGTAACAAATGTTTTGAAAATAATCTTGAGCAAGGGAAAACTCAATTCCTTTGAGGGCTCAAGAAATTGCTTTAATACTGCAAGCTTTTCACAACCCATTACTTCAACAGTATAATTAATGATCACTTAAATGCGTGCTTATAAGTACTATGAACCTGCTTCTAGGACTCATAGGGTATACAAGATAATATCCCTACCACTTAGCAACTCTATCTACTGTAACAATTACTTGTTTGATTACATCATATCTGTTTGTACTTTGCAGATATTTTTGCTTTTTATTTTTGTTTTAAATACAAATAACTACCTCTGGGTGTTTGCATCAGCTTTTATTATGCTGTTCATTATCTCTCCCTTTTGTTTGTAAAATACTACTTCTTTAAAATTGAATACAAATACACCTTCCTATGCAAAAACTCCATAAACCTTATTCATTTTTTTTAACATTTAAAAATTGTAATGATTTTTGAGCTTATATTGTGCAACATTTCGGCCTTTTGGCTAAGATCAGATGTAGCATAAACCTAATTCTTAGTTAGATTTCTTCTCTAGACTCAGAGTGTTATATAACTTTATAGGGCCAGCAAACAACAGCATATTTAAAATCAATCAATTAAAATTGAACAAATAAATAATTGGCTTTGTAAAGAAAACAGCAAATATGACTTTAAAGGTTCATTTTTTATATTCTTTATTTGCATTTCAAATGGTTCCCCTTTATAGATCTCTGCTTCAGAAACCCCCTACCCAATCCCCACTCCCGTTGCTTCTTTGATGGTGCTCCCCCAACCATCCACCCGCCTTCCCACCCTGGCATTCCCCTACACTGGAGCATTAAACATCAAGTCCAAGGGCCGCTCCTCCCACTGATGTTCAACAAGCCCATTCTCTGTGACCAGAGCCACTGGTCCCTCTATGTGTACTCTTTGGTTGGTGGTCCAGTCCCTGGGAGCTACGGGGGTCTGGCTGGTTGACACTATTGATCCCCACAAGGGAGCAAACCCCCTCAGCTCCTTCTGTCCCTTCTCCAATTCCTCCATCAGGGACCCTGCTCTCAGTTCAACGGTTGTTTTCCACCATCCACCCATCTATTTATCAGGCTCTATCAGTCTTCCAGGAGACAGCAATATCAGGTTCCCTTCAACCAGCTCTTCCCTACATCTTCAATAGCATCCAGGTTTGGTGACTGTATATGGGATGGATCCCCAGGTATGGCAGTCACTGGATGGTCTTTCCTTCAGTCTCTGCTCCACACTTTATCCCCATATTTCCTCTTGTTAGTAGTTTGTTCCTCCTTCTAAGAACTGAAGCATCCTCACTTTGGTCTTCCTTTTTCTTGAGCTTCATATGTTCTATGAATTGTTTATTGAGAATTTTGGGCCTAATAGCCACTTATCAGAGAGTGAACACCATGTATGTGTTCTTTTGTTGAGTTACCTCATTAAGGATGAGCTGCCTCATTAAGGATGATATTTTCTAGTTCCATCATTTGCCTGAGAATTTCATGAAGTCATTGTTTTTAATACCTGAGTACTATTCCATTGTGTAAATCTACCACATTTTCTGTATCCATTCCTTTGTTGTGGGACATCAGGGTTGTTTCTAGCTTCTAGATATTATAAATATGGCTGCTATGGACATAGTAAAGCATGTGTCCTTATTACATGTTGGAGCATCATCTGGGTATATGCCCAGGAGTGGTATTGCTGGGTCCTCAGATAGCATTATGTCCAATTTTCTGAGGAACCACCAGCCTGATTTCCAGAGTGCTTGTACTAGCTTGCAATCCACCAACAATGGAGGAGTGTTCCTCTTTCTCCACATCCTTGCCAACATCTGCTGTCACCTGATTTTTTTTTCATTTTAGCTGTTCTGATTGATATGAAGTGGAATTGCAGGGTTATTTTGATTTGCTTTTCCCTGATGGCTAAGGATGTTGAACATTTCTTTAGTTGCTTCTTGGCCATTTGATATTCCTCAGTTGAGAATTCTCTATTTAGCTACGTTCCACATTTCTTAATAGGGTTATTTCATTCTCTGGAGTCTAACTCTTTGAGTTCTTTGTGTATATTGGATATTAGCTATCTATTGGATGTAAGATTGTTAAAGATCATTTCCCAATCTGTTGGTTACCATTTTGTCCTATTGACAGTGTTCTTTGTGTTATTTAATTGTTTTCAGAAATAAATGGTTTGCTAGCCACTCATGAAGTTTGGAGGTTTAACACATTTGTGGTAACAGCTTCCTCTATATATTCCTTAATTCACATTTTGAATATTCTGCCACATCTCTGTACTGTAACATAGACAACAAATAAGTCATAAATTGGCACACTCATAAAAACAGAATAAAGTGATGATTTACATATTATTTTTAATGATATCTAGTTTTAATGATATCCATTATTTCATAACATAAGATTTCAGGGAAAAGCAAATCCAGACATTACAATCTACCACTCTCAAACATTTATTTCTTCATCTCCTTAAAAACAAAACCTTCTCATATTAGCATATACTAATACAAATCCAATTATTAAACATCACATGGAAAAAGGATTACTTCCATAAAAGGAATTACCTAAGTTTTATTTATATTTTATTAATTACTAAAAAGAAATGTTGAAAATGTGGTCTTGAGAAATAAGAAAATAAATGCAGAGTTTTATGTGAATAATTCCTGGCGAATTGGGTCATATTTGGCTTTAAGCCACTGGACAGACTGTTTTAGACATATAGTCTCTGTCTATGATTTTTACGGCAAGTCCTTAAGGTATAGAATGTGTTCCACATTACTTATGACCATAATGTGCCAAACTAATGAATTAAAAATAGTTAATGTGGGAAGACAAAAAAGAAAAAAAGATCTTTACCAAGTTGGAAGAAATGGACTGAAACATGTGTCAGCAGCATGGATCAGGGACATTCATCATGTCTTCTGTCACTGTGTATGCAGGATCGTGACAGTGTGGACACAGATAATTTGTAACAGATGTTAATGTAAAAATGCATTTTTACCTTCTACAAAGTCTCATGTTTAAAAAGGATAATGTTTGCTAGTTGTATGACATTAGTGATTTTAATGTATCTTCTAATAATTTACTCTAAAATAGATTTAGGCATGAACAAAAGCAATTTCAACAAAGTAGACTTAGATGCCCTATGAATCCAGGTATGTGTTTGGAGACCAACAGCCCATACAGATTCACTAAGAAACCAGCTCTTCAGGAGCCCTGCTTCTGCTACATCCCAGTGGCCAGATAATTAATCTATTTAATGCCAGATAGAAAAATATAGTCTGCTTTGATATTTATTTATTATGAAATAGATGAATTTTCTTGCATGCAAATAAAAAGCATAATTTAGAACAATCAAACCTCAGAAACAGATACCAGACAAAAGTAAAACTAGAATTTGCAAACATGAGGGATAATGAACAGAATATGAATACTGATTGCAATAGACACCAATACAAAAATATACCACTCTCCAAGGCTTTCCTAACTGAACACATGCAAAGTACATATAGTCTACCATTTTGTTGCTTAGTTGTATCTTGAGTTTACTGCTCACACTGAGATGTGAAATTTCTTCCTTGTGCTAATGAGAACTTTCATGTTATTATGTTAAGCATACCATGTATTGACTCCCCAGTTTTCCAGCATCCTTTACCACACAAACGACCCTACATCTTACTTTGTATTTTTTCAATATTCTGTTAAGCTGATACTGACCTGAAATCCTTTTTCCTACTGGATAACTTTGATAGTGCACATATATAATAAACAATAAAATAAAATATAATAACAATTTAATGCATATACAGGAAAGTGTATGAATTTTTAAGACTTATACAGGTTGTCACATATTCATTACATTGTTCTATCTACAAGATGTTTTGCTTTTATCTAATACAGATTTTTTTCCCTCACATGATATATCCTGATTACAGTTCCTTTCCCTCCACCCCTTTCAATTCTTCCCCTTCCATCCACATCTACCACTTTCTGTTTCTTTTTAGAAGATAAATAGCATTTTATGGGATAATAATAAAAAACAATATACTATATTTTGGATTTCTTGATTATACTAAATTAAGTGGGAAGACTGAGCTGAATTTAAAACAACTTGTCTTTTTTGTGGGAACATGAATTGAAATCAAATGATCTTTTAAGTGAGGTTTCAGAGCTAGATTGAAATTGTTATGAATGTCGATCCAGATAAATTTGATAGGTCCACAGTGTGAGGTGCAATTCCCTAGCTGAGATCCTGGCTGCAGTAGAGAGAACAGGAACTCAGGAACAGAAGGGATTCCTTTGTACTGTTTCCTTATTGTGTATGGATGTGACTAGCTGCTTCAAATTCTGGCTGAATTCCCCATCGTGATGGTGTGTATTCTTAAACTGTGAACAAGAATAAGCCCTTTCTCTTTAAAAAAAATAATATAAGGAGATAGAAGAAAAACTAATATATTTGCATTAAACGAAAACAAACAGAAGAGTCCAAGAACTACCACAAGAAACAGAAACTCATTTGTTCAAACACTACAGAATTTCATAAACACAATAAACTAGAAACCATAATATATATGCAAAGAACCTATACGGTGAAAACAGAGAAAAAAATATATATAAAGAGAACAAAGTAAAAAGCAAAAAATGATAAATTAAATAATAAAATTTAAATTAAAATAATAACATCAAAAAGTAAAAATTCAAAACAAAAGAACAACAAAAACAAAAGGAAGAATCCAATCATTACAAAACAAGAAAAAGTCCAAAGATCCCATATGTTTGTTTTCTGTTGGCCATCTACTGGTGAGTCCAGTGAAACTTTCTTGGAGAAAACTAAGTGTGGATTTGCAAGTAGTTATCAATTAGAGATTGGTAACCCTTCTGGTCCACAATTGTGCAGGCCCTGTATATGTTATCTCAGTCTCTGCATGTATATATGAGCCTCAGTCATATTTATTTAGAGGGTTTTTTTTTTCAGTGTCTCGTATTTCCTTTGGTGTTTATACTCTTTCTGTTTCCTCTTACATCTACCTATGGAACTGTTTTTTTTTTTTTTTTTTTTTTTTGTAAACAATAGCATAATAGTCTCTTTCATGAGCATGCTATCATATACTTAGCACATTATACAAAACATACTGTCTGTATTTTTAAGTATCGTATAATAAACATACTCGATTTATCTATATCTTGTATATTTGTTTTATTCTTATATATAGTTGTATCTATACAATTTTGAGCATTTGAAGAATAAACATTCTTGGAAAAAAAATCTTGGAAGTAGTTAGTGCAGTTTACTCTCTATTACCAGTAAGGTGACTTATAAATTGTTTATGTCTATTCTTCACGTTTTTAACCTCTAATAATATAATTGATGATAATCAGATTACAACCTAATATACTTTATTTTATATATGAATACTCAATAAGTTTAAAAGTTTTTGGTTTAACACTATTTATTTGCCAAAATAATAGTAGCATTTTCTTTTCTAGGGTCTATGTTCTTTCTAAACAAAGGTTTATAGTTTAGTTTTTTTATACCTACTTTTAATAAGGGCTCTCAAATGTTTTGACCACCATTCTATTCCACCGTCCAAAGGTAGGGGAGAAAAAAATGTTAAATAAGAAAAGGGGATGTAGATCTCTTTGGAAGTAATTCATTGGAGTGATTCCAATCTCTGTCAGGATGCCAGCAGCTTAGTTTAGCTGTGTCAAGATACCAAGCAAGAATCAGCAATGGAGGCATAATACAGCAGAAACCACCAGGTCTCCACCAAATTGGGATGAGTCAGCAGGAGCAACCAGGGCCAGCCTGGATACCAGGAGAATTTCTCTGCTATACCTCTCTCAACAAAGAAAAGCAAAGACACAATATTAACAAAGTGTTGCAAAGCTAACTATGCTAGTGTGCTATCACTATCTTTTGAGTCTTACTAATACTTTCTTCAAGTATCATATGTCTACCAATGAGTCTTGCCTCACAAAACACCATATGAGTCTATATCAGCAAAATATGACTTGAGTCTATATCATCTGGCATATTCAGAAACTTCTACTTCATCATAGGTTCTTTACTTGACAATAGTGTCCGTTACAAGTTTCACTTATAAAGGCTTTAAATCCAATCATAAAGTAAATGGATCTTCCCATGATATTCATGCCACTATTGTGCTTATGGCTTTGTTTTGTCTGACTGATTGCATTTGTAGCCCACATAGTTCACACCTACATAAGACTGATTATTTTTCCCTTTAGTAACATTCATACAACCTTCCAGTATTATGAAAGCAATTCATTCAGGATGAAGCTCCTAGGTAAGGACAACTTCGATATCTCCATTTTCTATTACTCAGTTATTTGGCATGTGGAGCCACTTTAAGGATATTGTCAAGAGTTTGACATTGAGCTAGGACAAGGAAATAGGCTCGAGATAAATAAAGCTGAGCAATGTGTTGCTTGTATCTTGATCATCTTGATAAGTCCCTGAATATAGTAACAATGGGACCTTTGTTTATGTCTTGCTTGTTCCTTGACTACTTTATTTCTGCTTTATAACTGACTATATTCCTTGCATGTACCTAGAATGATATTAAAGCAGGAACAAAATTAAGCTTGCTTCAACACTTGCTGGAGTCATGATGTAATGTTGTCTAATTGTCTCTTTTTTTCATTAACCTTCACTATCTTCCTTTAGTGTGTGTTGACTGGATGAGCAGGCACAGTCATTGATATCTTCAGGAATAGGGTCATATTGTTGAGTTTTGAAGAATAACTAAGAGCTCTGATAATGATATCTAATATTTTGGGATCTTTGGGAGGTAACTGGTGAGAAACTCCAAAGGAAGTAACCCATTTTGGGGTCAGGCCTTGACCATTCCTTTTCTGAGCATTATTCATATCATTTACACTTTTGTCAATTGGATTTTGTGGCTTTATTTTTGATTAATAGAACATGAAATGAAGATTGATTGGCCTATATATTATATCACAACTTATTGATTATCTTTCTTTTTTAAGGACTTCCACATCAATTATTATGAATTTATATTTATTACATTTTTTTGATATTTTGGGACTACTTACCTTCCAAGCTAGTTTCTTTTACTCAGTACAATGGTGGCCATAGAAAACACAATGAAGATATTTATTGAAAACACTGTTGTCCTCTTTCTATCATGCCAACACACATGCATATATACAATAATAAATAATTAAATGCAATAAAAATTTAAAAAGAATATCTAACTTCTTCAAAGCCACAGTTCTTCTTCTCTTATAAACTGAGTTAATATTAGAATGAAAATTTGAGCGGCTAGGAGGAGGCCAGTGTGCACTGGTGAGTCCAGCCCTACAGAGTGGAGGATCCAGTCTGGAGGCCTCTGGCTGGAGCCTTCCAGTATCTGCCTCTGGATCGGGAACAGCCTAGGCCATGGCACCCTGTCTCTAGGTAGTGCAAGAGGCCAGCTGTGCACCTGGAGGCCAGCTGGGAAGAGTCAGAGTACACTGGTGAGTCCTGCCCTGTCTTCTCCTCCTGGGTGAATTAGCTTCTTTTGTTCCACTCAAATATAAAAATAACATAAAAAATGACAGGAAGTATTAATCACTATTCCTTAATATCTCTTAACATCAATGGACTCAATTCCGCAATAAAAAGGCATAGACTAACAGACTGGATAAGGAAAGAGGACCCTACATTTTGCTGCATACAGGAAACACACCTCAGTGTCCAACACAAAAACTACCTGAGAGTAAAAGGCTGGAAGACAATTTTACAAGCAAATGGTCTCAGGAAACGAGCCAGAGTAGCTATTCTACTATCAGATAAAATTGACTTTCAAACTAAAAAGAGACACTGAGAGACACTTCTTGCTGGTGAAAGGAAAAATACATCAAGAAGAACTCTCAATTCTGAACATCTATGCTCCAAATGCAAGGGCACCATCATTCATAAAAGAAACTTTACTAAAACTCAAAGCACACATTGCACCTAACACAATGATTGTGGGTGACTTCACCACTGCACTTTCTTCAATGGACCATGAAGCTTTGGACCAATTGGATTTAACAGATATATATATATATATATATATATATATATATATATATATATATATATATATATAACATTTCATCCTAATGCAAAGGAATATACCTTTTTCTCAGCACCTCATGCACTTCTCCAAAATTGATCATATAATTTGTCACAAGACAGACCTCAACAAAGATAAGAAGATCAAAATAATCCCATGCCTCCTATCAGATCACTATGGAGTAAAAGTGGTCTTAAATAGCAACAAAAACAACAGAAAGCTCACATACGAATGGAAACTGAACAATACTCTACTCAATGATATCTTGGTCAAGGAAGAAATAAAGAAAGAAATCCAAGACTTTTTAGAATTTAATGAAAATGAAGACACAACATATTTTAATCTTTGGGACACAATGAAAGCAGTGCTAAGAGGAAAACTCATAGTTCTGAGTATCTCCAGAAAGAAAATGGAGAGAGCATACACTAGCAGCTTAATGACAGACCTGAAAGCCCTGGAACAAAAAGAAGCTAATTCACCCAGAAGGAGTATAAAGCAGGAAATCATCAAACTCAGGGCTGAAATAAATCAAGTAGAAATAAAGAGAACCATAAAAAGAATCAACAAAACCAGGAACTGGCTCTTTGAGAAAATCAACAAGATAGATAAACCCTTAGCCAGACTAACCAAAGGGCACAGAGACAGTATCCAGATTAACAAACTTAGAAATGAAAAGGGAGATATAACAACAGAAACTGAGCAAATTCAAAATTTCATCAGATCCTACTACAAAAGCCTATACTCAACACAACTGGAGAATCTGAAGGAAATGGACAGTTTCCTAGACAGATATCAAACACCAAAATTAAATCAGGATCAAATAGATCATCTAAACAGTCCCATAATCCCTAAAGAAATAAAAGGGGTCATAGAAAGTCTCCCAACTAACAAAAAGCATAGGACCAGAATTCTGGCTTCAATGCAGAATTCTATCAGACCTTCAAAGAAGACCTAACACCAATACTCTTCAAACTATTCCACAAAATAGAAACAGAAGGAACACTACCCAGCTCCTTCTATGAAGCCACAATTATGCTGATACCAAAACCACACAAAGATTCAACAAAGAAAGAGAACTTCAGGCCAGTTTCTCTTATGAATATTGATGTGAAAATACTGAATAAAATTATTGCCAACCAAATCCAATAACATGTCAAAACGATCATCTACCATGATCAAGTAGGCTTCACCCCAGAGATGCAGGGATGGTTCAATACAAGGAAATCCATCAATGCAATCCACTGCATAAACAAACTCAAAGAAAAAACCCACATGATCATTTCATTAGATGCTGAGAATGCATTTGACAAAATTCAGCATCCTTTCATGCTAAAAGTCTTGGAAAGAACAGGAATTCAAGGCCCATACCTAAATATAGTTAAAGTCATATACAGCAAACCAGTAGCCAACATCAAACTAAATGGAGAGAAACTTGAAGTAATCCCACTAAAATCAGGGACTAGACAAGGCTGCCCTCTCTCTCCATATCTTTTCAGTATAGTACTTGAAGTTCTAGCTAGAGCAATTAGACAACCTAAGGAGGTCAGAGGGATATAAATTGGAAAGGAAGAAGTCTATCACTATTTGCAGATGATATGATAGTATACTTAAGTGATCCAAAAAAACTCCACCAGAGAACTACTACAGCTGATAAACAACTTCAGCAAAGTGGCTGGTTATAAAATCAACTCAAGCAAATCAGTTGCCTTCCTATACTCAAAGGATAAGCAGGCTGAGGAAGAAGTTAGGGAAATGACACCGTTCAAAATACCCACAAACAATACAAAGTATCTTGGTGTGACTCTAACCAAGCAAGTGAAAGATCTATACGACAAGAACTTCAGGTCTCTGAAGAAGGAAATCAAAGAAGACCTCAGAAAATGGAAAAAAATCTTCCATGCTCGTGGTTTGACAGGATTAATATAGTTAAAATGGCCATTTTGCCAAAAGCAATGTACAGATTCAACACAATCCTCATCAAAATCCCAACTCAGTTCTTCACAGAGTTACAAAAAGCAATTCTCAAATTCATCTGGAATAACAAAAAACCCAGGATAGCTAAAACTATTCTCAACAGTAAAAGAACTTCTGGGGGAATCAGTATCCCAGACCTCAAGCAATACTACAGAGCAATAGTGTTAAAAACTGTATGGTATTGGCACTGTGACAGACAAGTGAACCAATGGAATAGAATTGAAGACCCAGAAATGAATCCACACACCTATGGTCACTTGATCTTTGACAAAGGAGCGGAAAATATCCAGTCGAAAAAAGATAGCCTTTTCACCAAGTGGTGCTAGTTCCACTGGAGGTCAGCATGCAGAAGAATGTGAATTGATCCATTCTTATCTCCTAGTACTAAGCTCAACTCCAAGTGGATCAAGGACCTATTTGTCTGTCTGTCTATTATCTATCTATCTATCTATCTATCTATCTATCTATCTATCTATCTATCTATCTATCTATCTTTCATCTCTATCTATCTACCTATTTATCTATATCTATATCTATCACCTATTTATCTCTGTGTGTATATGAACATGCATGAGCATGGTATGGTGTGTATGTGTGACATTCAGAAAGCTGAAGATTGTGGGAGCTGTATCTTTTCATTATGTGAGTCCCAGGCAACAAATTCAAACCATCCAGTTTTATGGCAAATACTGTCACACCCTTTCCAGGCCTTGAGGTTTTATAACCTGACCCTACTTTGTGTGCACTCTGTATTCTCACTGACAATGTGATGGGACAAGATGATCATCTACTTCTGTCACAGTGCCTTCACAACCATGGTTGAATGAATCTCCTTGAAGTGTAAAACAGAATAAAATCTTCTCTCTTCCAATTATTTCCAGTTGGATATATTGTTGTAGCAATGATAAAAGAACCTAATATGCTAATATAGTTCCAGTGTAGTGAATTTTACCAATGAGAAAAATTGCCTATTCAGTTGTTACAATTATGTCCTAAAATGGTAGTGATTCTTAACCTGTGAGTTTGCACTTATTTCGTGGAATATTTTTAAATATTTTATTTTCTAGATGTTTATAATTTTATAAAAATAAATAATGATCCAATTTATGTTGAGAAACTTCTGGAGCAATGGCATCATGACAATTGCATGATACTCTTAGACTAATTTTGAACATCTTGGGTGATTTCACAAACAGATTGGAAGCTATAGCCTATATCATTTAACACTGTTACTAGAAACAGACATTGTCCATTTTAATAAACATCTGGTTACAATGACATATCCCATTATATACAGTGATATTTTCAACAACTTTGAGTTATATCTTAATGATTTTGTAAAATGTGATGTGAGAATTTTTGTTTTGATTTGCATAGTACATTGTATTTTAACAAATAACATTTATATATATTCTCAGTAGTTGCTGAGACTTCAGATCATTACTGTACTATATTTTTATTGGCTATTTTATTTATTTACACTTCAAATGTTAGCCCATTTCCTGATTTTCCCTCCCAGAAACCCCCTATCCCATCCCTGCTCCTCCTGTTACTATGAGGATGTGCCTGCACACACCCAGCCACCCACTCCCACCTCCCTGCCCACCCATTCCCCTAAACTAGGGCAATTAGCCTTCACTGAACCAAGGGACTCTTCTCCCATTGATGCCCAACAAGGCAATCCTCTGCTACAGTCATGTATACTCCTTGGTGGGTGATTTAGACCCTGGGAGCTCTGGTTAAATGATATTGCTGTTCTTCTTATGTGGTTGCAAACCCATTCAACTACTTCAATCCTTTCTCCTCCATTGGGGACCCAATGATCAATTCAATGGTGGGATGCGAGCTTCTGCCTCTGTATATGTCAGGCTCTGGTAGAGCCTCTCAGGAAACAGCTATTTCAGGCTCCTTTCGGCACACACTTCTTGGCATCCACAATAGTTTCTGTGTTTGGTGACTATATATGGGAAAGATCTCCAGGTGGGGCAGTCTCAGGATGGCCTTTCCTTCAGGCTCTGCTCCACACTTTGTCTCCATATTTGTGCCCATGAGTATTTTGTTGCCCTTCTAAGAAGGACCAAAGTATCCACACATCGATCTTCCTTCTTCTTGAGCCTAATATGGTCTGTGAATTGTATCTTGGGTATTCTGAATTTTGGGCTATTATCCACTTATCAGTGAGTGCAATACAATGTGTGTTCTTTTGTGATTGGGTTACCTCACTCGGGATGATATTTTCTAGTTCCATCCATTTTCCTAAGAATTTCATGAATTCATTGTTTTTAATAGCTAAGTAGTACTCCATTGTGTAAAAATACCCAATTTTCTGTATCCATTACTCTGTTAAAAGACATCTGGGTTCTTTCAAGCTTCTAGCTATTGTAAATAAGGCTGCTATGAACATAGTGGAGCAAGTGTCCTTATTACACATTAGAGCATCTTCTGGGTATATTTTCATGAGTGGTATAGGTGGGTCCTCTTGTAGTACTATGTCCAATTTTCTGAAGGACTGCCAAACTGATTTCTAGAGTAGTTGTACTAGCTTGCAATCCTACCAACAATGGAGGAGTGTTCCTCTTTCTCCACATCCTCACCAATATCTGCTTTCACCTGAGTTTTTTTTTTAATATTTTTATTTTCTATATTCTTTGTTTACATTTCAAATGATTTCCCCTTTCCCGGATCCCCCCCCCCCATATGTCCCATAAACTGTCCTCTCTCCATCCCTTCTCCAATCACCTCCCTCCTTTTTCTCTGTCCTTATATTCCCCTCCAATGCTAGATCAATCCTTTCCAGGATCAGGACCCTCTCCATACTTCTTCATGGGAGTCATTTGTTATGCGATTTGTGCCTTGGGTATTCAGGGCTTCTGGGCTAATTAATATCTGCTTATCAGAGATTGCATTCCATGTGTATTCTTTTGTGATTGGGTTACCTCACTTAGGATGATATTTTCCAGATCAAACCGTTTGCCTAAAAATTTTGTGAATTCATTGTTTCTAATTGCTGAGTAGTATTCCATTGTGTAAATATACCACATTTTCTGTATCCATTCCTCCTTTGAGGGGCATCTGGGTTCTTACAGCTTCTGGCTATTATAAATAAGGCTGCTATGAACATAATGGAGCATGTGTCTTTACTGCATGCCGGGGAATACTTTGGGTATATGGCCAGGAGAGGTATAGCAGGGTGCTCCGGAAGTGTCATGCCCAGTTTTCTGAGGAACCTCCACACTGATTTCCAAAGTGTTTGTACCATCCTACAGCCCCACCAGCAGTGGCGGAGTGTTCCCCTTTCTCCACATCCTCGCCAACACCTAGCAGGTCAAATGCTTTTTCTGCATCTAATGAGATGATCATATGGTTTTTTTCTTAGTTGTTTATGTAGTGGATAGCATTGATGGATTTCCTTATTTTGAACCATCCCTGCATCCCTGGGATGAAGCCTACTTGATCATGGCGGATTATCCTCTTGATGTGTTCTTGGATTCGATTGGCAAGAATTTTATTAAGTATTTTTGCATCAATATTCAGAAGAGAAATTGGCCTGAAGTTCTCTTTCTTTGTTGGATCTTTGTGTGGTTTTGGTATCAGCATAATTGTGGCTTCATAGAACGAGTTGGGTAGTTCCTTCTGTTTCTATTTTGTGGAATAGTTTGAAGAGTATTGGTGTTAGGTCTTCTATAAAGGTCTGATAGAACTCTGCACTGAAGCCATCTGGGCCCGTGCTTTTTTTGGTTGGGAAACTTTCTATGGCCCTTTTTATTTCTTCAGGTGTTATGGGACTGTTTAGTTGATCTATTTGATCCTGATTTAGTTTTAGTGTCTGATATCTGTCTAGGAAACTGTCCATTTCCTCCAGATTCTCCAGTTGTGTTGAGTATAGGCTTTTGTAGTAGGATCTAATGATTTTTTGAATTTCCTCAGTTTCTGTTGTTATATCTCCCTTTTCATTTCTAAGTTTGTTAATCTGGATACTGTCTCTGTGAACTTTGGTTAGTCTGCTAAGGGTTTATCTATCTTGTTTATTTTCTCAAAGAACCAGCTCCTGGTTTTGTTGATTCTTTGTATGGTTCTCTTTGTTTCTACTTGATTGATTTTGGCCCTGAGTTTTATGATTTCCTGCCATCTACTCCTCCTGGGTGAAATAGCTTCTTTTTGTTCCAGGGCTTTTAGGTGTGTCATTAAGCTGTTGGTGTATGCTCTCTCCATTCTCTTTTTGGAGACACTCAGGGCTATGAGTTTTCCTCTTAGCACTGCTTTCATTGTGTCCCATAGATTTGGGTATGTTGTGTCTTCATTTTCATTATGTTCTAAAAAGTCTTTAATTTCTTTCTTTATTTCTTCCGAGATCAAGGTATCATTGAGTAGAATATTGTTCAGTTTCCATGTGTATGTGGGTTTTCTGTTGTTTTAGTTGCTATTGAAGATCACTTTTACTCCATAGTGATCTGATAGGAGGCATGGGGTTAGTTCGATATCTTCTTATATTTGCTGAGGTCTGTCTTGTAACCAATTATATGGTCGATTTTGGAGAAGGTACCATGAGGTGCTGAGAAAAAGGTATATTCTTTTGCTTTAGGATAGAATGTTTTATATATATCTGTTAAATCTAATTGGTCCAAAGCTTCAATTAGTTTCATTGTGTCCCTCTTTAGTTTCTGTTTTCCTGATAGCTCCATTGAGGAAAGTGCAGTGTTGAAGTCACCCACAATTATTGTGTTAGGTGCAATGTGTGCTTTGAGCTTTAATAAAGTTTCTTTTATGAATGAGGGTGCCCTTGCATTTGGAGCATAGATGTTCAGGATTGAGAGTTCTTCTTGTTGTATTTTTCCTTTGACCAGCAAGAAGTGTCCCTCAGAGTCTCTTTTGATGACTTTGGGTTGAAAGTCAATTTTATCTGATAGTAGAATGGCTGCTCCAGCTTGTTTCCTGAGACCATTTGCTTGTAAAATTGTCTTCCAGCCTTTTACCCTAAGGTAGTGTTTGTCTTTGACCCTGAGGTGTGTTTCCTGCATGCAGTAAAATGTGGGGTCCTGTTTACGTATCCAGTCGGTTAGTCTATGTCTTTTTATTGGGGCATTGAGTCCATTGATGTTAAGAGATATTAAGGAACAGTGATTGTTACTTCCTGTCAGTTTTGACGTTATTTTTTAAATTTGATTGGTTAAATTCTTTTGGGTTTGATGAAAGTTTACTATCTTGCTTTTTCCAGGGTGAAGTTTCCCTCCTTGTATTGGTGTTTTCTTCCTATTATCCTTTGTAGGGCTGGGTTTGTGGATAGATATTGGGTAAACTTGGTTTTGTCATGGAATATCTTAATTTCTCCATCTATGGTGATTGAGAGTTTTGCTGGGTATAGTAGTTTTGGCTGGCATTTGTGTTCTCTTAGAGTCTGCATGAGATCAGCCCAGGATCTTCTAGCCTTCATAGTCTCTGGTGAGAAGTCTGGTGTAATTTGGATAGGTTTTCCTTTATATGTTACTTGGTCTTTTTCTCGTACTGCCTTTAATAGTCTTTCTTTGTTTAGTATATTTTGTGTTTTGATTATTATGTGACGGGAGGTATTTCTGTTCTGGTCCAGTCTGTTTGGAGTTCTGTCGGTTTCTTGTATATTCATAGGCATCTCTCTCTTTAGGTTAGGGAAGTTTTCTTCCATAATTTTATTGAAGATATTTGCTGGCTCTTTAAGTTGTAAATCTTCACTCTCATCTATGCCTATAATCCTTAGGTTTGGTCTTCTCATTGTGTTCTGGATTTCCTGGATATTTTGGGTTACAAGCTTTTTGCATTTTGCATTTTCTTTAACTGTTGAGTACATGGTTTCTATGGTATCTTCAGCATCTGAGATTCTTTCTTCTTTCTCTTGTATTCTGTTGTTGATATTTGCATCTATGTCCCCTGATTTCTTCCCAAGGCTTTCTATCTCCAAAGTTGTCTCCCTTTGAGTTTTCTTAGTTGTTTCTACTTCTGATTTTTGATCCTGGATGGTTTTGCTTAGCTCCTTCACTTGCTTGTTTGTGCTTTTCTGTAATTCTTTAAGAGATTTTTGTGTTTCCTCTTTCATGACCTCAGCCTGTTGACCAAAGTTCTCCGGTATTTCTTTAAGTGATTTTTTTGTTAAGTGTATTTCTTTACGTTTCCTCCTTATTGGCTTTTGTATTCTCCTGAATTTCTTTCAATGATTTTTGTGTTTCCCTTGCAAGGGCTTCTATCTTTTGATCCATTTTCTCCTGAATTTCTTTAAGTATGTCCTTCATGTGTTCCTGAACCAGCATCATGACCAGTGATTTTAAATCCAAATCTTGTTTTACTGGTGTGATGGGGTATCCAGGACATGCTGGTAAAGGAGAATTGGGTTCAGATGTTGCCATATTGCCTTGATTTCTGTTAGTGACATTCCTGCGTTTGGCTTTTGCCATCTACTTCTCACTGGTGTTAGTGGGTCTTGTCAATGCTGGACTCACCAGTGTGCATCCTGCTGGACTCTCCAGAGCACACTGACTCCTCCCAGCCAGTCTCCTGGAAGCCCCTCTTGCCTTTTGCTGGACCTGGAGATGTGGCGCTGCTTCCCAGGTTGTTCTGGATCTGGAAGTGGAGAGATCTGAGGGCTCCCACCATAGGCCTCAGGACTGGAATCTAAGCTCCGTTCCACTGTGCCACTGTAGCAAGCTGTATGCTCCCAGTCTGCCTCTGGGTGCACACCAGGTCTCCCGCACTTCCTGGAGACCTAGTGCTGTGGCCCAGGCTGTTCAGATACTGAAGCAGACACCTGAAGGCTCATGCCAAGGCCTGCTGGATTCACCAGAGCACACTGACTCCTCCCAGCCGGCCTCCCGGAAGCCCCTCTTGCCTCTTGCAGGACCTGGAGATGTGGCGTTGCTGTCCAGGCTGTTCTGGATCCGGAAGCAGAGAGATCTGAGGGCTCCCGCCAGAGGCCTCAGGACTGCAACCTAAGCTCCGTGCCACTGTGCCACTGTAGCAAGCTGTGCGCTCCCCGTCTACCTCTGGATGCACACCAGGTCTCCCGCACTTCCTGGAGACCGAGTACTGTGGCCCAGGCTGTTCAGATCCTGAAGCAGACACTTGAAGGCTCCTGCCAGTGCCTGCTGGATTCACCAGAGCACACTGACTCCTCCCAGCAGGCCACCCGGACTCACCTGAGTTTTTGATCTTAGTCATTCTGACTGGTGTGAGGTGGAATCTCAGGGTTGTTTTGATTTGCATTTCCCAGATAACTAAGGATGTTGAACATTTCTTTAGATGCTTCTTGACTACTCGAGTTTCCTCAGTTGAGAATTCTTTGTTTAGCTCTGTACCCCATTTTTTTCTATTTTCTAGATTCTTTGTTTACATTCCAAATGCTTTCCCCTTTCCCTGTTCCCTTCTCTACACCCATTTTCCAATCACCTCTCTCCTTTTTTCTCTGTCCTGGTACTACCTTACAATGCTGGATCAGACCTTTCCAGGATGAGGTTCCTCTCCTTACTTCTTCATGGGAGTCATTTGATATGCTACTTGTGTCTTGAGTATTCATACCTTCTGGGCTAGTTAATATCCACTTATCAGTGATTGCATTCCATGTATATACTTTTGTGATTGTATTACCTCACTTAGGATGATCCACTATGTTCATAGCAGCCTTATTTATAATAGCCAGAATCTGGAAAGAACCCAGATGCCCCTCAATGGAGAAATGGATACAGAAAAATGTGGTATATTTACACAATGGAATACTACTCAGCAATTAAAAAGAATGAATTCATGAAATTTGTAGGCAAATGGTTGGACCTGTACCCCATTTTTAATAGGGTTCTTAGGTTGTCTGGAGTCTAACGTCTTGCGTTCTTTGTATATATTGGAAATTAGCCCTCTATTGGATGTAGGATTGTTGGGATCTTTCCCCAATCTGATGGTTGCCATTACCAGTGTCCTATTAACAGTGTCCAGCATCCTATTGCACTATATGTCCTATTGACAGTGCCTTACAGAAGCTTTGCAATTTTATGAGGTCCCATTTGTTGATTCTTGATCTTACAGCATAAGCCATTGGTGTTCTGTTCAGGATCTGTCCCCTGTGCACATGTATTTGAGGCTCTTTTCAACTTTCTCTTCTATTAATTTCAGTGTATCTGTTTTTATGTGGAGGTCCTTGATCCACTTGGACTTGGGCTTTGTACAAGGAGATAAGAATTGATGGAATTGCATTCTTCTACATGCTGACCACCAGTTCAACCAGCACCATTTGTTGAAAATGCTGTCTTTTTCCACTGGATAGTTTTAGCTTCTTTGTCAAAGATCAAGTGAACACAGGTGTGTGGGTTCATTTCTGTGTCTTCAGTTCTATTCCATTTATCATCCTGCCTGTCTCTGTACCAGTACCATTCCGTTTTTATCACTATTGCTCTGTAGTACAGCTTGATGTCAGGGATGGTGATTCCCCCAGAAGGTCTTTTATTTTTGAGAATAGTTTTCACTATCCTGGGATCTTTGTTATTCCAAATGAATTTGCAAATTGCTCTTTCTAACTGTATGAAAAATTAAGTGAGAATTTTGATAGAAATTGCATAAAATCTGTGGATTGCATTTGGCAAGATGTATTTTATTAATCTTGCCAATCCATGAGCATGGGAGATCTTTGCATCTTCTGAGATCTTCTCTATTTCGTTCTTCAGAGACTTGAAGTTCTTGTCATACAGATATTCTACTTACTTGGTTAGCATCAACTCCGTATTGACATTTCTTAAAGTCATCAAAAAACTTTGAAAAGTTAAATGCCTCTTAAATGTACATGATATCTTTGAAAAGTAAAAGTAATATGCACTCAACCAGTTTTAAAAATATATTTGGAACATTAAATATGATAGAAGTAGAAAAATCCCCTATGAATTTGTCTATGAAATGAAATTGTGAAAAGTTCCTGATTAGACAGAAACTGTTCAATCTTTAAGGAAGAATACTCAGCATAAATGTGGTTTCATAGAATGAATTGGGCAGTATTCCTTCTGTTTCTTTCTTTTCTTCTTCTTCTTCTTTTTTTTAATAGTTTGAAGAGTATTGGGAGTAGGTCTTCTTTGAAGGGCTGATAGAATTCTGCACTAAACCCATCTGGTGCTGCACTTTTTATGGTTGGAAGACTTTGAATGACCAATGGCTGCTTCCTTTTCATTGGGGGTTATGGGATTGTTTACATGGTTTATCTGATCCTGATTTTTTAGTATTTTGTATCTGTCTAAAAAAATGGCCATTTCGTTCAGATTTTCCAGTTGTGTTGAGTATAGGCTTTTGTAGTAAGATCTGATGATTTTTTGAATTTCCTGTTTCTGTTGTTATATCTTCCTTTTCATTTCTGATTTTGTTAATTTGTATACTGTCTCTGTGCCCTCTGGTTAGTCTGGCTAAGGGTTTATCTATCTTGTTGCTTTCCCCAATATAATGATGGAATACATTGGCATTCTCCTGGCATTCTTGGTTCTTTGAATAGTTCTTTTTGTTCAGCTTGGTTGATTTAACCCCCAAGTTTGATTATTTTCTGCTGTCTACTCCTTTTGCGTATATTTGCTTCATTTTGTTTGAGTGCTTTCAGGTGTGCTGTTAAACTGGTAGTATATGCTCTCTCCAGTTTCTTTTTGGAGGCACTCAGAACTGAGTTTTCCTCAGCACTGCTTTTACTGTGCCCCATACATTTGGGTATGTTGTGTCTTCATTTTCTCTAAATTCTAAAAAGTCTATAATTTCTTTATTTCTTCATTGACCAAGTTATCATTGAATATGGTATTGTTCAGCTTTCATTTGTATGTGGTTTTTCTGTTGTTTTTGTTGCTCCTGAAGACCAGTCTTAATCCACTTGTTCTGATAGGAAGCATGGGATTATTTAAATATTCTGGTATCTGTTGAAGCCTGTTTGGAGAAGGTACCATAATGTTCTGAGAAGAAGGTGTATTCTTTTGTTTTAGGATAAAATGTTCTATAGATGCCTGTTAAATCCAGTTGTTCCATAACTTTGGTTAGTTTCAATGTATCTCTATCTAGTTTGTCTTTCCATGTTCTGTCCATTGATGAGAGTAGGATGTTGAAGTCTCTGACTATTATTGTGTGAGGTGCAGTGTGTGCTCTGAGCTTTAGTAATTTCTTTTATGAATGTGGGTGCTGTTGCATTTGGAACATAGATGTTCAGAATTGAGAGTTCTTCGTAGATTTTTCTTTTGATGAGTATGAAGTGTCCTTCCTTAACTTTTTGAAAACTTTTAGTTGAAAGTTGGTTTTATTCAATATTAGATTGGCTCCAGCTTTTTTCTTGGGACCATTTCCTTGGAAAATTTTTTCCTAGCCTTTTACTCTGAGGTAGTGTACATTTCCTGTGTGCAGCAAAATTCTGGGTCCTGTTTTCATTTTTAGTCCTTTACTCTATGTCCTTTTATTGGGGAATTGAGTTCATTGATGTTAATAGATGTTAAGGAAAAGTGAGTTTTGATCCTGTTATTTTTGTTTTTAGAAGTGGAATTATGTTTGTGTGACTATCTTTTTTGGGGGTTGCTGGAAGATCACTTTCTTGCTTTTTCTAGGGTGTACTTTTCATCTTTGTGTTGGTATTTTCCATGTGTTATCTTTTGTAGGGCTGGATTTGCAGAAAGATATTGTGTAACTTTGTTTTTGTCATGGAATATCTTGGTTTCTCCATCTATTTTACTTGGGAGTTTTGCTGGGTATAGTAGCCTGGGCAGGCATTTGTCTCCTCTTAAGGGGTCTGCATGACATCTGTCCAGGATCTTCTGGCTTTTATAGTCTCTGGTGAGAGTCTGGTGTAATGCTGATTGATCTGGCTTTATATATTTCTTGACCTTTATCCCTTACTGCTTTTAATATTCTTTCTTTTTTTGTGTGTATTTGGTGTTGTTATTATTATGTGAAGGGAGGAATTTCTGTTCTGGTCCAGTCTATTTGAAGTTCTATAGGTTTCTTGTATGTTCATGGGAATCTCTTTCTTTATGTAAGGGAAGTTTTCTTGTATAATTTTGTTGAAGATATTTACTGGCTCTTTAAGCCAGGAATCGTTACTCTCTTAAATACCTATTATCCTTAGGTTTGTTCTTCTCTTTGTGACCTGGATTTCCTGGATGATTTGGGTTAGGAGCTTTTTGCATTTTGTATTTTCTTTGACTGTTGTGTCAATGTTTTCTATGGTATCTTCTGTACCTGTGATTCTCTCTTTTGTGTCTTGTATTCTGTTGTTGATGCTTGTGTCTATGACTCCTGATTTCTTTCCTAGGTTTTCTATCCCCAGGGTAGTCTTTCTTTGTGCTTTCTTTATTGTATCTACTTCCGTTTTTAGATCCTGGATGGTTTTGCTCAATTCCTTTACCTGTTTGGTTTTGTTTTCTTGCAATTTTCTTAAGGGATTTATGTGTGTCTTCTTTAAAGGCTTGTAGCTGTTTACTTGTGTTCTGCATCTCTTTAAGGGAGTTACTTATGTCCTTCTTAAAGTACTTTATCATCACCATTAGAAGTAACTTTAAATCTGAATATTACCTTTCTGTTGTTATGGGGTATCCAGGAACTGCTATGTTGGGATAACTGTGTTCTGACGATGCTGAGTAACCTTGGTTTTGTTACTTATATTCTTGTGCTTGTCTCTTGCCATTTGGTTATCTCTAGTGCTACCTGCATTCATTGTTTGTGACTGAAGCCTGTCCCTCCTCTTATCTTGGTTGTTTCAGAACTTCTCATAGTCCAGCTTTCTCTGTGATCCTGTGTTCCTGAGATCCTGGGTATGAGAACTCCTGGGAGTCAAACTGCCTCTGGGATCCTGAAATCCTGGTGTCACCAAGCTCCTAAGATCCTGTGATCCTATGATCCTATGATCCTGGGCATTTTACAGCACCTGGGAGGTCAGCATCCTCTGGGTGTTGTAGGACTTGGTGTGGAGCTAGTGCCCAAGGTCTGCTCTGGGTACTGGCTCAGACTGGGGGGAACAGTGTAACTACCTAGGCAGGGGTCCTTGTGTTCCTGGATCCCTGGGGGTCCCAGTATCTCCTAGTGTTGGAGCAGATATTGTGGCCTCCTTACCACTGATCTTGGGCATGTTAGAGCTCCTGAGAATCCAGCTTCCTCTGGGTGTTGTGAGATTGGCTGCAGAGCTAGCACTAAAGGTCTGCTCAGGGCACCAGCTTAGACTAGAAAGGCCCTCTCTGTTCTTAAATTTAAATCATTCAAAGGATTATTTTTATCCAATAGCAATTTTTGCCTAAATATAATTTTATTAAAACCAGAATTTATCTGGCATGTTGCTGGTTTTCCCAATGGACATTTTCTTAATGCTAAACATTTGTTGTCTGTGTTTGTTGTTCACACCCTTCAAATTCCTTTAGCCTTCTCCCTTCTTACTCATCATTTGGCATAGTTGAAAAGATTCAGTTTATTTGAGTAAATCAATACCATATTTTTAAAAGAACATTTCTAATCTTCATCTATTATTCATCTTACCATCAACATTTTAAAGGTTTTTGATACAAATACATCTAAAATTACACTTAATATAATTCTAAAAAGAGGATTATAGGAAAAGTAGTCATCCTCATATTACTTATTTGAGGATAAAATGGCTCTTGAAAATTTATTTTATTATTGATCTAAATAATTAACACAGGCTCTATTCTATCAATTTAAGGGAATAAGCAGAGGGAGGTTTAAATTACTGAACTGAAGAAAAAAACTGTACTAAAACTTATTGATGTATCCTAGAAGTTGTTGACAGAGACAGCAAAGTTTACAGACAATAAACACTATCCCTTAATTTGCATGTCTGGTTTTGTGTTGGCATGCTGATGTTTTTGTCGGCATACATTAACTTTTTTTGTATATATATTTTTTATTTTCTATATTCTTTGTTTACATTCCAAATAAACAAACGTTATATACAATCACACTTTCTACTTTTCTGCAAATCTCTACACACAATTGGGAGTAGACAATAATTTCAGACACTTCCTTAGTGACCTATCACATAAATATTAGAGAATGAGATTAGATATGTCTCATTTTTCCACTATTGTATATTCTATATTTTTATAAAGCAAAATAGTACAAAATATGTCATCAATACAAGCATAAAGCACTGAATGGCAAAGTTGTAATAGGTAGTTGTCAATTGTAAGTTTTTAAAATTGAAAATAAAAATAATTATTAAATATATTTGCCACCAAAGAGCAAACATGGGTGGGACCCAAGCCTCCTTATTCCCCCACACCTGAGTAGCAGATGTGCAGTTTGGTCCTCATGTAGGTCCCCCAATAACTGTAACGAAGGCAGTCCATGTCTCTTTGCCAGCCTGTGGATCCAGTTCCCTTAACTGAGCCTCCTTGCCTGGCCTCAGTAGGAAATGATATGTCTAGTCCTGCAGAGACTTGATGTGCCATGGTGTTTTGATGCCAGAGAAGTGGAGGGAGACAGAAAAGGGGCAGCATGGGAGTGATGGGAGGAGGTGGGTTGCAATTGGGATGTAAAGTGAATGAATAAATTAATGAAAAAATACTTGCAATTCAGTTTATGGGAAGTACTGGAAATGCTGCATACCTAATGTGGTTTTAAAGTATTTTTAAATAGTTTAAGAAATTAAAATGTGAATTTCAAGGGGCATTCTAAGTTTTTTAAAAATCTAATTAGATCCATACTTGTATCCAAGAATTTAATCAGATGTTAAACCCACCTACTAAATGAACATTGTCTCAAAGCTCTGCAGGACTGCTCTCTAGATTTTCTCATTTTTAAGATTTTTTCATTAAAATAAGAATAAGAATAAAAGAGAAACCAGCAAGATAACACATTTTACTCAGTACATTTTTGTTAAAATTTGAGTTTATTACTTTGAGACACAATGGAAATTGAGTCAAAGCTCCAAAGAGATAAAAGGAAGATGCAGATAAGAAAAAGTTATATGCAACATATTCGCGCTATGTATGCCAATTTGAGGAGAGACTGGACAACCTTATCTTTTCCTGATTTTAGTAGAACTGTAGATTAATTCATTTCTTTCCACTTAAGCTCATATTGATACCACTTTTATGTTGAAGTATGTCACATATATCTCCAATCTCTCAAGGACTTAAATCATGAAGGTATGTTGGATTTTGTTAAAGGCCTTTTCTTCTCTAATGAGATGATAACAAGCTTTGTATCTTTTGGTTTTTATGATAAATTATATTACATATGTTGAAACATCCTTGCATATCTGAGATAAAACTTATTCAATCATTGTGTATCATCTTTTGAATGTGTTCTTGGACTCAGTTTGCAAATATTTTATGAGATATTTTGCATCTGTGTTGACAAGAGAATTTGGTCTGTGATTCACCTTAATTTTAATTAATGTATTTACTTTACATTCCAATCATAGCTTCCCTTCTCTGCTCTTCTTCCATTCCTTCTCTCTTACCACCCATCCCTTCATATTCCCTAGCTTGTTCCTCAGAAAAAGGAAGACTCCCATAATAACATTGAAAGACTTCAATAACACACCCTTACCAATAGATAGGTCATTGAAAGAGAAACTAAACAGAGACACAATGAAACTAAAAGAGGTTATAAACCAAATGGTTTTAACAGATATATACAACATTTCACCCCAAAACAAAGGAATAAACCTTGTCACTTCATGGTTCCTTCTCCAAATTTGACCATATAATCAAACAGAAAACAAGTCTCAGCCTCCATAAGCATGGCAGATCTCTCCATTTTCTGAGTTCTTCTTCAATTTCTTTTATCTATTGAGATTTTCATTTATCTGAGTATATGCTCAGTTTTGGAGAAAGATCCATGAGGTGCTGAGAATAGGGCTATTATTTTGTGTTTAGGTGAAATTCATGTATTTGTTAGGACCGTGTACTTTATATCAACAGTTATCTCCACCTATTCTCCATTTAATTTTTGTCCCTATGACCTGTCAGTTGGCAAGAGTTGGATATGGAATTCTCCCACTATCAGTCTATGAGGATCAAGATGTAATTTATGCTGTAGTAGTGCTGCTTTCACAAACTTGGGTGCCCTTCTTGGGAGATTTTTAATTTGATGGGCAATAATGTCCTCTCCTATCTCTTCTGATTTGGTTTGGTTTGAAGTCCATTTTATTAGATGTTAGAATGACTATACTAGCTTGTTTCTCATGTACATTTACTTGGAATAAATTTTTCTACCTGTTTATCCTGAGGTAATTTCTATCCTTGATGTTAGTGTATATTCCTTTTATACAGCAAAAGGATAGATCACATTTCACACACACACACACACACACACACACACACACACACACACACATATATATATATATATATATATGAGAGACAGACAGAGAGAGAGAGAGAGAGAGAGAGAGAGAGAGAGAGAGAGAGAGAGAGAGTTATAAGTGTAGTTAACTTCTTCAGGCTGGAGTTTTCTTTTGAGTGCTTTCTGGAGGACTGCATTTGTAGATCAATATTAAATTTGGTTTTATTGTGAAATGTCTTGTTTTCTTCCATGTATTGTTACTGAAAGTTTTTCTGGGAATAGTGGTCTGAGTTGGTATATGTGGTCTTTTAGAATTTGTAGTATATCTCTTGCAGTCTTCTGACTTTTAGAATCTTCATTGAAGAGTTACATGTAATTAAATTCTACAAGATCTGTTTTTACATTATTTTATCTTTTTTTCCTTGCAGCTTTTTATTTTGTTGTTGTTCTGAATGTTTAATATTTTGGTTGTTGTGTTCTGATGAGACTTTCTTTTCTGGTCCAGTTTATTTGGTATTCTCTATGCTTGTAGCTTGATAATCATCTCTTTAGGTAAGGGAAATTCTCCTCTATGATTTTGCTGAATATATTTTCTGGGCCTTTGAGATGAGATTCTTTTCCTTTATCCATTCCTGTTATGCTTAGATTTGGTCTTTTCATAGTGTTCTAGATTCCCTGGAATTTTTGTTTGAGGATTATTTCAGGATTAGTATTTTCTTGGACTAAGACATTAGTTTGTTCTACTGTATCCTCAATGATTGTGATTTTCTTTTTCATCCCTTTTATTCAGTCAGTGAGGATTGCTTCTGAGGTTCCCTTTTCAGTAACCTTTTCTTTTATTGCCAGATTTTTTTTATATTTAGTTTTTTTTAATTGATTCTATTTTAACTTTTGAGTCTTGAATTGTTTTATTCATTTCCTTCCACTCTTAGTGTTTTCTGCTCATAGACCTGGAAAAACAGAGAGAAAGGTGTTTTTATTTCCTTTATAAGAACATCTGTCATATACATGAAGGCTATCTTAAAGTCTTTGTCTTGGGCATCTGCTATGCTGAAGTACTCTGGGCCTGCTATGGCCCAGCTATTTGGCTCCAGTGCTTTTCTGCTGTTATCAGTTTTCTTTTGTGCCAGTGTCTAGGCAGATGGATTTGGTGAGATTTTAATTCTATGGGATGGTATCTGATCTTGTCATTATTCTGTGGATGTTTTGTTCCTAGTTTTCCCCTTGTCCTCTCCTTTGGGGGAGAGTACAGTAGCTGTGTGTTGCTAGAGTAATTCTTCTGAGATACTGATAATGTAGACACTGGGGTAAAAATATATTTTTAGTCTCTGGACTCTGGCATTTAGGAATAGGGATGGGCTAGGAAGCAATGTCTGAAGGAATCCACAGGAGGGAAGAAAGCAGGGTATTCCACCAGCTTAGTTCTTCAGGAATGGTGACAGAAAGTAAGCAGATGCCATAACAGAAGGTCTGCTACAGAACTAGGATGGGACTTGAGCATTGGACCTGGGAGCTGAGGGAAAGGTAAAGACCTGCTTCACTTGCTCAGCTGGATGCCCGTGGGTTTCCAGGAATTGTCTGCTGGAATTGGAGCTGGGATAAAGAAATGAGTGAGGAGAAGGAAGTTAGGAAGGGAAACTACGTTATCCACTGGAGGTGGGTTGGGGGGAGGATAGAGGAAGGTCTCTGCAGGTAGTCTGCTGCAGAGCTAGGCATGGGACAGGGGGACTGGATTTGGAGGACAGGGTGGAAGAGATAAGGTGAAAATCTGCTGTTAGCTTACTTAATTTCTCTATCAGTTTTCCTTTTAAAATATTAATAATTATTTTAATGTATGCGGGTGTTTGGAATGAATGTATGTCTATGAACCATGTATGTACCTGGTACCTAAATAGCTGGAAGTGATAGCTGATACCATGGAGCTAGAACTATTGATCATTTTAAGCTTGTATGTAACTGTTTGGGACTGATCCCAGGTCTTTTAGAAGAACAACCAGTGTTCTTAGTCTTTGAGGCATCTTTCTAACTCCATTATTTCCTTAATCATGACCATTCTGATGTGGATGGAAAGGAAGCTCATTATAGCTTCAACTTTCATTTATATGATGTATGAGGGTGTTAAATGTCTTTAAAAAATGTGATTATTGGCTATTTGCATTTTGTCTTTTGAGAATTGGTTGTTCATTTCACAAGTCCATTGATTGATTGATTTGTTTTGGTTTGTTGTCTGTTTTGGGGTGAGGTGAAGTTTAGTTTTCTTGAGTTCTTTATTTGCTATAAATATTGATCCTACTTCAGATATACTTTCTGCAAAGATGTTCAAATCTTATGCAGGTGTGCAAGTTCACACAGTTCTCTGTGTTACCCTTGTGGAACAGCTGTAAGTTCTCAGTCACTGCTTAATAGTGATGCCTGCCTGCCTTTTGGTTTGCTCCTGGTCATGAGGGTCCACCATGGATTCTAGTTCTCTAGAACCATGAGCTCCTAAATTAAATGCTTTCTTTCATAAGTTACATTTTTCATAGTATTTTATCATACCAATAGAAAATGTAAAACATAAACATTTTACCAATAATTTTCAAAAATTAGCTTACATTATTTGAAAATGAAGACTATTTCTGTAGACAGATGTAGTAGATTTTAGATCTATATCATCCATATTCCCACATTTTCAAACCAAATTTCATCCAGCTAGGGTATAAAAATAAGTTGCTTCTGTTAAATAAGTTATCTGTTTATGAGTGCACACTAACTGAAAGGTGCATGTATGAAAGAATGCCTGCCACAAACTATCAGGGTGTTCTTTTACTTTTACCCCTAATCTGAATGATTTTGAACACTAATAGTGTTCTCGCCTAGTTTTCATTCCTAAAAATAAATAATTAATGCTAATTAACAATACTACAGTATGAATTTGTAGCAACATATTAAGTCCCTCTAAAATTCTGGAATATAATTAAGATGAAAAGAATTGAGAAAAATATATTGTATGGGGAATTTGGAAGCAAGAGATTATTTCAGTATTAACAAGAAATGTGATTTAATTACCTAAAAAATCATGAATGTTTGAGCTGAATTTTAATAACTTTGAAAACAAAAAAAAAATGTCATTCTCTTGATTGCCAAATCTGTGTGTCAGGGTTATCTGTGTGTATGCTTCCCTGGTGCTGGTGGCCCCCGCTACTTCCTTTTTTCAAAATGGCTTCTGGTTCACAAATCATTGTTTCCTTTTTATCTTCTTGTTTATATTGATAAGAGTTGCCTTCCCTCCACATGCTCCGCCACCATGATTCTCTGTTTTATTTAGGTACAGAACCAAATGCATCTTTAAACTAAAGGATGAAAATTCTGTAAGATAAGCCAAAATAAATAGTCCCATAAGTTGTATTTTTCAAATAATTGCTCACAGTGATGTCAAATAATTCATATAAGATGATTGGATAACCATCTATCACTTAAAGAAAAAAAAGGAACATTTTCTTTAGATATTATCAGTAAAGCTTTATCCCCAAGACAGCTCATACAGTGCTACTCAATCTACCTATACATTCCTATCTGTTCTTATATATAAAGTTCTTTAACAAAAATAAAAGCATTTACTCTATCTGAACTGCTAGCTAGCTTGCCTGTGACTTGTTTCTGAGGCCATCTCTTATCAGAGCTGCCCTTGTAGTTTACTCTTATTTTACAAGTCACATAGAATCAATTTTAAGTTACATGAAAGGATTCACTTATATTCCAAACACTTTGTTAATATCCTGAATGTTGCATTTATGAAACTGAAATGATTGCATACTAAGCCACACCATTTCCTGGATGTATAAGTACTTTATTTATTTTTATTTCTTAAATTTAGTGTAGAATCATTACTGAGTATAAACAGAAGGAATTTAAGCTTGAGGCTAAACTTTGTAAATGGTAAGAAAAAAGTGGGTTCACAGACCATTAGACATAACAGAAATTGACCTTGCAGATGCTTCTATTGATAGTCAACAAATGTGAACAGTGTTGTGCTATTAAGATTACAATGTCTGCATGCTCAAGCAAGCCTCAGTCACATTTCTAACTTTGGGAATTCCATTTAATACTTATTTGTCCTAAAAATCACAGATTTTAGCCCATTTTAAGTACAGTAATTCAAGAAACCAGTTGCACAATACTTGTAATCTAGAGCAGAGAGAAACATATTACTGTGCTGCTTTTCATAGAACCTTCTCTTGTTTTATAGAGTTTAGGCCTTGGTGTCTAGGGAATCGTGATACTCATAATAATCTAGGTCTTCAAACATCAGTTAACAATGAAGACAGCCCTGGTTAGACAGTCCTATCACCTTCCTATATTAGTGCTTGCTTCCCAGCTGATTTTACCTTGTGGCAACTTGACAGTTAAAATTATCTGGCATATATTCCTTTATTTTACTTTTATTTTTGTACTTAATACATGTGCTATACTAGACACTCAAATATATTACCTCTGATCTTTTTTAAATAAATTATCTTTAATCTTTTTTTTTTTACAGTTTAGTTCTATTATCCTCCTAGTTGGCCCTCCCACAGTTCCTCATCCCATTCTTCCTCCCCCTTCTGCAAGAGGATGTCCCCAGCCCACCAGACCTCTCCACTCCCTAGGGCCTCAAGTCTCTTGAGGGTTAGATGCATCTTCCCTCATTGAGGCCAGACCAGGAAGTCCTCTGCTGTATATGTGTTGCGGGCCTTGAATCAGCTAGTGTATGCTGCCCGGCTGGTGGCTCTATGTCCACTTGATGTCCTGCTTTTCTACTGGAGGTGGACACTACAAGTTGAGCATTTTATCTAAGGTCCCCCCTTTGAGTCCTGAGAGTCTCTCACCTCCCAGGTCTCTGGTACATTATAGGGTGTCCCCCAACTCCTACTTTCCAAGGTTGCCTTTTTCCATTTTTTTCCTGTTGGCTCTTAGAGCTTCACTCCCATTCCCCACCCAATTTCTGATCATGTTCCCCCTTTTCCCTCCCTGTTCCCTCACCCAGCCCCAGCCCCCTCCCTCTGCTCCCTATGATTGCTTTCTTCTCCCTCCTAAGTGGGATTGAGGCGTCCTCACTTGAGCCCTTCTGCTTGTTCACTTTCAGAAGTTCTGTGGATTTTATCCTGGGTATTCTGTACATTTTTTCGCTAATATCCACTTTTTAGTGAGTACATACCATGCATGTTCATTGGGTCTGGATTATCTCACTCAGGATAATATTTTCAAGTTCCTTTGCTACAATACTTGTGATGTCTTCATTCTTTATAGCTGAATAGTATTGTGTTGCATACATAAACCACAATTCCTATATCCATTCTTCAGTTGTGGAACATCTGAGTTGTTTCCAGCTTCTGACTATCACAAATAAGGCATGTGCTCCTGTGGCATGGTGGGACATTTTGTGTGTATAAGCCCAAGAGTGGTATTGCTGTGTTGTCAGGTAGATAGATCCATTTCTAATTTTCCTGAGGAAACCCCAGGTTGATTTCTAGAGTGGTTGTACCAGTTTGCAATCCCACCATCAGTGGAGGAGTGTTCCTCTTTCCCCACATGTGTTGTCACTTGAATTTCTTCTCTTAGCCATTCTGATTGGTGTAAGTGGGAGGAATCTCAGGGTCATTGTGATTTTCATCTCTCTAATGACTAAGGACTTTGAACGTTTCTTTAAGTCTGGCACACATTCTTACTGCAGTTTTCTGGCCCATGATTCCGTATAAGATCACTAAATCATAGTATATTAATTTTCTTAAGAAAATCTCTAGCAAAAACTAAAGATAATCTTATTTCTTATTAATATATGTCTCAGCCAAGAATGAAACATTAAAAAATTTTTCATGACCAACATTACAACATAGTACAAGAAGCTTCCATTTATCCACAAGGCACCTTGGCGTGCAAGTGCAGTCTGTGTTTACAATGAACTTCAGGAAAATTAGACATATGTTTAGGCTTAAAGATGTGATGTGCTCTCATAAGATGCTGACCTTCTGCCAAATACATCTGTCAAGGAGGAGCCTCAGGGATTCTATTCCTAATATTGTGAACTTACAATGTTGTTGGAATAAAAATTAAACAAAAGAGTACGGTCAAACATAAAAATATTTCTGATAGCCCCAAATAAATGAACAATAATTACATGTTTCAAAGAACCTGTAATGTAGCCATGTTACTAGAGTTCATATTACCTAACTTAATAAATTACACTATAGCAGCCCATATCTATTTTATAACTCCTGTTTAAAGAATAAATATGTCAAATAGGATGCCCCTGAAACTACTATATCAATTTACTCAAACTATTGAATAGTAGGGGTTCTCCAGTGTTGAGAAGATCAATATGTATAACCACAACCATGAAATGTACTGCATTTTATTCACCTAATTCCCAAAGTAAATCTTATTTAAATGGCAATAGGTACTCTAGTATTATGTTTTCAAAACAAAAAATTAGTCTGTTTACTGAATGCTTAATTTGATAAACAGCAGGCACATTTCTGTTATTTAAATGGTGTTCAAATAAACTTATCCAGGAATATTTAAGAGATGTGGAAATTAATAACAAAAAGGTATTCTTTCAATTACATTCTTGATAGCACCATTCAGATCCACCATTATTAGATGATTGATTTCATGTCTGAAGTTTAGAGGCTGATATAACCAAGTTCTATACTCCCTCCACCCAGCACAATCATCTCTACTATGTATACTTAGCATAGATTAGAGACCTTCTCTTCTTTTAAGCATTCTTATTTTTACCTAACTTTTGGTCATTTTAGATGAGAATTACTTTTTTTCTCAACAAGTATATAGCTTCTGAAGTATACTGCTTCTGAATCATAATTTAGAGATATTTAGATGTTATAATTTTATTTAACTAACATATGAAATAATTTGCTTTTGTAGATGAATAGAAGTGTATCAGGCACTTAGCCTTTGCTTACAGTTCTGGGGATTGCTCTATCACAAGGGCATGTGTGTTTTCTCTTGGATGCTTTATGTTTCTTCTTGAACCCCTTTGGCCATCACTGTCTTATTGTTTATAGAGTGGTCCTCTCACAATTCCACTTAGTCCTTAAGTGTGCATAGAAATCACCCTAGGTACCCACTAGCACAGGTTCTTTTGTGTAGCAACCTGTATTGAAGCTTTGATGATGATGGAAGAGAATCAGAGTATGAAACAAGAAATAAAATGGTGGATACAGAACTACATTTCTTCTATTTTATGAGGGTGGTGGTTTGTGTCTGGCTTCTCTTCAAGTTTGTTCTGATGACTTTGGGCTGGTCCCTTGGAACTTTAAGGTTCTCATTGCTCACTACCACCCTCCACTGATTAAGAAAGTATTGATGCAATAAATCCAATACTTTAAAAACAGAAGTAAACCAAATGAAGGCCAATAACCTTTATGATGTTAGACAAATAATGCATGTGTGTATCTCTTTCCCATATAGGTGCTATAGTCTTTGAAACTCAAAAGTCTATAAAGCTGTGTGCTAAATAAAAAGTTTTCCCATGAAAGAAATTCTGTTATGATATTTGTTGAAAATGTTAGACAGTGATTTTTTTAAATAGCATTCTCTCCTCTTTTCAAATGACTCTACATTTTTTGTTTTCATATTCTTTGTCCTTCTGTGGGAGAAATTCACATAAACTTCAAAGTCTATCTCTAAAAGAATGATGGTCCCAATTTCTGGGAAAGTACAAGAAATAGTGCATCTGAAACAAAAGTGATTCCTTTGGACGAGACAGATTATTATTGCTAGATGATGGTAGCAAACAAGACAGGAAGGTCAAATATTACATGGAACTAAAATCATCAATGCTTTTCCATTATTAGGTAGGCTCACAATTCAGAATCATATTTTTATTTCAATGAAAAATGAAAAGTAAATAATTAGCAGTTGCCACCTCTAATATTTTTATTTCAATGAAAAATGAAAAGTAAAATATTAGCGGTGGTCACCTAGCTTCATGTCTGTGGGCTAACCTTATCTCAGCAAGGCTATATGCAAAAGTTACTTACCAGCCAAAGGACTATAGTAGTTCCTACCATGTTCAGCACACTGTAGTCACTGAAAGCCATTTTTCACTCAGAATTCAATTCCTTCTCTCTTCCCTGATCCTTCCTCTGTCTCTTTTTGTCACTTGCCTTTTTTTCCACATTGTGTTCCATTTCTCCATCTTCTAGTATGTGTTCTTATATTTGGTTCACTGAAGCACAAAGAGGAACACTGAAATGTCTAATGTCCATTTGTCCCCTCATATGGATATTTATACCAGTTTACAACATTTTCCCAGCTTCATCAAGGCCCTGTTCATGTGGTGTTTAGTGAGGCTGCATTCCTAAGGGAGTTCATCATTGTTTTTGATCTTATGTACTTGAAGCTTTCCAGAGCTTTTACCAGAGAAGGCTTCAGTAAATGGACCAAGTAAAGTCAGAATAAAAATAACAGCAGTCATACTGTCAACAATATTTATACAATACTTAACTGTTAGAGACCACAAGAAAATTACTGACATTGTACTGTTCGTGAAAACAGGACTTACAGCCATTTGTAGAAGTAACTCTGGGGTTTAAAAAAAATTCTCTACTGACTTTAAACAAGTTCACAGGGATCACTAAGAGCAATCTCATGTCCCCTAATTTTCACACAAAAGTATCTATGAATCTAGATCAACTTACATATATTATTAAAAGAGTTTTATCTTTACCTAAAGGAAGATTGAAATAAACTAATAGATGATAGTGAATAAATCTGTTGAGGTTTAGCAATTTCCAAACAGAAAATTTCCTGAAATTCTTGATTTTTTCCCTCAATTTTATAATTTCCCCTTTCTCCAGAAGCTACGTGGCATAGTGTATCTTCCCCCTCAGACTCACATTTGCCCTTGGGCTCTCTTTCATTGCTCTTCTCCTCAGGGAGGGAAGCTGGGTGTGGGAGCTCAGCCTCCACTGTTAGCTTCTAGTCAACGTGGCATGGGAATCTGCTTGTGAATCTGTTCCTCATCTGATTGTCTATGAGAATGATTGCTCTTTGATTAGAACCATCTGGTTCCCACCAATGTTATTTAATCCATGTGTTTAACCTGCCTTGAATCCAAGTGCAAACTGGTCATGTGGAGAAGTTGCTGATATCACATAATTACTAGATAGTGTGGGACTTGCTGAACACTAACCACTGCCAATGATTCACTAAATTATGTTTTTGTGCTGATATTAGAGCAGGAGAGAAATGGAAAATGGAAGAAATAAACAGGGGAAATATATAAAATGAGGTCATGAGAATGAGTGTAAGCCAACACTCATAGGACCAATCAGCATGGGGTTGACCATGTCCCTGAAATCTGACTTTACTAGCTATAAAAACTATCAGTAATATTTTCAAAATATTTCACAGTATTATTTATAATATTCTTTCCAGGTATTAATAACAACATACACACACACACACACACACACACACACACACACACACACGAGAGAGAGAGAGAGAGAGAGAGAGAGAGAGAGAGAGAGAGAGAGAGAGAGAGAGAGAGAGAGAGAGAAGGGTAGTGGAGGAAGAATGAGAGGGAGGGAGGGAGAAGGAAAGGGAGAAAGAGAGAGAAAAAGAGATACAGAGACAGAGAGAAACAGGAAGAAAGAGGGAGAGAGAGACAGAGAGACAGAGAGAGAGACAGAGTCAGAGAGATACTGAACACTAGGAGATATACCTACAACCTGTTGACATTATTTATTGCAAGAGGATCTAAGAAACACATTCATTTTCACTTCATCACTGATGTTTTGCTTTTATGACAGTTTAGTGGAAGAATTTGTTAACATTGTCAAGGGATTTCCTAGCTAAAACATAATCAAAATTTCTCTCTGAGTACCATTTCTCTTTTTATCCTAACTCCATCTCTTTGATCTTCTCAACAAACTAAAACTCAAAATATTGTGATTTGAAAGAATTACAGCAAATCATACTTCACTGGAAATCATATAATAGCTTCCTTTCCTTGGTGTTTGACTGTAAGCAAGACCCAAGAGCATTATCCTTGCCTCTCCTTTCTGTTAATTCCTGTTTGTACATGCAGAATGTAGGACAGTGACTCACAGTACTGGCCCAGAGCCACACAGCTGGATAGACACAGGGTGCATTTCATAATAAAAGGGTCAAGAAAGAAAAATGGTGTTTGTTCATCTTTTTAAATTCTACATGGATTATTGCTACAAAACCAACATCTTATCTTTCTCAGGGAGTAGATTTATGGAAGACTTTTTTTTTTTTTAATTGTAAAGCCCTATTGCTGAAGAAACCACATATTTTGGCTGTAGAACATAGAGAAACCAAGACTGAACTAACCAGGAACCAGTATCTCTCTGTTTGCTAACTTTCACAGGGCTGGTTTGTGCTTTGCTGGCTGCTGAAAAGCACTAGAAATCAATGGAATTAACCTGTGATGGACCCTACGTTCTAAACAATTCTGACACACCAGACAAGAAGTGCCCTTGTTGCCAATAGTAGTGAGATGGTTTATGGGATAACCAGCTCTTCTTTTGATTAGATCTGAGACCTACTCCTAGTGGGGAATTAATGTATGGGTATTGGAAACTTGGTCAAAACCCATGGCAATGGAAGTCATAGGCCCAAGAAGGAAACCTATTCATTTTAATGGGCCAAATTCATGTCATCAGACTGCCTTCTAAATATTTATGCAAATGTCCACAGATTTACATTGATTAATTGTTCAAAGTGCTAAGAATAAGTGACTGTGAGTGCTTAGCTACACATAGGACATTTATATCAGCAATCCGCCACACATTTAGTGATGCCATACAAGAGGGGGAAGAACAGATAAAATAACTAGAAAATGAAGAGGAGTGATGTGAAATGCTGTGCTTTGGACACAAAGTAATTATTGCTCACATGAACTTACAGCAGTTATAGGTACCTGCACAGATCAAGACATTTAAAATTTCTAGCACACAGAAAAGCTGGGCTCCTGAGGTCCCCACCCCTTCCCAGGGAGCTGTTGGAAGTTGATAGCTGCTGAGAGAGGGAGAATCACTTTTGGGGAGGAATGGCAACTGGAAGATTGCCCAAGCCTCAGTAGATAGCAATCTACATCCATGCACATATTAACATAATGGCAGCAGTAATTGGACTTTGTGGGTGATTTGTTAAAAAGGACATGGGGGCTGTATAGATGATGTAGAACTTAAAGTGTTTACTGCTCTTCCAAAGGACTTCAATTCAGTTCTTGGCACCTATATTAGTTGGCTCACAACTGCATCTCTAGATCCATGGGATTTTATTCTCCCTGTGAGCAATATAAATATTTAACTCACATGCACAAACTCCTACACATGTATCCACAAAACCACACATATCCATACACACACACACACCACCACCACCACCATCACCACCACATTTAAACAAATCTTAAAGGATAAACAATAGTTGGGAGGCAGTTGTGTTTTGGGTGGGGGGTAAGAATGTAGGGAGGGAGTGGTGGAGAGAGGACATTATATGTGATTAAGATACATTATATACATATTTGAAATTTTCAAAGAATAAACAAAAAAGATAAAGAAAATGCATATTTGCAGTAACTATTTCAATTTATCTAACAACTGTTCATATGAAAATACTTTAAAGTAGCCATTTCTTTTAAATGTTACTCATCCAGCTAGAGTAAAATTTAATTAAAAAGAATTAATAAAGAAATAAGTACACAATAATTTTGGAATATTAATTAACTATATAGTAGAAGAATTATATATTAGAAAAAAAGATACTTGAGAACATTTTACAGCCATGACAGATGAGCCAATTTAAAAATATCTGTATGTCACCTGAGGAATCCAATAAGCAATGCCAAAACTCATATATTTACAGAACTGTCTGTGGGTAATGTAGCATAAAGTATCTGTGACATCATTTCCTATCTCTACTGATAGGAAGTAGAAGTTGATTAAAGTGTAGCATGGATAATCAAGCCAAAAGTAAATTATTAGAATATGAGCTGGTTTATAATATGCCTGTTTAAAAATAGGAAGTGGCTCACATAATAGTCAAAACAACAATGCATAAAACAAAGAAAATATAAAAAGCAGTAAAGGAAAAAGGCCAAATAACATAATAAGGTAGACCTATGAGAATTATACCAGACTTCTCACCAGAGATTATGAAAGCTAAAAAATTCTGGGCAGGGCTGGAGAGATGGTTCAGCAGTTAAGAGCACTGACTGTTCTTCCAGAGGTCCTGAGTTCAAATCCCAGCAATGACATGGTGGCTCACAACCATCTGTAATGAGATCTGACATCCTCTTCTGGTGTATCTGAAGACAGTTACAGTGTACTTAGATATAACAATAAATAATTTTTTTTAAAAAAATTCTGGGCAAATGTCATATAGACCCTAAAAGAACACAAATGTCAGCACAGGTTACTCATTATAACCAGAAAAACTCCCAATTAACATAGATGGAGAAACCAAGATATTTTATGAAAAAAATTGTACATAATATTTTTCCACAAATCCAGACCTACAAAGGATAATCAATAGAACTATAACACAAGGAAACTACTCCCTAGAAAAAGCAAGAAAGTGATTTTTTTCAATAAACCCAATAGAGGATAGCCACACAAACAAAATTCTACCTCCAACAACAAAATTGTTGAAGGAACAGGAAACAATAATCTCTATTCCTTAATATCTCTTAACAGCAATGGACTCAATTCCCCAATAAAAAGACATAGACTAACAGACTGTACATGTAAACAGGACCCAGTATTTTGCCACATATAGGAAATGCACATTAGTGTCAAAGATAGACACTACCTCTGAGTAAGGGCTGGAAAATTATTTTGCAAGGAAATGGTCACAAGAAAAAAAGCTCAAGTAGTTACTATAATATCGAATAAAATTGACTTTCAATCAAAAGTTATCAAAAAAGATGAGGAAGGACTCTTGATACACATTAAAAGAAAAATCTACCAGGAAGAACTCTCAATTCTGAACAACTATGCTACAAATAAAAGGGCATCCACATGCATAAAAGAAACTTTACTACAGCTCACACATTGCACCTCATGCAATAATAGTGGGAGACTTCAACACCCCACTCTCTCCAATGGATAGATCATGGAAACAGAAAATAAACAGAGACATAGTGAAACTAACAGAAATTATGGACCAAATCGATTAAAAAGATATCTATAAAACATTTAATCCTAAAACAAAAGAATATACCAATACTTCTCAGTCCCTCGTGGTACCTTCTCCAAAACTGACCATATAATCGGTCATAAACAGGCCACAATGCAAAAAGATGGAAATAATATCAAGTATCCTATCAGATCATCATGGACTAAGGCAGGTCTTCAATAATAACAAAAACAACAGAAAGCTCACATACACATGGAATCTGAACAACACTCTACTCAGTAATAAATTGGTCAAGGAAGAAATAAAAAAAATTTAAAAACATTTTAGAATTTAACGAAATTAAGACACAACATACCCAAACTTATGGGACACAATGAAGGTGTTCTAAAAGGAAATATCATAGCTCTGAGTGCCTCCAAAAGAAACTGGAGAGAGCATATATTAGTAGCAAAACAGAAGACCTGAAAGCTCTAGAATAAAAACAATCAAATATACACAGTAGGAGTAGACAGCAGGAAGTAATCAAACTCAGGACTGAAATTGACCAAGTAGAAACAAATAGAACTATACAAAGAATCAAGAAAACCAGGAGCTGTTTTTTTTTTAATTCGATGTATTTTTTATTTACATTTCAAATGATTTCCCCTTTTCTGGCCCCCCACTTCCCAAAAGCCCCCTTCTCTCCCCCTGTTCTCCTACCCACCCCTTCCCACTTCCCTGTTCTGGTTGTGCCCTATATTGCTATACTGAGTCTTTCCAGAACAAGGGGCCACTCCTCCGTTCTTCTTGTACCTCATTTGATGTGTGGATTATGTTTTGGGTATTCCAGTTTTCTAGGGTAATATACACTTATTAGTCAGTGCATACCATGATTGATCTTTTGAGACTGAGTTACCTCACTTAGTATGATGTTCTCCACCTCCATCCATTTGCCTAAGAATTTCATGAATTCATTGTTTCTAATGGCTGAATAGTACTCCATTGTGTATATATACCACATTTTTTGCATCCATTCTTCTGTTGAGAGATACCTGGGTTCTTTCCAGCTTCTGGCTATTATAAATAGGGCTGCTATGAACATAGTAGAGCATGTATCCTTATTACATGCTGGGGAATCCTCTGGGTATATGCCCAGAAGTGGTATAGCAGGATCTTCCGGAAGTGAGGTGCCCAGTTTTCTGAAGAACCACCAGACTGATTTCCAGAGTGGTTGTACCAATTTGCAACCCCACCAGCAGTGGAGGAATGTTCCTCTTTCTCTACATCCTCACCACATGTGCTGTCTCCTGAATTTTTAATCTTAGCCATTCTGACTGGTGTAAGGTGAAATATCAGGATTGTTTTGATTTGCATTTCCCTAATGATTAATGAAGTTGAACATTTTTTAAGATGCTTCTCCGCCATCCAAAGTTCTTCAGGTGAAAATTCTTTCTTTAACTCTGTACCCCATTTTTTCATAGGGTTATTTGGTTTTCTGGGGTCTAACTTCTTGAGTTCTTGGTATATATTGGATATTAGCCCTCTATCTGATGTAGGGTTGGTGAAGATCTTTTCCCAAAGGAGCTGGTTCTTTGAGAAAATCAATCAGATAAACAAACCCGTAGCCAGGCTAAGCAGTGGCAGTACCCAAATCAACAAATTCTGAAATGAAAAGGGAGATATAACAACAGAAACTGAGGAAATTCAAAAAATCATCAGATCCTACTACAAAAGCCTATACTCAACAAAACTGGAAAACCTGGATGAAATAGACAATTTTCTAGATAGAAACCTGGTAACAAAGTTAAATCAGGATCAGATAAATGATCTAAACAGTTCTATAACCCCTAAAGAAATAAAATCATTCATTGAACGTCTCCCAACCAAAAACAGTCTAGGACCAGATGTGTTTATTGCAGAATTCTACCAGAATTTCAAAGAAGACCTAATACCAATACTCTTGAAATTATTCCACAAAATAGAAATAGAAGAAACACTACTCAATATGTTCTATGAAGCCACAGTTATGCCTTATCAAAATCACACAAAAACCCAACAAAGACCAATTTCCCTTAAAAAATAGATGCAAAAATATTCAACAAAATTCTTGCAAAATGGATCCAAGAAAGCATCAAAATGATCTTTCACCATGATAAAGAAGGCTTCATCCCAGTGATGCATGGATGGTTCATTATACTGAAATCCATCAATGTAATCCATAACATAAAAAAAATTCAAAGAAAAAAAACCACATGACCATTTCATTAGATGCTGAAAATGCGTTTGACAGAATTCAACATCAGTTCCTGTTCAAAGTATTGGAAAGATCAGGAATTCAAGGCCCACACCTAAACATAGTAAAAGCAGTATACAGCAAACCAGTGACCAACATCAAACCAAATAGAGAGCAACTTGAAACAATCCTACTAAAATCAGGTACTACACAAGGCTGCCCACTCTCTCCCTATCTGTTCAACATAGTGCTTAAATTCCTATCTAGAGCAATTAGACAACAAAAGGAGGTCAATGGGAACAAATTGGGAAGGAAGAATTCAAAAATATCATTATTTGCAGATGACATGATAGTATAATTAAGTGACCCCAACAATTCTATCAGAGAACTCCTAAACCTCATAAACACTTCGGCAAAGTGGCTGGATATAAAATTAACTCCAACAAAAAGTAGCTTTCTTATACTCAAAAGATAAACAGGCTGCAAAAGAAATTAAGGAAACAAGCCTCTTCACAGTAGTCACAAACAATATAAAATATCTTGGTGTGACTCTAAGAAAACAAGTGAAATATCTGTACAACACTAACTTCATGTCTCTGAAGAAAGAAATCAATGAAGACCTCAGAAGATGGAAAGGTCTCCATGCTCATTGATGGTAGGATTAGTATAGTCAAAGTGGACATGCTGCCGAAAGCAACCTATAGATTAAATGTAATCCCTATCAAAATTTCAACTCAATTCTTCATAGTGTTAGAAAGAGCAATTCTCAAATTCATTTGGAATAACAACAACAACAACAACAAAAAAAAAAAAAAACAAAAAAAACCCCAAAGATATCAAAAACTATTCTCAACAATAACAGAACTGGGAGAATCACATTCCACATCCCCTGCCCCCAAGCTGTATTATAGAACAATAGCCATTAAAACTACATGATATAGGTACAGTGCCATGCAGGTAGATCAGTGGAATAGAATTGAAGACCCAGAAATGAACCCACACACCATGGTCACTTGATCTTTGACAAAGGAGCTAAAACCATCCAGTGGAAAGAAGTCAGTATTTTCAACAAATGGTACTGTGTTCAAACATGATGGTCAACATGTAGAAGAATACAAATTAATCCATTCTTGTCTCCCTGTACAAAGCTTAAGTCCATATGGATCAAGGACCTCCACATAAAACCAGATACACTTAAAGTAATAGAAAAAGCCTCAAACACATGGGCACAGGGAAATTTTCCTGAACAGAACACCAATGACTTACGCTCTAAGATCAAGAATTGACAAATGGGACCTCATAAAGTTGCAAAGTTTATGTAAAGCAAAGGACACTGTCAATAGGACAAAATGGCAGCCAACAGATTGGGAAAAGATCTTTACCAATCCTTTATCTGTTGGAAGGCTAATATCCAATATATTCAAAGAATGCAAGAAGTTAGACTCCAGAAATTAAAATAACGCTATTAAAAACGGGGGTTCAGAACTAAACAAACAACTCTCAACTAAGGAATATCACATGGCCAAAAAGCATGTAAAGAGATGTTCAACATACTTTGTCATCAGAGAAATGTAAATCAAAACAACACTGAGATCCCACCTTACACCAGTCAGAATGACTAAGATCAAAATCCAAGTTGACAACAGATGATGATGAGGTTGGGGAGAAAGAGACATACTCCTACATTGCTAGTGAGATTGCTTGCTGGTACAACTTGTCTGGAAATCAGTCTGGCTGTTCTTCAGAAAATTGGAGATAGTACTATTTGATTATCTAGCTATACAACTCTTGGGGCTATAACAAGAAGATGCTCAAACATGTAATAAGGACACTTGCTCCACTATCTTCACTGCAGCCTTATTTATAATATCCAGAAGTTGTAAAGAATCCAGATGTCCCTCAACAGAAGACTGGATACAGAAAATATGGTACATTTTCATAATGGAATACTACTCAGCTATTAAAATGACTTTATGAAATTTGCAGGCAAGTAGATGGAATTTGAGAATATCATCAGTTTCTCCAGGTTTCTAACTATCATTAGTTTTTTTTTTCATTAATCCACATTTCAAACACTTTTGTCTATGATAAATGCACTGTAGATTCATTGGTCTGCTTCCCACTCATATGTTCTATTCTATTGACAATGCAGGTTTTTAAAAATACTTAATGCCATGATATTAAAATATTTAAAGAGAAAACATATATTAATAATGAGTTTTAAGAAAAATTTATGACTTTTTACACATATCTTTTGTCAAAGTGGTTCCCAAACAGAAACTAATAGCATAGTAATATAACCACTACATTAGACTGTAGCTTTAACACACAACTACATTGAACAACTAGAATTGTTCCAAGATTCTAGGTATTACAATTTAATAAGGGATATAGTAAGAAATATTGAACAAGCAGTGACAGCTTAATCTAAACACCAGTAATCATGGATTTAAAAATCCATGAATTCAAATAAAAATATTAACTCACCTATAAGAATAATGGCTACATTTAAGATACTTAAACACAAGCTAGAAAGTACAACATAATTGACAGTTAACATTTACACCAAAGATTTCTGGATTCAGAAAACTTTAAACCCAATGTTAGTAACCTTTAATTTGTATACAGTAAACTAAATGACCATAAAATCATACAAAATGTATAACAAAAGCAAACTTGCTATTTAAAGTGGCTGCTGTATTATTATTTTTAACACCATCATTATTATATTTATATTTTGAGTAGCTCAACACTATTTTAAAGAAATGGGAAAATAGAATGAAGAAATTTAATTTCAAGGATTTGACATTTCATTATTTGTTCTATTGATTTTCCTGAAAATATAAGGCTGATATCTACTAACAAAGAAAGTTAGAAAAAAAAACAGCATTAAGAAAAAACTCTAGTTACTTTTAAAATAAATAACACCATTTCACCATCAAATAAATAAAAGAAGAAATCACAAAGACTGCTATAAACCACTTCAAATTTAGTAATTAGGGAAAAACCAAATAATCATGTTCATACAATATAGTTGATTCTAACATTATAGTTGAGTTGCTAACCAAAAGTTTTTATACTCAGTGCCACATCTATATAATTTTCTCATGGTTCTCTGGTTCTATCTAGTGAATCTCACTAGTGAATAATCTCTCTAGTGAATAACTGAGCCCAGTGTTTTCTTTGACAATATGAAAGAGAATATGGACAATTATTGGATGATATTTGTAAATGGATGGTAGAAGTATCTTATGGTAGTTGTGTAAGACCAAGAGAAGTTTTCCCATGAACAGCAATTTATATGCCAAGAAGTAAAATCAGTTAGATGTGTGGTCTTCTAGGGGTGGTGAATATAGCAGGATGCAGAGGGGGATTGTAGTATCAATGAGACTATGCATTCCCCAATTCTGAACATGCATTTATGGCTTGGGATTTATAATGTAATTCTTCCTAGCTATGTGAATTCTATTCTTATATGGATAAAATATTACTCCAGTTTATTTAAAAGTCATTTGCTTATTGTCTAGAGACCAAGTGTGATCATCTCATCCTGAGTGTTTTGTACTTAAAAACAATGTTGTGCTTTCCTACTAGATTCCTGGACACAGCTTTGTTCTTTGACCCATAAGATGCATCTCTTCAGCCAGAGTCTAGCTTTTCCTTGTGTGAACTTTCTAAATCACCCATTATGAGTGCTGTTACATTGTTGTAGCTCTGAACAGTACAGTTGATTAATCTCAATGTTTGTCAGACTTCTCTGAATGCAACTTATGATAAAAGCTAATGTGTTTTGTTTTTTGTTTTTTTATAATATTTTTATTTTCTATATTCTTTGTTTACATTCCAAATGATTTCCCCTTTCCCGGATCGCCCCTCCCCATATGTCCCATAAACTTTCTTCTCTCTATCCATTCTCAGATCAGATCCCTCCTTTTTCTCTGTCCTTATATCCCCCACCAATGCTAGGTCAATCCTTTCCAGGATTAGGAGCCTCTCCATACTTCTTCATGGGAGTCATTTGTTATGCAATTTGTGCCTTGGGTATTCAGGGCTTCTGGGCTAATTAATATCCACTTATCAGAGATTGCATTCCATGTGTATTCTTTTGTGATTGGGTTACCTCACTTAGGATGATATTTTCCAGATCAAACCATTTGCCTATAAATTTTGTGAATTCATTGTTTCTAATTGCTTAGTAGTATTCCATTGTGTAAATATACCACATTTTCTGTATCCATTCCTCCTTTGAGGGACATCTGGGTTCTTTCCACCTTCGGGCTATTATAAATAAGGCTGCTATGAACAAAATGGAGCATGTGTCTTTATTGCATGCCAGGGAATCCTTTGGGTATATGCCCAGGAGTGTTACAGCAGGGTCCTCCGGAAGTGTCATGTCCAGTTTTCTGAGGAACCTCCAGACTGATTTCCAAAGTGGTTCTACCATCTTACAGCCCCACCAGCAGTGGAGGAGTGTTCTTCTTTCTCCACATCCTTGTCAACACTTGCTGTCTTCTGAGTTTTTGACCTTAGCCATTCTGACTGGAGTGAGGTGAAATCTCAGGGTTGTTTTGATTTGCATTTCCCTAATGACTAATGATGTTGAGCACTTCTTAAAGTGCCTCTCGGCCATCCGAATTTCTTCAGGTGAAAATTCTTTGTTTATATCTGTACCCCATTTTTTAATAGGGTTGTTTGGTTCCCTGGGGTCTACCTTCTTGAGTTCTTTGTATATATTGGATATTAGCCCTCTTTCAGATGTAGGGTTGGTGAATATCCTTTCCCAATTTGATGGTTGCTGTTTTGTCCTTTTAACAGTGTCCTTTGCTTTACAGAAACTTTGTAATTTTATGAGGTCCCATTTGTCAATTCTTGATCTTAAAGCATAAGCTATTGGTGATCTGTTCAGGGACTTTTCCCCTGTGCCCATGTCCTCAAGGGTCTTCCCCAGTTTCTTTTCTATTAGTTTCAGTGTGTCTGGTTTTACATGGAGGTCCTTGATCCACTTGGAGTGAAGTTTAGTACATGGAGATAAGAATGGATCAATTCGCATTCTTCTGCATGCTGACCTGCAATTGAACCAGCACCATCTGTTGAAAAGGCTATCTTTTCCACTGGATGTTTTCTGCTCCTTTGTCGAAGATCAAGTGACCATAGGTGTGTGGATTCATTCCCGGATCTTCAATTCTATTCCATTGGTCCACTTGTCTGTCACTGTGCCAATACCATGCACTTTTTAACACTATTGCTCTGTAGTATTGCTTGAAGTCAGGGATACTGATTCCCCCAGAATTTCTTTTGTTGTTGAGAATAGTTATAAATTAGGAAACTATGTCTGATTTTGAATCCTCAAGCAATTTTTTGTTAAACTCTATGCAAATATTTTCTCTTATCTATTAATTTTGGAATAAAGTCATTTCTCTACCAGAGGATTTTGTGAGAAGGAGTTAATAATCACTGAATAATACTAAATACTTTACAAACATTAAGTTGTTGACAGGACTTCTAGTTTCCAAACAGTGTGTTTTCTTCCAGATATCTTTCCCTTACTATACAAGATCTCTTCCTAGATACCGCTGCCACAGCCATTTTTCAGTTAAAGCACTTACATTCTTAGTTTCTGATAACTATTAATGAAATGACCACATAGATGGAAAAACAATATGTGAATATTCTTACTACATTTAGGTTCAAAATTATAGACCCTAGCATGGTGGTCCTCTGAGAGGCCCAACAATCGGCTGACTAAGACAGATGCAGATACGTACACCCAACCATTGGACTGAAGTTAGGGACCCCTGGGGTTGAATTATGGAAAGGCTGTAAGAAGTTTAGGAAGAAGGCAACTGCTAGTTGAGAGTCTCAGTTAATCTAAACCCCTGAGAACTCTCAGACATGGAGCCACCAACCAGGCAGCATACACGAGATAATCCAATGCCCCCAACATATGTACAGCAGAGGACTGGCTGGTCTGACCTCCATGGGAGGAGACACAACTAACCCTCAAGAAACTTGAGGTTCCAGAGAGTAGGGAGGTTTGGTGGTGAGGGGCATTCTCTTGGATTCAGGCAGAAGGAAGAACAGCATGAGAAACTGTGGGAGGGGGGACCAGGAGGCTGGCAACTGACAGACTATACAAAAAAGTAAAAGTAATTTAACAAAAGAAAAAATTATCTAGCTACCTGCAGGTTTACACAATTATGAATGGTAGTACAATTCAAGGTATAGTTTCCTACAAAGTTTTCAATTTACAGCCCTACCACTTTCAGGCAGAGTCAGACATATGTGCTCCCTCCCACACATTTTATTTAAATGACACATCTCTCCTTAGTTTTAATTATTCCTCATACACATGGGTATCAATATTTATCAATGGTAATAAAATACAACTAAACAGTGAGTCATGATGTAGCAGTTCCTTGGTTAGTTATTTTTTTCATCCATGTGTTTGCAATGTGCAGGGTCACGCCACTTGCAGGATGTTTGTATAATCACTAGGGAGTCCTGAACAATGGAACTGCTGGAACTATCTGGCTCAGTATTGTGGTATAGAAAATGAAAATCTCTAAGGGCAGCTGTGCAATCTAATCAGCATCTGGAGAGAGTTTTGTCTTAGAAATTTCTTAGAAAATTGGGCTTCTGCATTACTAAACTACAAGAATTAAAACAATGCTTTTCCATACTTGGATACTTAAAGTTTATCCTTATATAACCTAGAGCAATCTTCACAGTATCATAATACTAGGATAGTAATTTATCTAAGTGATATAGCCCCTAAACTATAGACATGTATATGTGCACATATAGACACATACTTGATATAAATCTTCTTCCTTGCATTTTTTACACATACTCTACTTAATGTGCATGTTGTACTCTTGTGAAAACTGTAAGAAACACTAAGTTCTAGATTGCTATCAGAATATCACTTTTCTACTGAAACAAGCCAGAGAGTTTTAGAGCAAGAACCACTAGAGATATGAAGAAAGGAATGTGGAAGCCCAGTCTGAAATTTTTACTGAACAAGAAGATTATAAAAACTCTTAAACTTATGTTGAAAACTTAAGGATAGATGAAGATAAAGTAGAGTGCTTACCTGACAATCATGGGCCCCTGTTTTAATCCTCAGGACAGCATAAAACTATCATTGTAATCCTAGCATTCAAAAGGTGGAGATAGAAGAACCAGAAAGTTTGAGTTCAAGCTGAGGACATGTGTCAACTAAGAGTTCTGTCTATGTAAGCATGAGGTTCTGAGTTCAAATTCTAAGTACCACATGAAAGCCAGGAATAAAAACAGGCATATTTTAGGAACTAACTGATTAAATGCACAATATAGCTGAAAAGTTGAGCTACAGGTTTAATGAAAAATTCCATCTCATACCTGATATCCTCTCTGACCTCCTCATGTGGCAATATGGGTGTGCATAATTGCACGTGTATACATGCACATAAACAAAACACACATTCACTTATGTGCAACATATACATAGGCATTCAAACAAAAATAAATTAACCTAAAAACCTAAAAAACCCTAAAAAATGCCATGCTTAATTATATAGTGAGTTTAAGGACATATTGTGCTACATGAAACTCTGTAAGAAAGAAAGAAAGTAAGTAAGTAAGAAAGAAACAAAGAAAATGTGAAAAGTGAAAAAGGATTTTAAATATTTTACCACAAAAAGTTATACAGTAAATGATATGGAAGATATGTCAATTAACTTAATTTGATTAATTTGTAATTTACTTCAATTTAATTGACATTGTTATTTTCACTTAATTACAATTTTTTTGGCCACTAAAATTATTGATAGACATTTATAGAATATATTGTGGTCTCAAAAACTAACTTTGAATAATAAAGGAAGGAATTATATTTTATCCTATTCTTTATGCATCACAAGCCAAGCAAAGAGTTAAATTTGGGAAAACCAAAACTTTCATTTAAATGAAGTAAAATTAATTATCATATTAAACTTTTTCTTTTAAAGTAATGCCTTAGTTAGGATTAGTGTTGCTATGATGAAGCACAAGCAAGTTGGAAAGGAAAGAGTTTATTTGGCTTACACATCCACGTTGTAGTCCATTACTGTAGAAAGCTTAGATAGGAGCTCAAATAGGGCAGGAACCTGGAGGTAGGAGCTGGTGCAAAGGTCATGGAGGGGTGCTGCTTATTGGCTTACTCTCCATGAAAAGCCTGCTTTATTATAAGAATCTAGGACCATAACCCCAGGGGTGGTACCACCTATAGCAAGTTGCCTGAGTCCTCTCCCACCAATCCTTAATTAAGAAATGCCCTACAGCAGGATCTTATGAAGGTATTTTTAAAATTGAGGTTCCCTCCTCTCATATAACTTTAGCTTATATTTGATGGACATAAGATTACTCGATAGGAATAACGAAGGGAATAATGAACTTATATAATTATAATCCACTGCTATTAAACAATTAAGAGGCAAAATGGAAATTATGCCAAGAATTAGGCTGTCTGTACTTGAATACTCTGTCATATTTTAGTATCACTTTTTAAGTGACTGTTCACATACTTAATAATTCACAACCTGAAGTAATTAAAAGTAAAGAACATTGCATGCGAATGAAGTATTCTTGCTAAAATAATCCACGTGGATATAACCAAGCCTTTGTCAATGCTTCCAGGAAATATAAGAGTGTCATGCTAAATGACTCTATGAAGATACAATTATCAAAATAAAAGTCTTAAGCACAACTGGAAACTAAGACTTGAAAAATGGCAAATGGATATTTATAAATTTGAAAAAAACTATATTAAAGGGAATATGTAGGCCTTTTGAATATGAAGAATTATTTAGATAATTTGATAAACTGTTGGTAATTTTGTTGCTATAACAGAATTGTGATAATATTTTGTAGACTTTCTTGTCTATTAAACTGCATACTTTTACTCAAACACATAGAATTCATATTCTGTCAGAGCTAGAATTTGCTTTTAAATATTCCCAAAATGTCTGAGGGATAGATGAAACAAGAAACATAGAATATTAATAATTACTGCACAGATTGGTTATGGGTATAATTATCTAATTCTCATGGTTATTTTTAACATTTGAAGGTCTTTCTGAAAGAAAGCAAAACAGTTGGATAAATAGCACATCACTGTCTCAGTATAAAGTACTCCAAAATTTAGTGATTTAGTATTTGTTACAAGATAAAAGTAAGAACTCTGGTGACTAAAAGACAATGTCCAAGCTATCATAGGAGAGGAAGTGTCTTGTCAATATACAGAACAACAACTTTAAAGGAATGCTTAAGAATGTTTGGAAGTGGTTCACTGATGAGCCCTGAAGCCTCATTCTCATTCCCTTCCAATCAACAGTGAATATTCACCATTTCCCCCAAAGACTCCAATTTGTGTGGTGAAAATGTTTGATATAAAAAAGAAAAAGTCTTGAAGGAAGCATGATATTTTTATGATGAAATAGCATTCTATGAAACTTCACATTAGGAGACTTTAGTTCAAAAGAGTGCCCTCCTTTGAATAAGCAGGGTATTGTGATAAGGGGTATCTTTAGAGAATTCCCCACTGAAGAGAACTGAATATTACCTCCAGCTTGCAGCCTGTAAAAGGTTGAATTATGCTCTCTGGCAACACTATATACTTGGAGATTTGTTCACAATCAAACCTTAAGTTGAGAAATCAGTTCTTCAATATATGAATCCTGCCATTTGACACATAAATGGAAGAGGCACAAATTGCATGCCTAGATTTCTGAACTACAGAATTCATGATTCTAATGCTTCCCCCTTCTCCTATGTATCTATGCTTATAATTTGTGATGACTTACACATAGAAATAGAACACAAAGTTTTCATATACTGCTCTTACTGGGATCTAGGAATCCTTGAAGACAATGCTGGTTGAGATCTGGGTCAGGAATTATACTAGAACAGGTAGTCTTTACAGCAGGAAGCAATGCTGCAAAGACCATACAAAATTTTATTAGAAAGCTACATAGGAGTAAAAGATAAGGCACAGCTCCTGATTAGGTATGACAGAGATTGCTATAAAGAAACTAATGCCACTAACCCAGTAACAAAAACCTGAAATGTTTTATTTTGAGACACCAGAATGGGGATTCTGTGGCCACACAGGGCAGAGCTTATACAAAAATCTACATGTCTTCTTGTCAATTTGTCTGTGAACTTCCAACTGCCATTTAAAGGTCTATAAAAATATCCCCCCATTTTTACCTGACTAATGATAGACAATTTGCTTCAGAGCTCCTAAAGTTTGAATTATCTGAAACTCATAAAATCTAGAACGTCTAACATAAAATCTAGTAAACGTCTAACATAAAATTTGCTGCAGGAGTGTCTTGGAAGTACAAAGAAAGATGAAATCAGTACAAAATGAGACAAAAATTGATTTCATTTAGACATCTTTGACTTTTAATTATCGGCCTTTGGATTGTTGTGCATAAAATAGGCCATAAATCCTTATACTGAATTTAAGAAAGGGCTTATGAAACTTCTTGGGCACAAGTGTACACTTCAGGAGACATTTTCCAGGTTTTTTTTTTAATACTATACAGCCTAACTCCTTGATGTTTTAAGAAACTCACTATCTGTGTCATGATCAAATCCAAATTTTAGTTGCCATCATAATACTCAAATAATCTACTTGATTTCCTAGACTTGCTTGAAGCTAAGAAGCAAACATCTAGAAATTCACCCATAGCAGACTCTGAGTACAAAATAAGATATTAGATTTAGGTATTAAAACTGGAAGATTCATATGCTTCTTCTACCCAGATACCATTCAGCAACAGGCATATAGCAGTGGTGGAGAGTGTAAACTGAAAGTCTCCTAACACATTCAGTGGGTTGACATTGGTGATCTCTGGTATATATCTGTGTTACCCAATGTCTTGACTGGTTGTTAGTAGCAGCTCATTCAAGCCACTAAGATAAGGATGTCACAATAGAGTGGACTGCTTTGTAGTCCACTCTAGTGCTCTCTGTATTTTCCTGGTTGGTGGTTTGCTTAGGAGGAATGTCTGTACTCGAGCTGCCTCTGAATCACTCTTAACTCCATTCTTGTTCCCTTACTTAAGTACAAGAACTCCTCTGAGGTGGTGACTCTATATTCTCATGTATCTACATAAGGGAAATCTGAAAATGAAACCAGTCTGTAAACTTATTTTCATTCTTCAATTTCACATCCTTATATTACACCATATATTACACGGCAAGATCTCAAAGATATTTAAATTTTTTTTATCCTTTCTGTTTTATCACAACTCTAATAATTTTAATAAATCATGTGCTATACAAAAAGTTTTAAATATCAGAAGTTGAATTTTTATTTAAGGATTATTTGAATTAGAACAATTCAAATATGATAAAAAATATGCCTTTGGTATCATTGTATTCATATGGGGATACAGTCAAACAGCTAACTAACAGTTACATTAAGTAATTGGGCTTAGAAACAAGGCTGTTAAATTAGAAGTGCAGAAAAAAAAGGAAATAATGGAACTTTGATTAGGAAAAAATGTTTACTACTGGGAACAAAATACTCTGAAATTACAAACAAAGGGTGCTGTGCTTAAGAGCATGTTCTACAATTGCAAAGGACCCAGTTATGATTCACAGCACCCACATATCCGATAATGACTAACAAGATACTACAACTCCAGTTCCAGGAGATCTGATCTCTCCAGCCTCCATGGGCACCTGATCTCACAGGAACTCTCTCACAAATAACAATACAAATAAAAATGAATGAATGAATGAACATATATGTTTAATTAAATTAAACAAAAATTCATTTAAGTTTTATTTTGTAAGTAAAATCAGCAATGTTACATTGAGCTTGACACATTTATTTTCCTATTTATTTATTTATTTATTTATTTATTTATTTATTTATTTACTTTATACTCTTATTGCTGCTCCCACTACTGATCCCCCTTCATACAATCCCTCCCTCTCATCTCCACTAAACGCTCCCCCTGGATATGCTCCCACCCTTCCACATCAAATCTCAACAAGGAGAGGTTATTCTTCACCACTGAGACCATATAAGGCAGCCCAGTTAGGGGAATGAGATCCAGAGAGGCAACAGCTTGAGGAACAGTTCCTGCTCCAGTTGTTGGGGAATGACATGAAGACCAACCTACACATCTGCTATATATGTGGGATAGGGGGACTAGGTCCAGCCATGTATGCTCTTTGATTGATGATTCAGTCTCTGCGATCCCCCAGGGATGCAGGTTATTTGACTCTGTTGGTCTTCCTGCGGGGTTCCTATAACTTCTAGAGTGTTCAATCTTTCCCCCAACTCTTCCGTAGTTGTTTCTGAGCTCCATCCAATGTTTGGCTTGAGGTTTGGAAACTTTACAGAGCCTGAATTTTTAAAGAATTGAAATTTTAACAACTGTGATACCTTTAAGTTATAATATCTATATTGTAATATTATTATGGAATGAGAAAAAGGGAAAGGTTATTGTTAACTAATATGAATTGTATTGGTGTATCAAATTGACAAGGAGTCAATTGTCCATCATTTATCCTACCTAGTTTTATGTCAGCTTGACACAAGTTAGAGTGACTTTGAAAGAGAAATACTTAACTAAGAAAATGAATGACTAATAAGAAAAAGATTCACATGTAGCAGGTCTGTACGGCTTATTTTTTGTTTTGTTTTGTTTTTGTTTTTTGTTTTTTTATTTGATATATTTTTATTTACATTTCAAATGGTTTCCCTTTTCTGGCTCCCCACTCCCCGAAAGTCCCATAAACTCTCTTCCCTCCCACTATTCCCCCATTCACCCCTTCCCACTTCCCTGTTCTGGCATTCCCCTATACTGCTACACTGAGTCTTTCCAGAACCAGGGACCACTCCTCCATTCCTCTTGGACATCAATTAATATGTGGATTATGTCTTGGGTAGTCCACATTTCTAGGCTGATATCCACTTATCAGTGAGTGCAGACCATGATTGATCTTTTGAGACTGGGTTACCTCACTTAGTATGATGCTCTCCAGATCCATCCATTTGTCTAAGAATTTCATGAATTCATTGTTTCTGATGGCTGAATAGTAGTCCATTGTGTAAATATATCACATTTTTGTATCCATTCCTCCATTGCGGGATACCTGGGTTCTTTCCAACTTCTGGCTATAACAAACAGGGCTGCTATGAACATAGTGGAGCATGTGTCTTTATTGCATGCCTGGGAATCCTCAGGGTATATGACCAGGAGTGGTATAGCAGGGTCCTCTGGAAGTGTCATGCCCAGATCAAAACAACCGTGAGATTTCACCTCACACCAGTCAGAATGGCTAAGGTTAAAAACTCAGGAGACAGCAGGTGTTGGTGAGGATGTGGAGAAAGAGGAACACTCCTCCACTGCTGGTGGGATTGCAAGATGGTACAACCACTTTGGAAATCAATCTGGAGGTTCCTCAGAAATCTGGGCATGACACGTCGGCTCTTTATTTTTAAACTGAAGATTGACGTATGGAGGAAAACCATTTTGAGTTGTGCCATACCGGCATGGTCCTGGGGTGCTAGAAGAAAGTACAATAAGGTAGAATGGGGGGCAGAGCTACTAAGGCACCCTCCTCCATGACTTCTGCTTTATTTCTGACTCCAGGTTCCTGTTTTGAGTTCTAGTCCTGACCACCTTCCTTGGTATGAAGGTTGTGAACTGAGAGTTGTAAGCTGAAATAAACCCTCTCCTCCTCATATTGAATAGTGTCATTGTCAATATTACAGCAATGCAAACCCTAAGACACTGAGTTAAATATCCTTACAGATGAATTTCTTTTATGATAAATGCCTGCAACCATATATGTAAAGAAGTGCAGCTGTTACTAGACAATTTAAAATCACATCAGTATGTCATAGGTCAGAAAACACTGATGACTAACTGTGGTCATCTTAACTAAGCAACTCTTACTTATTTTATGACTTGTTTCTTTAAAGTCATTAAATTTTCTTTGAGATCATTTAAGCCACAGCCAGTAAGTGACCACCATGTTTTTCTAAAATTGTGTTGAGTCATATTTTCTGTTGAGGTGTTTCTTAAATGTTACAATGTCTTTCCTGGATCCCAATGACTGAGTTCCAATTTGGCTTGAGTTTTCTTGTAAAGCTGTTAAAAATAACATATTTCACAGAGATATACTTCATATTTAACTATTGTTTTCTGCAAAAGCAGGTAACAACACATTTCAAAAATCTTAATTCTTTTTACATTTAGACCATGAACACGTATGTTTTTAATCTAGCTGAGAGAATACCTGCATTTTTCAGCAGTAAACTTTAAATTAATCCATCAACCCAACTTCTCTAGCATTTTAAAGTTCAGAAATAGGTCTAGGAGTGGTGAAATGAGGTTTAGTCCTGGCCAAAGTCTGGAAACACTCAATGCAATATTGAGTTTCTGGGGCTGGGTCCAGCATTGACTTAAACAGGAAATGTGTGCTCTGTGGCTTTTTGTCAGACCTACTTGGGCCTAAGTGTGCAGAAATCACAAAACCTTACTTGGAGCTTTATTGCTCCAACTGCTGAATTCCACACTAAGCCTCCTCTTCCTGCTTTCTGACCTAATGGGAATGCTCTCCTTCACTGTGTTTAAATACTACCTAGTGTATTTTGGCTTTAGCTAAGTAGAAAAGCAGAAGTGTGCAATATGTGCTGTGTCTCTGAATTTGAGACTGCTGTGACATCATAAATAAAAGGAACCCCATTAATCACATGGGGGCAGGCTAAAAAAATCAGGGAAATTTTTTTCATAATAAAATCCAGATCAGTTCTTTCTCCCTGTGTCCTCTCTACTTGATCCCTCCTGTTTCCATCCCACTCCCTCTCACACTCAGTTCCCTCCCTCCATCTACCCCTGATGTTTATCTTATTCCCTCTTCTCAGTGAAATTCAAGCATCATTACTTAGGTCCTCCTTGTTTCTTAGCTTTGTGTCTATAGATTGTAGCATGGTTATCCTGTACTTTATGACTAATATACATATATAAGTGGGTAGTTACTTTCTTGATCTTTCTGAATCTGGCTTACTTCACTCAGGATAATATTTTTTAGTTCCACCCATTTCCCTGAGAATTTCATGGTGTTCTTGTTTATCATGGTCATGTATTATTCCAGTGTGTAAATAAATGTACCATTTTCTTTATCCATCCTTCAGCTGAGGGACATCTAAGTTGTTTCCAGTTTTTGGCTATTATGAGTTAAACTGTTGTGAAAATAGTTAAGCAAGTTTCCTTGTGGTATGGTTGAATATCTTTTATTTATATACCCAGGAGTAGTATAGCTAGATTTTTGAGGTAGATCTATTCCCAAATTTCTGAGAAACCACCAAAATGTTTTCCAAAGCAGTTATTTAAGTATGTACTCCCACCAGCAGTGTAGGTCTGTTCTTCTTGCTCCACATCCTTGCCAGCATGTGCTGTTGCTTAAGGTTTTTTATCTTAGCCATTCTGACTAGTGTAAGATGGAATTTTAGAGTCATTTTGATTTGTATTTCCCTAATGACTACGGATATTAAATATTTGGGAGAATGAACTGGGAGGGGAGGCCATCTCTGGGAGAAACTAAAATTCTAGGAAAAGGGAAACTCCCAGGGACCTATGAGGAGGTTGATCCTACCTGAAACTTCTAGCAATATAGAATATAGAACCTAAAACAGCTACCTCCTGTAACCAGGCAACACTTCCAATGAAGGAATGAGGATACCACCCCACCCACAAAACCTTTGACTCACAATTTGTCCTGACAAGATGTGCAGGGGTAAAGATGGAGCAGAAATTGAAAAATGGCCAGTGATTGGCCCAACTTGAAAAGCATGCCTTGAGAGAGAGCTCCCCACCCCTAACACAATTAATGACAAACAGTCATAAAACTAGTGTCTAGTGTCTTAGTAGCTTTTACAGTTATGAACAGACACAATGACCAATGCAACTCTTATAAGGACAACATTTAATTGGGGCTGGCTTACAGGTTTACAGATTCAGTCCATTATCATTAAGGCAAGAACATGGAGGAATCTAGGCAGGCATGGTGCAGGAGGAGATGAAAGCTCTACATCTTAAGTGTTCACATAAACAAAAAAAGAGCATGAACAGGACAGAGCTATACCCTATACATACATTGCAGATGTGCAGCTTAGTCTTTATGTCAGATGCCTAACAGCTGGATCAGGGGCAGTATCTAACTCTAATGCATGTCTTTATTCCCATTCCCCTTAACTCAGCTGCCTTATGTAAGCTTAATAGAAAAAGATACATCTGGACATACTGCAACTTGATATGCCAAAGTGGGTGGGTTGGTATCTGTTGCACTGGTGCTAGCACCAGCGTGTTCTCCCGGAGCTACTCATTCCAGCTAGTCCCTGTTGCCCAGATCGCTGTGTTCCCTGCTCTCATTAACTTGTCCCTGGAGCCATTAGTTCTTCTTCAGCCATAAACCCATGTAGTAGTTAATCCCACATTCCAGTAATTAAATGGAACCGACAATGTCCGGTTGGATATAACAATGCCCAGTAACCCAGTAAAATCAAGACTCTTAAAGCTTGTAGTTAACCAATTAGATTTAAGTATATATTAAATTACAATTTACAACATGCCAATGCAATAGTTTCAGAGCAAATTGATAATAATAAATGATTTATCCCAATTATTCTAACCTTATGAAATCATCATGTCAGCCTCCATTTTCCTCTTGTCCTCTATCATTGAGATGTTCTGTCTCAGCAACTCTTACCTCTCCATCCTTTTTTCCTATATAATCACAGGCCTCCTCTGCACTTATGTAATTGGATAGAGAAAATCCTGTGACATATCACCCTTTCTGTTGAATTAAATTAAAAAAAAAAACCTTTCTCTCAAAATTTGAGCACAACTATTACCATTTTATAATTTATAAAATACAAGACAGAACTAACACCCAGTCCAACATTTTTGTCAATAAAATAAAACATTGTCCTCTATGCAAACTTAAAACACTATAATTCTGCACCTGACTTATGTCCTGGTTTTAGGAATTTATGTCCTTGAATGCCATCTACAAACTATCCTCTCAAATCTGTTCTCTCAAAATAAATACCCTGAGTTGGCTAGGGCACTATGTACTTTTTCAACCCCATCAGAAATCCAAGAACAACAGATATTAACTGAAAATATATAAGAAGCCTAACACAGCTTACAAAACTCAGCCAATTTGTAGAGACCACTGATTTCCTGGACAGTCCCTTACTTCAAAACTTTGGAACATCGGTCTTCAGCCTTCTGGCCAGGATCATCTGACAGACCTTAGAGGAACAGGATATTAGTGATTAGCCTATTCTGTCTCTGCAGAATCAAGCTGTCCTAACCTGTAATTGTGTCCTTTCTTTGGACAGTATTATGTCCTTTCATTTACAGTATATGTAATTCTTGTCTAGTGGCTGTCTCACCATAATAGAAGTAATTCATAGATGCTCAATTTCTTCTTTGAATCCAAGGGAAAGCTGTCACGAGCAGAGTATTTATTCAACAACAAGTGAATAAATAACATTAAATGTCACAATTTGTGGATTTCTGACATTTTTGAAAATCAACTATGTAAAGTAATCTGGACTGTTTTCTGTTAACTACTCTCAGCTCTTTCTAATTAAAAATCTAGAAAACACCCTAACAATAAACTCAGAGCCATGCATTTGCTATTTGGCCCTAAACTTACAGGCTTAAAATCTCAAATCAGATTAAAATAACCATTATAGAAGGGCTAGGTCTAATCCTTGCACTTACAGAAGTTTGTATCAATAGAAGAAATTTATACTAATGAAAGCCTTGGTTTTGCATCAAAATTAATTATGTACCACTTAAGAAATTATGACTTTAGCTTAGTAACAATTGAAGAGATTTCTACCAAATGAGAGTATGGCTATGTAATCAATTTTAGCTATTCTTTCCTGTTTCAACTGACCATTTTTATATTCCCTAGAAAGACAACATATTAATAACCATCTCCATCCCCAAAGTCCAAGGAACTTGATTGATGATTCTTCATAACTTCTTCGAGCTGAATATGGGCATTGAGATATTATGAGAGATGGGGAAAATAGGATCAATTAGCCTCTGATGTCTGTGTCTTGACTAGATCTAGCTAAGTCAGGAGTTCAAGCAGGTCAGTTCAGCATGTATGATGGGGAAATTCACTAAGGCTGTATATTTTGTTATATATAAATCTCAAAACAAAATTTTAGTTTCATCAAGACATATTTTTTGTTTAATTCTCTGGAAACTAGTCCTCTGGAGGTCTCCTTTTGTGATATCTGATCCATATAACTCATACACATGATATGTTTTCATCAAGATTAGCTCTGATTTTCTCCTCTCCTATTTGTCCCTTATGCCACGATCACCATAACCAGTGTGTTTTCTTTTTCTTTTATCTAAGCCCACAATGTTCAGTTAGTGTTGCCAGTGTGTGTGAGGCCATTTCCTGGATTATAGGCAGCCCTTCAGGTAACCACATCCCTGAAGAAACTGGCATTGCCTCTCCTGGGAGCCTTCAATTTCCAGTTCTCATCTGGAGAGGATTTTCCAAATACCTCCTCACTCCATTCTGGCATTTTGTTTGGCTTAAACTTGTGCAGGTCCTGTGCTTGTAGTCATAGAATTTGGCATTTCATGTGTCCAACTCTAATCTGATGACTTCTTCTGGCCTGCACACGCACTGTACAAATGTGATAACTACCCAACCATGCAGAAAAAAGACCCGTAGAAATAAAATAAAAAAATATAAGTTAAATGAATGAATACATCAAAGAGAAGGATATGTTTCAAATAGGTTCTGGGAATTTATAGTCAACAACATATATGTAATAGTCTTTTTTATTTTTTCTTGGCATTATATTTATTTACATTTCAAATGTTATTCCTCCTCTGTTTCCCCTCCATAAACCCCCATCTCAGCCCCATTCCCCCTGCTTCTATGCAGGTGATCACTTACCCAACTCATTCCTGCCTCACACCCTAGCATTCGGCTATACTGGGGCATCGAGCCTTCACAGAACCAAGGGCCTTCCTGCCCATTGATGCCAAATAAGGGAAACTTCTGCTACATATGAGGGCAGAGCCATGGCTGTCTCCATGTGTTTCTTTGGCTAGTGGTTTAGTCCCTGGGAGTTCTGGGGGTTCTGGGTGGTTGATTTTGTTCTTCCTATGAAGATGAAAACCCCTTAATCTCCTTCAGTACTTCCTCTAACTCCTCCATCAGTGTCCCAGTGCTCAGTCCAATTGTTGGCTGCAAGCATCAGCATCTGTATCAGTAAGGCTCTGACAAATCCTCTCAGGAGATAGCTATATCAGGCTTCTGTCACCAAGCACTTCTTGGGTTCAGGAATAGTGACAGGGTTTGATTGCTTGAGATAGATCCACAGGTGGGGCAATCTCTGGATGGCCTTTCCTTCAATTTCTGATCGTTATCTTTGTCCCTGTATTTCCATTATCAAGGAATAATTCATGGTCAAAATATTTGAGAAGGGTAGATGGCACCATCACTTAAGTGGAGGCAGCACTTAACCTTTGGATATGGTGTCTATAAGTTCTCTCTCCCCTTTGTAGGGCATTTCAGCTAATGTCATTCCTGTTGGGTCCTAGGAGCCTCTTGCTTTCCTGGAGTCTGGAATTTTCTCTTGGCTACCCACAGCTCCTCATCCCCCATTGTTAAACCTTTGTTCAATTTCCTGACCTTCTGTACATCTCCCCTGTATCTTTCCACACCTGGTCCTCCCCATTTATTTCCCTTCCTTCTCCTCTTTTTCTCCAAAGTTGCTTCCACACTTTACCTCACATAATAATTTTCTCCTGCCTTCAAAGTATGGCCACACTTTGGTCTTCATTCTTCTTGGGCTTCATATGGTATATGAATTTTATCTTGGGTATTCTGAACTTTGGGGCATCCATTTGCCTGTGAATTCCATGAATTGGTTGTTTTTAATAGCTGAGTAGTATTATATTCTGTAAATGTACCACATTGTCTGTATCCATTCCTCTGTTGAGGGGCATATGGATTGATTCTAGCTTTTGGCTATCATAAATAAGGCTGCTAAGAACAGAGTGGACCCTGTACTTTATGTGTGTTGAGGTATCTAGGGCTTGCTATGGTGGGAGAACTGGGGTCTGATAATGCCAAGTAGCCTTGTTTTCTGTTGCTTATGTTTCTGCATTTTCTTCTCACCATCTGGCTATCTCTGGTTTTAACTGGTCTCGCTATATCTGAATTGAGCTTCTCTTTCCTGTGAGCCTGTGAGACTCTGGTTTTAGGTGTGTTAGCACTCCAGGGAGACAAGCTTTCCCAGGGCAGAATTGGGATGTGGATAGCTGTGGCAGAGGCTCGGCTCCAGGGCATAGATGGAAACTAGAAGGATTCTGTTCCTGGCTGCTCTGAGTTTCCTGGATCCTGTGGGTTTCAGGCATATCTCAGTTGGGCACAATATTGATGCAATAGTGGCGGTCTCACCTGTGATCTTAGGTGTGTCAGCACACCTGGGAAAATAGCTCCCTCAGGTTGGGATAGCTGTGCACATAGTTGTGGCTGGGGTCATCTCTATTAATATTCTTGATAAAATGATTAAGTGGAATATTAAGAAAAAGATGATGTATTGACATTTTATACCAATATGTACAGGTTTATATTTCATTAGATTAACTTCTGATTTACTAAGTTTTTGTCTTACAAAGATTAGCATTCACTTTTAAGTTGGGCTGCATGAGAAATTTACATTTAAACACATGATAGCTAAACCTGCATACATGTGGGAAGCCATCCTGAGCTATTCAGATTTAATGGTTACTCACAGCCCTAAGGTGGTGGCTGCCGAGAAGGAAGAACAATTAACTAGAGCCTTCTCCTTGAGCTATCGGTATGAGAAGATTCCCAAGATTACCACAAAATGTTCCTGCCCTAACCACAGGATGTTCCTGCCAGCATTAACTCCGGGTGTCCCCACTTGGATGACTTCCTTGCTTCCTGCTTCCATTGCTAGGGGTGTCTCTGCCCTTCCCTCCTTTGCTCTTGTGTGAAGGTCAATTCCTTCTCTGTAAGCCTTAAAACCCATTCTCTCCCCAACATTAAATGAGGCCTTGACCCAACCCAGACTGACTCTGATTTTGTTAGCGTGCTTGGCCCCTTTCTCTCTTCCCCCCATTTTTGAACCTCAGGTAGTGCCTCTTCGAGACCCTGGAATAACTGGACTTGCTGGACAGGTCACATACAGAAGGTAAGATAATTCTTTCATGGAAACAATCACTTTCTCATATTCTCATAATTTCTCCTCTGTTTCAAATCATTATATTGCCACATAGCCATTTCATTAGATGCTGAAAAAGCACTTGACATCAGCATCCTTTCATGCTAAAAGTCTTGGAAAGAACAGGAATTCAAGGCTCATACCTAAATATAGTAAAAGAAATATACAGAAAACAAGTAGTCAACATCAAACTAAATGGAGAGAAACTTGAAGCAATCCCACAAAAATCAGGGACTAGACAAGGCTGCCCTCTTTCTCCAAATTTACTCAATATAGTACTTGAAGTTCTAGCTAGAGCAATTAGATGACATAAGGAGGTCAAAGGGATATAAATTGGAAAGGAAGTAATCAAAATATCACTATTTGCAGATGATATGATAGTATACTTAAGCAACCAAATAAACTCTACCAGAGAACTGCTACAGCTAATTAACAACTTCAGCAAAGTGGATAGATATAAAATTGACTCAAGCAAATCAGTAGCCTTCTTATACTCAAAGGATAAGCAGGCTGAAAAAGAAATTAGGGGAATGATATCCTTCAAAATAGCCACAAACAATATAAAGCATCTTGGTGTGACTTTAACCAAACATGTGAAAGATCTCTATGAGAAGAACTTCAGATAGAAATGCATTTAGAATATACAGAGGATCCAGCCCTACGGCCTCTGGCAGGAGCTTTCAGGCCTCCACTTCAGAATGGGGAGCAGCCTGGGCTATGAGCAGCCTGGGCCATTGCACACTGTCTCCAGGAAGTGCAAGAGGCCAGCTGTACACCAGGAGGCCAGCTGGGAGCAAGCAGCATGCTCCAGTGGTGAGTCAGGCCCTGCAGAGCAGAGGATCCAGCCCTGAGGCCTCTGGCTGGAGCCTTCAGGCCTCTGCTTAGAGATCAGGAGCAGCCTGGGCCAGGGCACCCTGTCTCCAGGAAGTGCAAGAGGCCAGCGGTATACCCAGAGGCCTGCTGAGAGCAAGCAGCATGCTCCAGTGAGTTAGGCCCTGCAGAGCAGGGGATGCAGCCCTGAGGCCTCTTGCAGGAGTCTTTAGGCCTCCACTTCAGGATCAGAAATAGCATGGGCCACTGCACCCAGTCTCCAGGCAGTGCAGGAGGTCAGCTGGGCACCCAGAGACCAGCTGCGAAGAGGAAGCTTGCACTGGTGAGTCCAGCATTGACAACAAGACCAACTAACACCAGTGGGAACTAGATGGCAAAAAGCAAAAGCAGGAACATTACTAACAGAAATCAAGGCAATATGGCAGCATCTGAACCCAATTCTCCATAAGCAACATGTCCTGGATACACCAAGACTCCAGAAAAACAAGATAAGGATTTAAAATCACTGGTCATGATGCAGTTACAGGATCACATGAAGGACATAATTAAATCTCGTAACGAAATTCAGGAGAAAATGGATCAAAAGTTAGAAGCCCTTACAAGGGAAACACAAAAATCATTGAAAGAAATTCAGGAGAATTCAGAAGCCAATAAGAAGGAAATGCAAAAATCACTTAAAGAAATACAGGAGAACTTTGGTCATGAAAGAGGAAACACAAAAATCTCTTAAAGAATTAATGGAAAACACAAACAAGCAAGTGAAGGAAGGAGCTAAGCAAAACCATCCAGGATCTAAAATCAGAAGTAGAAATAACAAAGAAATCTCGAAGGGAGACAACTTTGGAGATAGAAAACCTTGGGAAGAAATCAGGGGTCATAGATACAAATATCAACAACAGAATACAAGAGATAGAAGAAAGAATCTTAGATGCTGAAGATACCATAGAAACCATGGACTCAACAGTTAAAGAAAATGCAAAATGCAAAAAGCTTGTAACCCAAAACATCCAGGAAATCCAGGATGCAATGAGAAGAACAAACCTAAGGATTATAGGTATAGATGAGAGTGAAGATGTACAACTTAAAGGGCCAGCAAATATCTTCAACAAAATTATGGAAGAAAGCTTCCCTAACCTAAAGAGAGAGATGCCCATGAATAAACAAGAAGCCTACAGAAATCCAAACAGACTGGACCAGAACATAAATACCTCCCGTCACATCATAATCAAACCCCAAATATACTTAACAAAGAAAGAATACTAAAAGCAGTAAGAGAAAAAAGCCAAGTAACATATAAAGGAAGACCTATCAGAATCACACCAGACTTCTCACCAGAGACCATGAAAGCTAGAAGATCCTGGGCAGATCTCATGCAGACCCTAAGGGAACAGAAATGCCAGCCAAAACTATTATACCCAGCAAAACTCTCAATAACCAAGATATTCCATGACAAAACCAAGTTCACCCAATATCTTAACACAAACCGAGCCCTACAAAGGATAATAGGAGGAAAACACCAACACAAGGAAGGAAACTTCACCCTGGAAAATGCAAGATAGTAGCCTTCTTTCATCAATCCCAAAAGAAGATAACCAATCAAATATAAAAGATAACATCAAAAATGACAGGAAGTAATAATCACTATTCCTTAATATCTCTTAACATCCATGGACTCAATTCTCCAATAAAAAGACATAGACTAATAGACTGGATAAGGAAACAGGATCCTATATTTTGCTGCATACAGGAAACATACCTCAGTGTCAAAGACAAAAACTACCTTAGAGTAAAAGGCTAGAAGACAATTTTACAAGCCAATGGTCTCATGAAACAAGCCGGAGTAACCATTCTAATATCAGATAAAATTGACTTTCAACCTAAGATCATCAAAAGAGACACTGAGGGACACTTCTTGCTGGTCAAAGGAAAAACACATCAAGAAGAACTCTCAATCCTGAACATCTATGCTACAAATGCAAAGGCACCATCATTCATAAAAGAAACTTTACTAAAGCTCAAAGCACACAGTGCACCTAACACAATAATTGTGGGTGACTTCAACACTGCACTTTCCTCAACGGACCAATCAGGAAAACAGAAACCAAACAGGGACACAGTGAAACTAATTGAAGCTTTGGACCAATTAGATTTAATATATATATATATATATATATATATATATATATATATATATATATATATATATATGTTAAATATATATATATATATAACTATAAATATATATATAAATAGAAACTAAGAAATCATACAAACCATAAAAAGAGTCAACAAAACCAGGAACTGGTTCTTTGAGAAAATCAACAAGATACATAAACCCTTAGCCACACTAACCAAAGGGCACAAAGACAATATCCAGATTAACAAACTTAGAAATGAAAGGGACATATAACAACAGAAATTGACGAAATTCAAAAAATCATCAAGTCTTACTAACAAAGCCTATATTCAACACAACTGGAGAATCTGGAGGAAATGGACAATTTCCTAGACAGATACCACACACCAAAATTAAATCAGGATCAAATAGATCACCTAAAAAGGCCCATAACCCCTAAAGAAGTAAAAGGGGTCATAGAAAGTCTCCCAACCAAAAAAAGCATGGGACCAGATAGCTTCAGTGCATAATTCTATCAGACCTTCAAAGAAGATCTAACACCTAAACTCTTCAAACGGTTCCACAAAATAGAAAGAGAAGGAACACTACCCAACTCATTCTATAAAGCCACAATTACACTGATACCAAAACCACGCAAAGATCCAACAGAGAAAGAGAACTTCAGGCCAATTTCCCATATGAATATCAACGCAAAAATACTCAATAAAATTCTTGCCAACTGAATCCAAGAACATATCAAAACGATCATCCACCCCGATCAAGTGGGCTTCATCCCAGGGATGCAGGGATGGTTCAATATACGGAAATCCATCAATGCAATCCACTACATAAACAAACTCAAAGAAAAAACTGTATGTTCATTTCATTAGATGCTGAAAAAGCATTTGCCAAAATTCAGCATCCTTTCATGCTAAAAGTCTTGGAAAGAACAGGAATTCAAGGCCCATACCTAAACATAGTTAAACCAATATACAGCAAACCAGTAGCCAACATCAAACTAAATGTAGAGAAACTTGAAGCAATCCCAAGTCAGGGAGTAGAAAAGGCTGCCCTCTCTCTCCATATCTTTTCAATATAGTACTAGAAGTTCTAGCTAGAGCAATTAGACAACATAAGGAGGTCAAAGTGATACAAATTGGAAAGGAAGAAGTAAAATTATCACTATTTGCAAATGACTTGATAGTATTCTTAAGTGACCCAAAAAAACTTCACCAGAGAACTCCTACAGCTGATAAACAACTTCAGCAAAGTGGCAGGTTATAAAATCAACTCAAGCAAATCAGTGGCCTTCCTATACTCAAAGGATAAGCAGGCTGAGAAAGAAGTTAGGGAAATGACACCCTTCACAATAGCCACAAACAATATGAAGTATCTTTGTGTGACTCTAACCAAACAAGTGAAAGATCTATACGACAAGAACTTCAGGTCACTGAAGAAGGAAATTGAAGACCTCAGAAAATGGAAAAAATCTTTCATGCTCATGGATTGGCAAGATTAATAGAGTTAAAATGGCCATCTTGCCAAAAGCAATTTACAGATTCAATGCAATCCCAATCAAAATACCAACTCAGTTTTTCACAGAGTTAGAAAAAGCAATTTTCCAATTTATCTGGAATAAAAAAACCCCAGGATAGCTAGAACTATTCTCCACAATAAAAAAAACTTCTGGGGGAATTCGTATCCCAGACCTCAAGCAATACTACTGAGCAACAGTGTTAAAAACTGCATGGTATTGGCACAGTGACAGGCAAGTGGAAAAATGGAATAGAATTGAAGACTCAGAAATGAATCCACACAACTATGGTCATTTGATTTTCGACAAAGGATCTGAAAATATCCAGTGGAAAAAAAGATAGCCTTTTCAACAAATGGTGCGGGTCCAACTGGAGGTCAGCAGGCAGGAGAATGCAAATTGATCTATTCTTATCTCCTTGTACTAAGCTCAACTCCAAGTGGATCAAGGACCTCCACATAAAACCAGTCACACTGAAACTAATAGAAAAGAAACTGGGGAAAACCCTTGAGGACATAGGCACAGGGGAAAAGTTCCTGAACAGAACACCAATAGCTTATGCTCTAATATCAAGAATTAACAAATAGGATCTCATAAAATTACAAAGTTTCTGTAAGGCAAAGGACACTGTTAAAAGTACAAAACGGCAACCAACAAATTGGGAAAGGATATTCACTAACCCTACATCTGATAGAGGGCTAATATACAATATATACAAGGAACTCAAGAAGTTAGACCCCAGGGAACCAAATAACCCTATTAAAAATGGGGTACAGACCTAAACAAAGAATTTTCACCTGAAGAAATTCAGATGGCCGAGAAGCACTTTAGGAAATGCTCGACATCATTAGCATTAGGGAAATGCAAATCAAAACAACCCTGAGATTTCACCTCACACCAGTCAGAATGGCTAAGGTTAAAAACTCAGGAGACAGCAGGTGTTGGCAAGGATGTGGAGAAAGAGGAACACTCCTTCACTGTTGGTGGGATTGTAAGATGGTACAACCACTATGGAAATCAGTCTGGCAGTTCCTCAGAAAACTAGACATGACACTTCTGGAGGACCCTGCTATACCGCTACTATACCCAGAGGATTCCCCAGCATGCAATAAAGTCACATGCTCCACTATGTTCATAGCAGCCTTATTTATAATAGCCAGAAGCTGGAAAGAACCCAGATATCCCTCAATGGAGGAATGGATACAGAAAATGTGGTATATATACACAATGGAGTACTATTCAGCAATTAAAAACAATGAATTCATGAATTTTTTAGGCAAATGGATGGAACTGGAAAATATCATCCTAAGCTATGTAACGCAATCACAAAAGAATACACACGGAATGCAATCATTGATAAGTGGATATTAAATAGCCCTGACGCTCTGAATACTGAAGATACAATTAGCATATCAAATGATTCCCATGAAGAAGGAAGAAGAGGGCCCTAGTCCTGGAAAGGCTTGATCCAGCATTGTAGGGGAGTACCAGGACAGAGAAAAGGGAGGGGGAAAGATAGGAGAATGGATGGAGAGAATAGGACTTATGGGGCATACGGGGAGGGGGCAACTGGGAAAAAAGAAAGCTTTTGGATTGTAAACAAAGAATATAGAAAATAAAAATATATATTTTAAAAAAGAATATAAATGAAAAATGAATAAAAAAAGAAGTTCATATCTCTGAAGAAAGAAATCGAAGAAGACTTCGAAGATGGAAAAATCTCCCATGCTCGTGGATTGACGGGATTAATATAGTAAAAATGGCCATCTTGCCAAAAGCAATCTACAGATTCAATGCAATCCCCATTAAAATCTCAACTCAATTCTTTGTAGTGTTAGAGCAATTCTCAAATTCATCTGGAAAAACAAAAAAAACCCAGGATAGCTAAAACTGTTCTCAACAGTAAAAGAACTTCTGGGGGAATCAGTATCCCAGACTTCAAGCAGTACTACAGATCAATAGTGTTAAAAACTGCCTGGTATTGGTACAGTGACAGACAAGTAGATCAATGTGATAGAATTGAAGACCCAGAAGTTAACTCACATACCTATGGTCACTTGTTCTTTGATAAAGGAGCTAAAAACATCCAGTGGAAAAAGGTAGCCTTATCAACAAATGGTGCTGATTCAAATGTAGAAGAATGCGAATTGATCCATTTTTATCTCCTTCTACTAAGCTCAAGTTCAAGTGGATCAAGGACCTCCACATAAAACCAGACACACTGAAACTAAAATAAAAGAAACTGGGGGAAGAGCATTGAGCACATGGGCACAGGAGAAATTTCCTGAACAGAACACCAATAGCTTATGATCTAAGATCAAGAATTGACAAATGGAACCTCATACAATTACAAAGTTTCTGTAAGGCAAAAGGCACAGTCAATAAGGACAAAATGGCAACCAACAAATTGGGAAAAGGTCTTTACCAACCCTATATCTGACAGAGAGCTAATATCCAATATATGCAAAAAGCTCAAGAAGTTAGATTCCAGAGAGCCAAATAACCCTATTAAAAAATGGGGTACAGAAAAAAAAAAGAATTTTCACCTGAGGAATATCGAATGGCTAAGAAGTACCTAAAGAAATGCTCAACATCCTTAGTCATTAGGGAAATGCAAATCAAAATATCCCTGAGATTTCACTTCACAACAGTCAAAATGGCTAAGATCAAAAACTCAGGAGACAGCAGGTACTGGCGAGGATGTGGAGAACTCCTCCACTGCTGGTGGGATTGCAAGCTGCTACAACCACTCTGGAAATCATCTGGCGGTTCCTCAGAAAACTGGGCATGATACTACTGGAGGACCCCATTATACCACTTCTGGGCATATACTCGGAGGCTTCCCCAGCATGTATAAGGACACATGCTCCACTATTCATAGTAGCTCAATTTATAAAAGCCAGAAGCTGGAAAGAACCCAGGTGTCCTGAGCAGGATATAGTGATCACCTGGGAGGCTCTCCTAGTGCATGACAAATACAGAGGGGGACACTCTCAGCCAGCCATTGAACTGAGCACAGGGTGCCCAATGGGGGAGCTAGAGAAAGGACACAAGGAGCTGAAGGTGTTTGCAACACCAAAGAAAGAACAACAATGTGAGTCACCCAGTACTCCCAGAGTTCCCAGGGACAAAACCATCAAACAAAAAGTACACATGGCATTACTCATGGCTCCAGACACATCAGCAAAAGAGGGTGGTCTTGTTAGAGACCAAAGGGAGGAAAGGCCCTTCCTTGGTCCTGGAAAGACTTGATGCAGTGTAGAGGAATACCACGACAGGGAAGCAGGAGAGGGTTGATTGGGAAAGGGGAGATGGCTTATGGGATTTTCAGGGGAGGGGGGAACCAGGAAATGGGACAACATTTGAAATGTAAATAAAGAATATACCAAATTTTAAAAAAAGAAGTAAAAATAATCTAAACAGGTTAGGAGCAGCTGAAAATGTAATATAAAATAAAACCATAAAATTATAAAAGCAATGATTTTAGTGGTAGAAAGGTTCAGGTAACTACAGGAGTGATGAAGATAATAAATATTTAATTAGCTCTGGAAGGTTTTCAGTATTAGAAATCTATATGCACTATAACGCAAGGTACTCTCTTTTAGGAATATACCAGGCAATAATGACCCAAAATGAATGCATAAATAAATATATGCATAGCATTAGTCACAATCATCAAACCATGGCACATATTTTTGTTAGGGGAAAGTATAACTGAATTATAAACTAAAGTTTCTGAGAAAGCCATAGATGTATCAAACAATACACTGGCTGATAGCCTGAGGACTGTGGAGAGATGTAATGTTGTTGATTAAGTACTAAAGTTATTTTAGGATATGCTTTGTAACGACAATTTTAGAATTTTGGTTTCTTAAAAACACAGAAATATTATAAGATGGTGTTTTTGTTTTGTATTTTCCTAGATATTTGCTTTATTTACATTTCAAATGTTATCCCCTTTCCTCATTATCCTTTAGAATACCCCCTAACCCATCCCCCTCCTGCTGCTTACCACAACCCCCTTCCACTTTCCTGACTTGGCATTCCCCTGCACTGGGACATTGAGCTTTCACAGGACAAATGGCCTCTCCTTTCATTGATTTGTGAAAAGGTCATCTGCTGCTACATATGCAGCTGGAGCCATGGGTCCCACTATGTGTACTCTTTGGTTGGTGGTTTAGTCCCTGGGAGCTCTGGGGTTACTGGTTGGTACATATTATTGTTCCTCCTATGGGGCTGCAAACCTCTTCAGTTCCTTGGGTCCTTTCTCTAGCTCCTCCATTGGGGACCCTATGCTCAGTCTATTGGTTGGCTGTGAACGATGGGTATTTTGATCCACATCTGAGAAGTTTCAAAGTATCTACACTTTGGTTTTCCTTCTTGAGCTTTATGTGGTCTGTGAGTTGTATCTTGAGTATATGGGGCTGCTTCAGACTGACCACAGCAGCTGACTATTATTTGCCTAGTGGTCTAGCACAAGCATGGTTTTGCCAGCTACAGATAGTTTTATCAATTGTGTGATGTTTGGAATTGTGGGAACATTTTAGATGGTATATAAATGCTAGGGCCCCAAGAAGTGTGGTTTGTGTTTGGTGGTCATTCAGGGGGATTGGTTGTGATTTGTTAGTAGTCATTCTCAAAGAAGGAACAGGAAGAAAGAAATTAGAGATAACTGTCACCTCTTCTAGCCTTCTTTCTCTCCTAACTAGTGATAGTGGGTGAAGCCAGGAAGATAAATAGTGGGAAGAAAAAAGGAACCCACAAAATAACAAAGACCAACTACAAGCAAAGGATAAACAAGACCGAAATTTAATTCAGCTATCTCTCTCTCTCTCTCTCTCTCTCTCTCTCTCTCTCTCTCTCTCTCTCTCTCTCCCCCTCTCTCTCTCTCCTCCCTCTCTCTCTTTCTCTTCTCTTTCTTACTATCCTGCTTTCTCTCCTATCTAGTTATAGGGGGTAGAATGGGGCATAAAGGATAGAAAAAGAAGAACCCACAAAGGAACCCACAAAGTAGCAAAGACAAGCTACAATGCTTAAAGTCCTTTTAGAGGTCACTTATTATCATAGTCTGTTAAGATATCACTATTGGTTTATATGAGTACTAAGATAAACACTTAGTATCCCAGTATGGTAAGCAGACTTTCTACAAAGTGACATTTGAAATCAATAGAAGAAATGTCTCTGTTCTGTATAATATCCTCCTACCAGATGCTCCAACCTACATATTCCATTAAAAAAAAACCAAGCCACTCATGTATGCTTTTCTCTGCTTCTGAGACTTAACAGATCCCATGTAGTGGATCATATTATTTTATGCAACCTGATTCTACATTCTTAGACCTGAGTTACACATAATAGCTTTGAAAGAAGTCTCTTATTTAAACTAGAACAAAAATTGACCAATTTATAGCATAATAATATAGTGGACACTGTGTGCACATATGTATGAGTGTGCACACACACATGCATGCATGTTAGCACACACATAAATGAACAAACATGATTTCTACAATGTATGAATGAATGTCACAGAAACTTAGGGAAAAAATCCAAGCCCCAAATCCAAAATGTACTATGTAATTCCATTAGCACAAAATAAAAGACAAAGTGGATTTAATTCTTTATATTTGAAGGTTGAATATTGGTAATCTATATGGAGGAAAAAAGGAGAGGGATAGAAATGCATGGTAAAAATCTTCCTTTGGAATGTCCAGGTTATTTCATATCTTGAATTCTTCGGTGACTATTTTGTTTCTGTTCTCCATGTAGCAATTTATGAAGCATGTTTTTTGTGTAGTTTGGATTTATGTACTTTTCCATGAACATGGTAGATTTCAATAAAATGTTTACTTATATTTGAAAATAAAGATTCAAATTCTTTGGTATATAAAATAGGTCTTGTCCTAGAGCTCATGTCTTCTCACCACCATTTGCTCATAATCACTGCATTGGAGACACTAATATGTATTTAAGATAAAGAGTTGTTTTAGCAGATTCTTCTATTTTAGGGGGGAAAAGATAAGTTGTGTATTTTGAAACATTGATTTACATTCCAAAGGGTTATGCAATTTCTGGTCTAATAAAGGAACAGTCTTTGTCACAATAATAAACGGTCTCTGTGTGTCCACAGTGTGTTACAAAAACATCCTGTCATAAAATTCTTTTTAGGTTTTTGGGATAATTAATGTTTCCTTTAAACTTAGGCAGTGCAGCTGGAACCCCTGTTTTTTTATTCCAAGTTTGAGAGTGAATTCCTGACCCATAGTCCTCAAAATCCTAATGCTTTGATGTTTTTCTTCTATTACTGGCACATTTTATCATCATCATCATCATCATCATCATCATCATCATCATCATCATCATCGTTATCATTATTATTTAATCTTTTTTTACAATCCAGTTGTTATCCCCCTACTGATCTACTTTGATTGTACTTCATCTCATTCCGCCTTGCTCATCTCCAAGATGATGTCCTCACCCCTACTCCAGCAGATCTCCCCATACTCTGGGGTGCTCAAGTCTCTCTAGGGTTAGGTGCATCTTCTCTCACTGAGGCCAGTCCAGGCAATCCTCCAATATATATGTGTCTGGAGCCTCATATCAGCTAGCATATGCTGCCTGGTTGGTGGCTCAGTGACTGAGAGATCCTGAAGACCAGGTTACTTGAGACCACTGGTCTTCATATGGAGTTGTCCTCCTCCTCAGTTTCTTCCAGGTTTTTCCTAATTCAACCTCAGGGTTACCTGGCTTCTGTCCATTGGTTGCATGTAAGAATTTGCATCTGACTCTTTCAGCTGCTTGTTGGGCCTCTCAGCCATTCTGTTTGTAAGCACACCATAGCATCAGTAATAGTATCAGGCCTTGGAGGCTCCCCTTGAGATGGATTTCAATTTAGGCCAGCCACTGAACTTTCTTTCCCTCAATCTTTTCTCCACTTTTGTTCCTGAAGTTCTTTTAGACAGGAACAATTCTGGGTCAGATTGTTAACAAGGGGATGGTAGCCCCATCCTTCCAACTTGATGCTCTGTCTTTCTATAGGCGATGGACTTTACAAGTTCGCTCTCCCCACTGTTGGGCATTTCATCTAAGATCCCTCCCTTGGAGATCTAAACATCTCTCCCCACCCAAGTTTCTGGTCCCCCCACCTCCTACCTAATGGAAGGTGGCTTACTTCCATTTATTCAGCTGGCTTCACACCAGTTCCACTACCAAAATATCTGATCATGTTTTCCTTTTCACCTCCCTGTTCCCTCTCAGAACCAGGTCCCTCCCTCCCTCTGCCCCTTGTGATTGTTTTCTTCTCCCTCTCAAATGGGATTGTGGCACTATGACTTGGGCCCTTCAGTCGGTTAACCTTCTTGAGTTCTGTGGATTGATTCCTAGGTATTCTGTAATCTTTTTTTTTTTTTTAACTAATATCCACTTATTAGTGAGTGCACAGCATGCCATATCCTTTTGAGTCTGAGTTACCTCACTCAGGATGGTATTTTTGAGTTCCGTCCATTTGCAGGCAAAACTCATGATATACTTGTTCTTAATGGCTGAAGAGTATTCCATTGTGCAAATGCACCAACTTTTCTGTATTCATTCTACCTTTGTGGGACATTTGGGCTTTTTCCAGCTTCTGGCTATCACAGATAAGGCTGATATGAGCATAGTGGAACATATGCCCTTGTGACATGGTAGGGCATCTTTTGGGTACATGCCCAAGAGGGGTATAGCTGGATCATCAGGCAGATCTATTTCCAATTATCTGTGTAACCTCCAGATTGATTTCCAGAGTGGTTATACCAGTTTGAAATCTGATGAGCAATGTTCCTCTTTCTCCACATCCTTGCCAACATACAGTGTCACCTGAGTTTTTGATCTTAGCCATTGATTAGTATAATGTGAAATCTCAAGGTCATTTTGATTTGCATTTCCCTGAGGACTAAGAACTGAACATTTCTTTAATTGCTTCTGCTTCTCTCTTGGCCATTCAAGATTCCTCTGTTGTGAATTCTCTATTTAGTTCTATACCTGATTTTTTGATTGGTCTGTTGGGTGGTTTGGAGGTTAGCTTCTTGAGTTTGTTGTATATTTTGTATATTAACCTTTGATTGGATGTGCGGTTAGTGAAGATTTCTTTCCCAGTCTCTCTCTAGGTTGCTGATTTGTCTCATTGAGTATGTTCTTTGCCTTACAAAATCCTTTCAGTTTCATGGGGTTTCATTTATCAATTCTTCATCTTAGAACTTGAGCCATTGGAGTTCTGTTTAGGAAATTTCCCCTGTGCCAATGGGTTCTAGGCTCTTTCCCACTTTATCTTTTATTCGATTCAGTGTATCTGCTTTTATGTTGAGATGATTGATTCACTTGGACTTGAGCTTTATGCAGTGTGACAAATATGAATTTATATTCATTTTTCTACATACACATTGTCAGTTAGACCAGCACCATTTATTGAAGATGCTTCCTTTTTTCCATTGTTCATTTTTTGACTTCTCTGTCCCTAAGTGTGTGGGTGTATTTCTACTCTTCAATTCTGTTGATCAACCTGCCTGTTTCTGTATGAATTCTGTGCAGTTTTTATCACTATTGCTCTATAGCATAACTTGAAGTCAGGGATGGTGATTTCCCCGGAAGTTCTCTTATTGTTTTCCCTATCTTGGGTTTTTTGTTTTTCCACATGAAGTTGAGAATTACTTTTTCGATGTCTTTGAAGATTTGTATTGGAATTTTGATGGGAATTGCATTGAATCTGTAGATCACTTTTGGTAGGATAGCAATCTTTACTGTTACTCCTGCCAATCCATGAGCAAGAGAGATCTTTCCATTTCCTGAAGTTTTGTTCAATTTCTTTTTTCAGGGATTTGAAGTTCTTGTATTACAGATGTTTCACTTGCTTGGTAAGAGTCACATCAAAATATTTTATAATATTTGTGCTTATTGTAAACAGTGTTGTTTTCCTATTATTTTCTCAGCCTGCTTGCCATGTGTATAAAATAAGGCTACAAATTTGTTTGAGATAATTTTATATCCAGATCCTTTGCTGAAGTTGTTTATCAGCTGTAGAATTTCTGTGGTAGAATTTTTGATGTTGCTTATGTGTACTATCATATCATCTGCAAATAGTGACCTTGACTTCTTCTTTGCCAATTTGTATCCATTTGATTTCCTTTTGTTGTCTCATTGCTCTACCTAGAACTTTGAGTACAATATTGAATAGACATGGAGAGAGTGGACATATTTATCTTGTCGCTGATTTTTGTGAGATTGATTCAAGTTTCTCTCCATTTAATTTGATATTGACTGTTGGTTTGCTGTATATTGCTCTTGTTATATGATATTTATGGGCCTTGAGTCCCTGATCTCTCATCTCTAACTTTTAACATTAAGGGGTATTATATTTTGTCAAGTGCTTTTTCAGTGTCTAATGAGATGATCATGTAATTTTTTTCTCCGAGTTTGTTTATATAGTGGATTTTGTCTCTAGATTTCCATATATTGAACCAACCCTGCATCCCTTGGATAAAGCCTACTTGATCATAGTTAATTATTTTCTTGATGTGTTCTTGGATTCAGTTCTATTGTGTATTTTTGCATCAATATTCACAGGAGAAATTGGTTTGAAGTTCTCTTTATGGTTGAGTCCTTGTGTAGTTTAGATGTCAGTGTTAATTGTGGCATATTAGAATGAATTAAGAAGTGTTCCTTTTTTTTTCTATTTGATAAAATAGTTTGAAAAGTATTGGTATTAGGTCCACTTTGAAGGTCTGGTAGAATTCTTTACTAAAGACACCTGTCCCTGGGGCTCTTTTGGTTGGGTTTTCAATTACTTGTATTTCTTTAGGGGACATGGGACTTACAGGCATATTTTAGCACATACCATTCACAAACATTAAGTATTTTGTTGGTCTCTGTTTAAATTCACTTTCTTGCTTAAAGCAAATAAAATGTAGGACTAACTTAAGTTAAAATGCAGTGTCAATGATGTGCCTCTAAAACTTTGATGCTTATGCCACTGAAGTGGCAAGTTTACAAAAGACTGGTTGATAGTATTTTCCCAATCATCCATCACAACAAACTGGATTGGATTTCTTGAACTCTGAACATGAATACTTTTCATTAATTGAGACAATGTCAGAGAGTATTTATTTATTTATTTATTTACCTTTGTCCTACTTTAAGGAATGTATAGTTGTTAGTTCCATCTTAAAACTGTAAAAGGAAACAATTATATGTACAACAGTAAACTGAAGCCTGGGTGGTTTGTCTTATATTTTGAGACAAATAGAGGATGTCAACATGGTTTTATGATTAGAGCATGTAGAAGACTCAGATTTGACATTTGCAATATTAATGTAGATTTTAGGCACAGCAATATATGTGGCAAATTTTAGCACAAGTCTCTTGGACTGCAAACTAAATGCAAGAATGCTACAGTACTGTTATCGAGTTTTCGCCAGGTCTCTTTCACAAAGTTAATTCTAGTACCCAATGGTTTTCTGGTGGCCAAATTCTTTTTTTTTTTTTTTTTTGCATTTTTTTTATTCGATGAATTTTTTATTTACATTTCAAAATGATTTCCCCTTTTCTGACCCCCCCACTCCCCAAAAGTCACATAAGCCTCCTTCCCTCCACCATTCTCCCATCTACCCCTTCCCACTTCCCTGTTCTGGTTTTGCCTTATACTGCTACACTGAGTCTTTCCAGAACCAGGGGCCACTCCTCCATTCTTCTTGTACCTCATTTGATGTGTGGATTATGTTTTGGGTATTCCAGTTTTCTAGGTTAATATCCACTTATTAGTGAGTGCATACCATGATTGATCTTTTGAGACTGGGTTACCTCAGTATGATGTTCTCCAGCTCCATCCATTTGCCTAAGAATTTCATGAATTCATTGTTTCTAATGGTTGAATAGTACTCCATTGTGTATATATACCACATTTTTTGCATTCATTCTTCTGTTGAGGGATACCTGGGTTCTTTCCAGCTTCTGGCTATTATAAATAAGGCTGCTATTAACATAGTGGAGCTTGTATCCTTATTACATGCTGGGAAATCCTCCAGGTATATGCCCAGGAGTGGTATAGCCGTATCTTCCGGAAGTGACGTGCCCAGATTTCTGAGGAACCGCCAGACTGTTCCAGAGTGGTTGTACCAATTTGCAGCCCCACCAACAGTGGAGGAGTGTTCCTCTTTCTCTACATCCTCGGGTGGCCAAATTCTTAATCATAATATCCTATGTACTGTTTTATTCGCAATCTCAGTTCTCTTTGACAACTGTTTTTGCTTTTTTATTTTTTATTTTAGTTTTTGGGTTTTTCCCCTTACCTAAGTGTTCTTGGCTTTGTGAGATGGAGAAAGAGAAAATATTGAAGTGTTAAGTAATGGAGAAGAAATAGGCATGGAATCTGGAAACTTGCCTTTCAGTGCTAATATTACTTATGGAATGTTTCCTTTTCCTTTCCTTTTCTTTTCTTTTTCTTTTCTTCTTTTTTTTTTAACACACTAACTTTCTGAACCTGTTTCCTCATCTGTGAAATGTGAATAACAGCTTTTATTTCAGACCTCATTCATTGTTGGGAAGGATTAATGTCAATGTCAGTGCTCTGTGAGCACCCACTGAATAACTTCAAGGTGTTACTCAAACCAAGACTACATTTGCCAGTCATGAGGAGCAGATTTTTATGTCTGGCTCAATCACTGACATACCTTGAATCTTTGTATTAGATATTTTCTTTATTTAGAGCTCAAATGTTATCCCCTTCTGGTTTTTCCTCTGAAAATACTCTATCCCATCACTCCCTTCCCCCTGCTCACCAACTCACCCACTCCTGCTTCTCTATCCTGGTATTTCCCTATACTGGGGCATCAAACATTCTCAGAGCCAAGGACCTCTCCTTCCTTTGATGTTCATTCAACAAGGCCTTCCTCTGTTACACATGCAACTGGAGCCATGGGTCCCTCCATGTGTACTCTTTGGTTGGTGGTTAGTACCTGGAACCTCTGGGGTCACTGCTTGGTTCGTATTGTTGTTCCTCCTATTGGACAGACATCTCCTTCAGCTCCTTGGGTCCTTTCTCTAGCTCCTCCATTGGGGACCTTGTGATCAGTTCAATGGTTAGCAGGGAGCACCCACTTCCGTATTCGTCTGGTACTAGCAGAGCCTCTAAGGAGACAGCTATACCATGTTCCTTTCAGCAAGAGCTTGTTGGCATCCATATTAGTGTCTGGGTTTGGTGACAATATATGGGGTAGATCCCAAGGTGGGGCAGTCTGTGGATGGCCTTTCCTTTTGTCCCTGCTCCACACTTTGTCTATGGATCTCCTCTGATGGCTGTTTTGTCCCCCCTTCTCAGAAGGACCAAAGTGTCTATATTTTGGTTGTCCTTCTTGAGATTCAATTGGTCTGTGAATTGCATCTTAGTTATTCCAAGCTTCTGCTCTAATATGCACTTATCAGTGAGTACATACCGTGTGTGTTTTTTTGTAATTGGGTTACCTCACCCAGGATATTATCTAGTTCCATCCATTTGCTTAAGAATTTCATGAATTCATTGGTTTTAATAGCTGAATAGTACTCTATTGTGTAAGTGTACCACATTTTCTGTATCTATTCCTCTGTTGAGGGACATCTGAGTTCTTTCCAGATTCTGGCTATTATAAATAAAGCTTCTGTGAACATGGTGGAGCCTCTGTCATGGTTCTGTGTTAGCACATCATCTGGGTATATGCCTAGGAGTGGTATAGCTAGGTCCTCAAGTAGTACTATGTCCAATTTTTTGAGGAACTGCCAAACTGATTTCCAGAGTGATTGTACCATCTTGCAATACCAACAATGGAGGAGTGATCCTCTTTCTCTACATCCTCTCCAGCATCTGCTGTCCCCTGAGATTTTTATCTTAGCCATTCTGACTGATGTGAGGTGAAATATCAGGTTGTTTTGATTTGCATTTCCCTGATGATTAATATTGAACAGTTCTTTAGGTGTTTCTCAGCTATTCAGTATTTCTCAGTTGAGAATTGTTTGTTTAGCTCTGTACCCCATTTTTAATAGGGTTATTTGTTTCTCTGGAGTCAAACTTTTTGAGTTCTTTGTGTATATTGGATATTAGCCCTCTGTCAGATGTAGGGATAGTAAAGATCTTTTACCAATTTGTTGGTTGCCTTTTTGTACTATTGACAGTGTCTTCTGCTTTACAGAAGCTTTGAAATTTTAGGAAGTCCCATTTGTCATTTCTTTATCTTAGAGCATAAACTATTGGTGTTCTGTTCAGGAAAATTTCCCCTGTGCCCATGTGCTCCAGGCTCTTCTCCACTTTCTCTTCTATTAATTCCAGTGTATCTGGCTTTATGTGTGGGTCCTTAATCCACTTGGACTTGAGCTTAACAGAGGAATGGATACAGAAAATGTGATACATTTACACAATGGAGTTCTACTCAGTTATTAAAAACAATGAATTCATAAAATTCTTAGGCAAGTGGATGGAACTAGAGAATATCTTGAGTGAGATAACCCAATCACAAAAGAACACACATAGTATGCACTTGCTGATAAGTGGATATTAGCCCCAAAGCTCTGAATACCCATAATACAATTCACACACCACATGAAGATCAAAAAGGAAGACCAAAGTGTGGATACTTTGTTCCTTCTTAAAAGGTGGATCAAAATTCCCATGGCTCACAGCCAACTAATTGACTGAGTGTAGGGTCCCCAATGGAGAAGCTAGATAGAGAAAAGACCCAAGGAATTAAAGAGGTTTGCAGCCCCATAGGAGGAACAATAATATGTACCAACTAGTACTGTCAGAGATGGCAGGCACTAAACCAACAACCAAAAATTGTTGTTGTGTACATGGAGGCACCCATGACTCCAGCTGCATACATAGCAGAGGATGACCTTCTCAGATATCAATGAGAAGAGAGGCCATTTGTCCCAATGTAGGGGAAAGCCAGGTCAGGAAATTGGGGGAGGGCTTGGTGAGCAGAGGGAGGAGAGATGGGACAGGGGGTTTGGGAGGGAAAATTAGGAAAGGAGATAACATTTGAAATGTAAATAAAGCAAATATCTAATAAAAAAAGAAGAAAAGAAAAAAGTGGCAATAAGACCTTTCCTACACTCTGAAATCCTGGCAATCTCTGTATTGAAATATATCATGCCAGAATAGAGAAGGGTTTTAGTTGAAACTGTGCTAGGGGAAGGGTCACCCAAGGCCACTTGCTGAAGGACCTTGGCTCTAGTGAAGTTACTTCTATGTAACTTGCAGCAACTTTTTACCATGACCTTACAATTTGGCTCCCATTGCTGGTGGACACCACTCTTTCAGTTTCTACTGTTTCCAGCATGTAGCAGTGTTTTCCACCGCTGTTTGTTGACTTCTGACTGCCAAACCTCTGAGGTTTACAAAAGTAAAACACAGACAGAGTCCTCTCCAAGTGGCTGATGTGAAATCTCAAATCACATGTTCTATTCATTAGACTTGAGGGTTCAACTATGGCGATGTGATGTGGAGGAATCTCTTGTGGTGTTTACAGTGTAGTGACATGTATTCTATAGGCCACAGTGACCATTTTGGAATCCTCCAAATTTCTCTTGATATCTCCCTGACTGGTTATCAGCAACGTAATCATAGATGTGGAGCTCCACACAGTTCCCAGTCAGCTGAACCTATAGCCACAGATTGAGAAAACATCCTTCATGAGAGCAGAAGCACTTTGAGACACCCGGATTGAATGTAAAAGGAGAATTATTGCTCCTATGTGCTCTACTAGAAGTTTTCAAGAAATCAATGATTTATACTAAAAAATGGAAAAATAATATTATCTCCTCCCTATTATTTATATATCATACATAAGTTATTAAATCAGATTTTGTATATTATAATTTTTTTTCAAAATTAGCATCCAGTGATTTCCGGTTATATTTAAAGATAAATGTTGAAAATTTTATATGTCAATAGAACAAAGCCCAGAGGGGTGCAGAAGGAGTACCAAGACAGCAACAACAACCTAGTAGGTGAAAGGATCAGTACAGGCTCAGTACAATGTAAGATCAATTTCTCAGTACAAACAGATATTTTTGCTCTAGAGGCACAAAAGGCAGGGAATAAGAGTCAGGAGATAGAGGACTAGAAACAAGGAGAAGGAAACAAGGTATTTGTTCCTGGGTGAACTGTTAAAAGGCTGCCTATGGATTGAGAAGAGACAGAAGTGGTCCACAGGAAAGTGACTGTTTACAAAGGTAAAAGGGGAACCCCTGTGATAGGATGAAGTGTTTATTTTAATTGGACATGTGCACGTTCTATTGATTTTATACTAGTTCCTCAACTATTAACAGTATACATTTTTACAATACTCAATAATAAAAAAATGAGAAAAAAAGGGCCAAAGGTAAAAACAATACATATGCAAATCCAGAAAACTGCTGAACATCTCTAAAGCCATTTTCAAGAAAATTATCTCATCTATTACTGAGAGCAGACTAAATCAAAATGCCCCAGTCTGTAAACTGAACTACTACTTGAGACAAAACAGTTTCTACATATCTCTTTGATAAATATGAAATATAAGGTGCTTTCCATTCCTTTTAAAAGACTTTCTCTTTACACAATGGAATACTACTCAGCAATTAAAAACAATGAATTCGTGAAATTTTTAGGCAAATGGCTGGAACTGGAAAATATCACCCTAAGTGAGGTAAACCAATCACAAAAGAATACACATAGAATGTAATCACTAATAAGTGGATATTAATTAGCCCAGAAGCTCCGAATACCCAAGAAACAATTAGCATATCAAATGACTCCCATGAAGAAGTAAGGAGAGGGCCCTGATCCTGGAAAGACTTGATCCAGCATTGTAGGGGAGTACCAGGACAGAGAAAAAGGAGGGGGGTGATTAGAGAATGGGTGGAGAGAAGAAGGTTTATGGGACATATGGGGAGGGGAGAACCCTGAAAGGGGAAAGCATTTGGAATGTAAACAAAGAATTTAGAAAATAAAAAAAAAAAAGACTTTCTCCCATTCTTTTCCTCCCTCTAAGCCCTCACATATATCCCTGGTTGCTCTCTATCAATTTCATGAGCTCTTTTTTCATTAATTTTTATTATAGTTACATGTATATTCATTCCTAAAAATATAATCTGCTCAGTCTACATAATGTTACTTATACATATGTTTTCAGGACTGAGTATTGTGTGTTGCATGGAGAAACTGACTTCTCAAAGTCTCATCATTTCTTAGTTTCATGAATTTCTTTCTACTCTCTAGTACTCTCAAATTGCAAATAAAATTATAATTGACCTTGAATTTTTTCCAAAGAAAAAATTTGAGGTAATGTTTTGGCTCTGAAGAAATATTTCCCAGAAGATTTCCACCTCAGTCATGCTGATCTCTTCTTAATCACTGGTAATTTCTTAGATCCAGCTGACCAGCATCAATTGTTGAAGCAAAGCAAAGGTAATCACAGCCAATTCTTAAGCTCCAGCTAATGAGAACTTTATATTATTCACTCAAATTTTTAATAACATTTTTGCTTCCTTCTGAAACTTTACAATCCAGGCCTTTGCAGCCTGCACTTTTCTCAACAATATATCCTTCCAAGCTCTGCTGAATTCAATGGATTTTCTAGCTTAAAGTTCCAAAGTAATTTCACAACTCTCCTAAAGACAATTTGGTCGGGTCTGTTACAGAAGTACAAACTCCTAGTTTCAACTTGTCCTAGTTGGCATTTCTATTCTGTGATAAAACATCATAACCAAAAGCAAACTTAGGAGGAAAGGGTATATTTGGCTTAAACTTCTATACCATAGTTCATCATTGAAGAAAATTAGAACAGTAACTCAAACAGGGCAGGAAACTGGAGGCCAGAGCTGAGTCAGATCTCTTGGGGGAATGTAGTTTACTGGCCTGCTCCCCATGGCTTACTCAACCTGCTTCATTATAGAACCAAGAACCACAGGCTTAGGGGTGATCACACCCATAATGGGTTGGGTCCTCCGTCATCAATTACTAATTAAGAAAATATCCAACCAACTTACCTGCAGTTTAATCTTATGAAGATATTGTCTCAATTGAGGCTTCCTCCTCTCTGATGATGCTAGCTTGTGTCAAATTGACATAAAACCAGCCAGCACAATGAACTTGTTTGTTCCAATTGTCCAATTGTCAATAGTTTTTTTTTTTTAGTATATATATTGAAAAGTTAGACAATGCATATATTCGAAGAGAATTATGGAACAAATGCTTTTATTCAGATGAATCTCTATTTTGTGTAATTTAATAATAGAAGGCTTACAGCCAAAATTTCAGCATGGATAGGGAAGAGGGTCAAAATTTCTCCCCCTAGATGAAACACTGTTGGAGGAGAGTAAGCTATCTTTAGATCTAAGAGACTGGCTATTCGTGTTCCAGAAGATAGCCCTGTACATACCACCAGCAGTAAATAGACTCAGTGGGATTAAAAAAAAATCAAAGATTACATAAAATTGGAGAGAAAGTGGTGGGTGGGATAGGGGCAAAAAGAGGGGTTGGTTTTCTCAAAATGCACTATATGCTTATAAGTTATTCTTAAAATTTTGTAATATACGTGGCTTTAAAATTGCTTGAAAAATCTTTGGTTACCCTCTACTATAGTGCTTTGCTATCAAAATGAACATGTGGCTGAACTCTAAGGACTGATGCCAAACATATGGTATCCACAATCAGCAGTCATATGCTTAGGAATGCTAATTGCAGAGAAGAGCCAAGTGAAACGCTTAATAGCACACACATGGCCAGTTAAGGATTTCCTAATAGAGTGATTGCTTTAAGGCCTTTGTCATGTACAACAGAGAAATTTTAATGTTTCAAAATATACCAAGATTAAAGTCAGTCTTTATAAAGTTTTATGTATTTTTTTAAAATGTTAAAAGAGAATGTAATTTTCACATCTTTATTAAACCCATAAAATCACAATCTAAAACTGTATCTTGAGGGAAAGGCCTGTAACCATTCTACTTATTTTAGCCGGAAACTAATTATAGGTGTGTTTTTTCTTGAATTAAATACACAGTAACTGTACATAAATAACTGTTATAAATAACTGTTAATGTCATGCTGATTAGAGTCCTAATTATGGAAACAAAGATTTTGGCTGAAAGAAACTCCAAAGATTGCTAGTTTAAATGCTTTATTTGATATATAAATAGTAGCAATTTACAAAGTTATGTGATTTGTTCAGTGCAACATACTGGTAGTTGCTGTAACCAAAATGGATTATAAATTAATAGTAGTAGTAGTAATATAGTTGTTCTTACTTGCTAATTCACTCTGTTGTGCAAAATATGTTATCATATAAAAAATGACTGAATATACCAAAAATGTGTGTGTTTCAAATCCTCAATTTCACATATTTTCTTGGTATTTAATATGAGAACTTGGAGAATTACAATTAGGGGAGGTCTGGAGGATGAGATCTCCACAGCTGAAATGTTTGGTAAGAAAGAAAGAAAAACAATTTATTACACGTGCTCTGTCATACCCAAGGAAGGCCTCAAGCAATAATAGGGGGTTAGAAGAAGGCCCTGACCAGATATTTGAGACATTTTTCCTTTGTACGTCCCACATCATAAAGCATAAAGGTGAGATATTCACCTTTTAGAGTGTGATATCACATATCCAAGAACATTGGGCAGAACAAATTGGTTTTGAGGCTATTTTAAAAAATAGAATACAAAGTAGGGTGGGAAAAGAAGGGATGTTAATTTGGAAATAGGAGAAGAGAGTAAATATTATCAAAACACATGCACAAAACTTTCAAAGAACTACTAAAACCTATACATTAAAAAGAAAATGATTGCTTCCAGGTTGCATCTGCCCTGGAAGAAGACCATATACTACAGTCTTCCACAACCCAATCACACCCAGAGACTGCTTACTACCCCTCCCTTCAGGAGATATGACACACCCCGGCCCACAGGTGAGTACACTACTACTGCCCCAATATCTGCCCTAATTGGACCTACACAAGGCCCAGGAGACACAGGAACCCCCACTTAGCCAGTGACACAATCCTGTCACTAGCTAAGCAGTTACCATCTTTGCCCAGGAAGAGAATCCCACCTCAATCACACCTAGAAACAGCTTGATCTCCAGGAGTCTAGATACCCACATGCTCACAGGCTCCCAAGAGGGACAGTTTCCAGTCAGAGACAGCAAGGCCAGCTAAAAATAGAGATAACCAGATGATGAGAGGCTAGTGCAAGAAAACAGGCAACAGAAACCAAATTCTACTTTGCATTATCAAAACCCAGTTCTCCTATCACAGAAAGCGCTGCATACACCAACCCACCTGAAAAGCAAGATGCTAATCTACAATTCCATCTCATGATGATGATAGAAGACTTTAAGGACAAAGATAACTCTGTTAAGGAAATAGAGGAAAACACAACCAAATACGTGAAAGAATTGAACAAAATCATCCAGGATATAAAACTGGATATAGAATCAGTAAAGAAACCACAAAGAAAGACAATTAAGGAGATGGAAAACCTAGGGAAAAGATCAGGAGTCATAGCAGAACACAAGAGATACAAGAGAGAATCTCAGGTGCATTAGATACCATAGAAAACATTGACACAACAGTCAAAAAATATGCAAAATGCAAAAGCATGCTAACCCAAAACATCCAGGAAATCCAGGACACAATGAAAAGACCAAACCTAAGAATACATATAAAAGAGAATGAAGATTCTCAACTTGAAGGGCCAGTAAATATCTTCAACAAAATTATAGAAGAATACTTCCCTAACCTAAAGAAAAGATGGCCATAAACATATATGAAGCCTACAGAACTCCAAATAAATAGAACCAGAAAAGAAATTCCTCCGATCACATGATTGAAACACAAAATGCACAGAACAAATAATGAATATTAAAAGCACTATGGGAGAGGCAGTCTGGGAGCTCACAGCACAGCATGCTCCTGTGGCACAGAGCTTAGGCCCCAGTCCGGAGGCCTCTGGTGGTAGCCCTCAGACCTCTCTGCTTCCGGATCCAGATCAGCCTGTGTGGGAACACCACATCTCCAGGTCCTGCAAGAGGCAAGAGGGGCTTCCGGGCGGCCAGCGGGGAGAAGTCGGTGTGCTCCGGTGAATCCAGCAGGCCCCAGCGGGAGCCTTCAGGTGCCTGCTTTGGGATCTGAACAGCCTGGGCCACAGAACTCGGTCTCCAGGAAGTGCAGGAGACCTGGTGTGCACCCAGAGGCCACCTGGGAAGGGGCAGCTTGGACTGGTGAGTCCAGCATTGACAAGACAAACTAACACCAGTGAGAACTAGATGGCAAAAGGCAAACACAGGAACGTCACTAACAGAAATCAAGGCAATATGGCAACATCTGAACTCAATTCTCCTTTAACAGCATGTCCTGGATACCCCATCACACCAGTAAAACAAGATTTGGATTTAAAATCACTGGTCATGATGCAGGTACAGGAACACATGAAGGACATACTTAAAGAAATTCAGGAGAAAATGGATCAAAGTTAAGGCCCTTTCAAGGGAAACACAAAAATCATTGAAAGAAATCCAGGAGAATACAAAAGCCAATAATGAGGAAACGCAAAAAACACTTAAAGAAATACAGGAGAACTTTGGTCAACAGGCTGAGGTCATGAAAAAGGAAACACAAAAATCTCTTAAAGAATTACAGGAAAGCAAAAACAAGCAAGTGAAGAAGCTAAGCAAAACCATCCAGGATCTAAAATCAGAAGTAGAAACAACTAAGAAATCTCAAAGGGAGACAACTTTGGAGATAGAAAGCCTTGGGAAGAAATGAGGGGACATAGATGCAAATATCAACAACAGAATACAAGAGATAGAAGAAAGAATCTCAGATGCTGAAGATACCATAGAAACCATGGACTCAACAGTTAAAGAAAATGCAAAATGCAAAAAGCTTGTAACCCAAAATATCCAGGAAATCCAGGACACAATGAGAAGACCAAACCTAAGGATTATAGGCATAGATGAGAGTGAAGATTTACAACTTAAAGGGCCAGCAAATATCTTCAATAAAATTATGGAAGAAAACTTCCCTAACCTAAAGAGAGAGATGCCCATGCATATACAAGAAGCCTACAGAACTCCAAACAGACTGGACCAGAACAGAAATACTTCCTATCACATAATAATCAAAACACCAAAAGTACTAAACAAAGAAAGAATATTAAAGGCAGTAAGAGAAAAAGGCCAAGTAACATACAAAGGAAGACCTAGAAGATTCACAGCAGACTTTTCACCTGAGACTATGAAGGCTAGAAGATCCTGGGCTGATCTCATGCAGACTCTAAGAGAACACAAATGCCAGCCAAAACTACTATATCCAGCAAAACTCTCAATCACCGTAGATGGAGAAACTAAGATATTCCATGACAAAACCAGGTTTACCCAATATCTATCCACATACCCAGCCCTACGAAGGATAATAGGAGGAAAACACCAATACAAGGAGGGAAACTTCACCCTGGAAAAAGCAAGATAGTAACCTTTCATCAAACCCAATAAAATTAACCAATCAAATTTAAAAAATAACGTCAAAAATGACAGGAAGTAACAATCACTATTCCTTAATATCTCTTAACATCAATGGACTCAATGCCCCAATAAAAAGACATAAACTAACTGACTGGATACGTAAATAGGACCCTACATTTTGCTGCTTACAGGAAACACACCTAAGGGTCAAAGACAAACACTACCTTAGAGTAAAAGTCTGGAAGACAATTTTACAAGCAAATGGTCTCAGGAAACAAGCCGGAGTAGCCATTTTAATATCAGATAAAATTAACTTTCAACACAAAGTCATCAAAAGAGACTCTGAGGGACACTTCTTGCTGGTCAAAGGAAAAATACAACAAGAAGAACTCTCAATCCTGAACATCTATGCTCCAAATGCAAGGGCACCCTCTTTCGTAAAAGAAACTTTATTAGAGCTCAAAGCACACATTGCACCTAACACAATAATTGTGGGTGACTTCCACACTGCACTTTCCTCAATGGACCGATCAGGAAAACAGAAACTAAACAGGGACACAATGAAACTAATTGAAGCTTTGGACCAATTAGATTTAACAGATATATATAGAACATTCTATTCTAATGCAAAAGAATATACCTTTTTCTCAGCACCTCATGGTACCTTCTCCAAAATTGACCATATAATTGGTCACAAGACAGACCTCAACAAATATAAGAAGATCGTACTAATTCCATGCCTCCTATCAGATCACTATGGAGTAAAAGTGGTCTTCAATAGCAACAAAAACAACAGACAACAATATTCTACTCAATGATACCTTGGTCAAGGAAGAAATAAAGAAAGAAATGAAAGACTTTTTAGAACACAATGAAAATGAAGACACAATATACCCAAATTTATGGGACACATTGAAAGCAGTGCTAAGAGGAAAACTCATAGCCCTGAGTGCCTCCAAAAAGAAAATGGAGAGAGCATACATTACCAGCTTAATGACACACCTGAAAGCCCTGGAACAAAAATAAGCTAACTCACCCAGGAGGAGTAGAAGGCAGGAAATCATCAATCTCAGGGCCGAAATCAATCAAGTAGAAACAAAGAGAACCATAAAAAGAATCAACAAAATCAGGAGCTGGTTCTTTGAGAAAATCAACAAGATAGATAAACCCTTAGCCAGACTGACCAAAGGGCACAGAGAAAGTATTCAAATTAACAAACTTAGAAATGAAAAGGGAGATATAACAACGGAAACTGAGGAAATCCAAAAAATCATCAGATCCTACTACAAGAGCCTGTACTCAACACAACTGGAGAATCTGGAGGAAATGGACAATTTCCTTGACAGATACCAAATACCAAAATTAAATCAGGACCAAATAGATCATCTAAACAGTCCATAATGCCTAAAGAAATAGAAGGATTCATAGAAAGTCTTCCAACCAAAAAAAGCACAGGACCAGATAGTTTCAGTGCAGAGTTCTATCAGACCTTCAAAGAAGAGTTAACACCAATACTCTTCAAACTATTCCACAAAAGGAACACTACGCAATTCCTTCTACGAAGCCACAATTACTCTGATACCAAAACCACACAAAGATCCAACAAAGAAAGAGAATTTCAGACCAATTTCCCTTATGAACATCGATGCAAAAATACTCAATAAAATTCTTGCCAACCGAATCCAAGAACACATCAAAACGATCATCTACCATGATCAAGTAGGCTTTATCCCGAGAATGCAGGGTTGGTTTAATGTACGGAAATCCATCAATGAAATCCACTACATAAACAAACTCAAAGAAAAAAACCACATGGTCATTTCATTGGATGCTGAAAAAGCATTTGACAAAATTCACTATCCTTTCATGCTTAAAGTCTTGGAAAGAACAGGAATTCATGGCCCATATCTAAGCATAGTAAAAGCAATATACAGCAAACCGGTAGCCAGCATCAAACTAAATTGAGAGAAACTTGAAGCAATCCCACTAAAATCAGGGACTAGACAGGGCTGCCTCCTTTCTCCTTATCTTTTCATTATTGTACTTGAGGAATGAGCTCAGGCAATTCGACAACATAAGGAGGTCAAAGGGATACAAATTGGAAAGGAAGAAGTCAAACTATCATTATTTGCAGATTGCATGATAGTCTACTTAAGTGACCCAAAAAACTCCACTAGAGAATTCCTACGGCTGATAAACAACTTCAGCAAAGGGGCAGGTTATAAAATCAACTCAAGCAAATCAGTGGCCTTCCTATACTCAAAGGATAAGCAGGCTGAGAAAGAAATTAGGGAAATGACCCCCTTCATAATAGCCACGAACAGTATAAAGTATCTTGGGGTGACTCTTACCAAACTTGTGAAAGATCTATATGACAAGAATTTCAAGACTCTGAAGAAGGAAATGGAAGAAGACCTCAAAAAATGGGAAAACCTCCCATGCTCATGGATCATGGAATCAATATAGTTAAAAAGGCCATTTTGCCAAAAGCAATATACAGATTCAATGCAATACCCATCAAAATCCCAAATCAATTCCTCACAGAGTTAGAAAGAGCAATTATCAAATTCATCTGGAATAACAAAAAACCCAAGATAGCTAAAACTATTCTCAGCAACAAAAGTAATTCTGGGGGAATCAGTATCCCTGACCTCAAGCAATATCACAGAGCAATAGTATTAAAAACTGCATGGTAATGGTACAGTGACATGCAGGCGGATTAATGGAACAGGATTGAAGATCCAGAAATGAACCCACACACTTATGGCCACTTGATCCTCAACAAAGAGGCTGAATACATCCAATGGAAAAAAGATAGCCTTTTCAACAAATGGTGCTGGTTCAACTGGAGGTTAGCATGCAGAAGAATGTGAATTGATCCATCCTTGTCTCCTTGTACTAAGCTCAAATCCAAATGGATCAAGGACCTCCACAAAAAGCCAGGCACTCTGAAGCTAATAGAAAAGAAACTGGGGAAGACCCTTGAGGACATCGGTACCGGGAGGAAGTTTCTGAACAGAACACCAATAGCATATGCTTAAAGATCAAGAATTGACAAATGGGACCTCATAAAATTACAAAGTTTCTGTAAGACAAAGGACACCATCAAGAGGACAAATCGGCAACCAACAATTTGGGAAAAGATCTTCACCAATCCTATATGAGATAGAGGGCTAATATCCAATATATATAAAGAACTCAAGAAGTTAGACACCAGAAAACCAAACAACCCTATTAAAAATGGGGTACAGAGTTAAACAAAGTATTCTCACCTGAAGAACTTTGGATGGCGGAGAAACATCTTAAAAAATGCTCAACTTCATTAGTCATTAGGAAAATGCAAATCAAAACATCCCTGAGATTTTACCGTATACCAGTCAGAATGGCTAAGATTAAAAATTCAGGAGACAGCAGGTGTTGGAGAGGGTGTGGAGAAAGAGGAACACTCCTCCACTGCTGGTGGAGTTGCAAATTGGTACAACCACTCTGGAAATCACTCTGGCAGTTCCTCCGAAAACTAGGCACCTCACTTCCAGAAGATCCTGCTATACCACTCCTGGGCATATACCCAGAGGATTCCCCACCATGTAATAAGGATACATGCTCTACTATGTTCATAGCAGCCCTATTTATAATTGCCAGATGCTGGAAAGAACCCAGATATCTCTCAACAGAAGAGTGGATGCAAAAAAGGTGGTATATCTACACAATGGAGTACTATTCGGCCATTAGAAACAATGAATTCATGAAATTCTTAGGCAAATGGATGGAGCTAGAGAACATCATACTAAGTGAGGTAACCTTGACTCAAAATGTGAATCATGGTATGTACTCACAAGTAAGTGGATATTAACCTAGAAAACTGGAATACCCAAAACATAATCCGCACATCAAATGAGGTACAAAAAGAAAGGAAGAGTGGCCCCTTGTTGTGGAAAGACTCAGTGAAACAGTATTCGGCAAAACCAGAACGGAGAAGTGGGAAGGGGTGGGTGGGAGGACAGAGGGAGAGAAGGGGGCTGATGGGACTTTCGGGGAGTGTGGGGCTAGAAAAGGGGAAGTCATTTGAAATGTAAATAAAAATATATCGAAAAAATTAAAAAAAAGAACGGATAATTAAAAAAAAAGCACTATGGGGAAAAGTCAAGTAACATATAAAGGCAGACCTATCAGAATTACACCAGACTTTTTAACAGAGACTCTAAAAGCCAGAAGATCTCAGGAAGATGTCAGACCAACACTAAAAAACAAAAATACTAGCCCAGGCTACTATACTCAGCAAAACTGTCAATTACCACAGATGCTGAAACCAAGATATTCCTTTACAAAACGAAATTTAAAACAATATCTTTCCACAAATTCAGGCCTATAAAGAATAAAGGAAGCAAAACTCCATCAAAAGGAGGGAAATTACACTCAAGAAAAAGCAAGAAATTAATCTCACAACAAGAACCATACAAATATAATTCCACCTCTAAAAGCAGGAAAAAACAATCATTGGTCCTTAATATCTTTTAACATTATTGGACTTAATTCATCAATAAAAAGACATAGACTGACTGGATACATAAATAAGACCCAATATTTTGCTCCAATCAGGAAACAAACCTCAGAATAAAATTCTGGCAAAAAAAAAAAAAATCCAAACAAATTATCCCAAAAAACAAGCTGAAGTAGACACTCTAATGCTGAATAAAATTGACTTTCAACCAAAAGTTACGAAAAGATGATGGTGATAAAGAACACTCCATGTTCATCAAAGGACAAATCTACAATGATGAACTCTCAATTCTGAGCATCTATGCTCCAAATGCAAATGTAGCCACATTTATAAAACAAACATTACTAATGGTCAAAGCACACATTAAAACTCACACAATAATGGTGGGAGACTTCAACACCCCTCTCTTGCCAATGGACAGATCATGGAAACAGAAACTAAACAGAGACACAGTGAAACTAATAGAAGTTATGAACTGAATGAATTTAACAGATCTCTACTGAAAAGTTCACCCTAAAACAAAAGAATATACTTACTTCATGGTATCTTTTCCAAACCTGACCACACAATCAAACACAAAACAAGCATCAATCTATACAAGATGATTGAAATAATCCCCGCATCCTATCAGATCCCCACTGATTAAGGTTGAACTTGAATAACAGCAAAAAACAAGAGAAAGTCCACATACACCTGGAAGATGAACAACTCTCTACTCAATTATAGCTTGGTCAAAGAAAAAAATATAAAAAGAAATTAAAGACTTTTTAGAATTTAATTAAAAGGAAGACACAACATACCCAAATCTATGGGACACAATAAAAGCAGTGCTAAGAGGAAATACCATAGTTCTGAGTGCCTCCAAAAAGAAACTGGGGAAAGCATACACTATCAGCATAACAACAGACCCGAAAGCTCTAGAACAAAAGAAAAGGAATAGATGTCAGGAAATAATCAAACTCAGGGCTGAAATTAAACAAGTAGAAACAAAATGAACTATACAAAAAAAAAAAATCAACAAAACCAGGAGCTGCTTCTTTGACAAAATCAACAAGACAAATCCTTAGTCAGACTAACCAGGGAACACAGAGACAGTATCCAAATTAACAAAATCAGAAATGAAAAAAAAAAAGGCATAACAACAGAAACTAAGGAAATTCAAAAATCATCAGATCCTACTACAAAAGCTTATATTCAACAAAACTGGGAAATCTGGATGAAATGGGCAATTTTCTAGACAAACCAGGTATCAAAATTAAATCTGGATCAGATAAACCATCTAAACTTCCCCAAAGTTTCCCAACCAAAAAACAAAACAAAACAAAAAACAAAAACAAAAACAAAACCCTCAGGACCAGGTGGTTTTAGTGCGCAATTTTATCAGACCTTCAAAGAAGACTTAATACCAGTATTTTCAAACTATTCATAAAAACAAAAGGAACACTAGCTAATTCTTTCTACATAGTCAGTCACATTACTCTGATATAACCACACAAAAACCCAACATAGTAAATTCACTCAGTGGGCAGCAGCGGGCAGCGGCGGGCAGCGGCGGACATCGATGGCCAGCCTGGCTGCAAGTAGAGGATTTACAGCGCCTTTCACAGCTCTGAAGCCATATCAGAAATCTGCCTCCTGCCAGTCAGTTACGAGAGACTCGCCTCCATCTTGGCTCTCGGACTCCAGAGATATCAGACAGCCTGAGTTATGCAAACATAACCCGAGGTGAACATCATGGAGGTCTAAACCCGACTGGCATTGGCCTGCACCCAGGCCATGGCCTGATGGGGGGTGTGGCATCAGTGTGCCAACCTGGTCAGGAGGTTGTTTGCCCAGCCCAGCCCGCGTGCCTCCATTTTGGCTCCTGGACGCCAGAGAGGTCTAGCAGGTAAAGCTGGCTAACAGTCATAGCCCTAGGCTAACATGGCAGGGGTCTAGGCCCAACAGGCCCTGGACTACCCCCAGGACTTGGGCTGCTCAGTGGGCCATCTGTGTGCCAACACAGCCAGGAGGTTGTTAGCCCAGCAGACTCTCTGGGCACTTTCAGGGAGCTCACACACACAGCCATCCTGGCCACCTGACAGAACCAGTTCACACTCATAGCCCAAAGGGAGTTTTGCTCCAGCCTTGGCCTGCCAGGCTATTGCCTAGACTTTGGGGTCTGAGCAGATAGGCTAGCCTTGTGTGCACCAACCCAGTTGGGAGATCAGCTGCCCAGCAGAGGGATCATCACTCAGAAAAGGTCCCGCAGCATACACCATCAGCACTCCCTGAAGGAGCAAACGGGCACCAAATGGGCACCACCTGGTTCACAGAGACAATCTGGGGCAAGGCACACTAGGGCTCCAAGGGCACCCAAGAGGAAAGCAGCACATCAGCAATCTGTGACAGGGGAATCCCAGCTAGCCAGTGTTGTGGAAATAGCCCTAGAGCCACACAGGAGGCTCAAACGCCAGCCAGAGACAAGACCAACTATCACCAGAGCACAAGATGGTAGAGGGCAAATGCAGGAATGCTACTAACAGAAATCTAGGCAATATAGTAGCATCTGAACCAAACTCTCCAACATCAGCAAGTCCTGGTTATGCCAACACACTAGAAGAACACAAAAAAGACATAAATGAATCTCATAAAGGAATACAGGGGAACATGAATAAGCTAGAAACCTGTATAATGAAAACACAAAAATCACTTAAAGAAATGCAGGAGAATAAGGCTTAAGAGATAGAAGCCAATAAAGAAGAAACACACACAAAAAAAAAAATTAAAGAAATGCAGGAGAACTTAAGTCAACAGTCAGAAGTCATGAAAGAGGAAACACAAAAATCTCTTAAAGAATTAAAGGAAAACACAACCAAACAAATGAAGGAATTGAGCAAAACCATCCTGTATCTAAAAACAGAAGTAGAAACAACTAAGAAATCACAAAGGGAGACAACTTTGGAGATAGAAAACCTTGAGAAGAAATCACAGGCCATAGATGCAAATATCAACAACAGAATACAAGAGATGGAAGAAAGAATCTCAGATGCCGAAGATACCATAGAAACTATTGACTCAACAGTCAAAGAAAATGCAAAATGCAAAAAGCTTGTATCCCAGAATATCCAGGAAATCCAGGACACAATGAGTAGACCAAACCTAAGGATGATAGGTATAACTGAAAGGGTCAGCAAATATCTTCAACAAAATTATGGAAGAAAATTTTCCCAACTTAAAGACAGAGATGTCTATGAATATACAAGAAGCCTACAGAACTCCAAACAGACTGGACCTGAGCAGAAATACCTCCCATCACATAATAATCAAAACCCCAAATGCACTAAACAAAGAAAGAATATTAAAGGCAGTAAGAGAAAAAGGCCAAGTAGCATATAAAGGAAGACCTATCAGAATCACACCAGACTTCTCACCAGAGGCCATAAAAGCGAAAAGATCCTGGGCAGATCTCATGCAGACTCTAAGAGAACACAAATGTCAGCCAAGACTACTATACCCAGCAAAACTCTCAATCACCATAGATGAAGAAACCACGATATTTCGTGACAAAACCAAATTTACACAATATCTTTCAACAAACCCAGCTCTGCAAATAATAATCGGAGGAAAACTCCATCCTGGAAAACTAAATCCTGGAAAAAGCAAGATAGTAACCTTCTTTCATCAAACCCAAAAGAAGATAACCACTCAAATATAAAAATTACATCAAAAATGACAGGAAGTAATAATCACTATTCCTTAAAATCTCTTAACATCAATGGACTCAATTCCCCAATGAAAAGACATAGACTAACAGACTGGATAAGGAAACAGGACCCTACATTTTGCTGCATACAGGAGACATACCTCCGTGTCAAAGACAAAAACTACCTTAGAGTAAAAGGCTGGAAGACAATTTTACAAGCAAATGGTTTCAGGAAATGAGCCAGAGTAGCCATTGTAATATCAGATAAAATTGACTTTCAACCTAAAGTCACCAAAAGAGACACATAAGAACACATCTTGCTGGTCAAAGGAAAAATCCACCAAGAAGAACTTTCAATTCTGAACATTTATGCGCCAAATACAAGGGCACCCTCATTCGTAAAAGAAACTTTACTAAAGCTCAAAGCATACATTGCACCTAACACAATAATTGTGGGTGACTTCAACACCGGACTCTCCTCAATGGACTGATCAGGAAAACAGAAACTAAACAGGGACATAGTGAAACTAATTGAAGCTTTGGACCAATTGGATTTGCCTGATATTAATAGAACATTTCACCCTAAAGCAAAAGAATATACCTTTTTCTCAGCACCTCATGGTACCTTCTCCAAAATCAACCATATAATTGGTCACAAGACAGACCTCAACAAATATAAAAAGAATAAAATTATCCCATGCCTCCTATCAGATCACTATGGAGTAAAAGTGGTCTTCAATAGCAACAAAAACAACAGAAAGCCCACATACACATGGAGGCTGAACAATACTCAATGACACCTTGGCCAAAGAAGAAATAAAGAAATCAGAGACTTTTTAGAATTTAATGAAAATGAAGGCACAACATACCCAAATTTTTGGGACACAATGAAAGTAGTGCTAAGAGGAAAACTCATGGCTCTGAGTGCCTCCAAAAAGAAAATGGAGAGAGCATACACTAGCAGCTTAAAGGCACACCTGAAAGCCCTGAAACAAAAAGAAACCAATTCACTCAGGAGGAGTAGAAGACAGGAAATCATCAAACTCAGGGCTGAAATCAATCAAGTGGAAACAAAGAGAACCATACAAAGAATCAAGGAATCCAGGAGCTGGGTCTTTGCGAAAATCAACAAGATAGATAAACCCTTAGCCAGACTGACCAAGGGCAGAGAGAAAGTATCCAAATTAACAAAATTAGAAATGAAAGGGGGGAAATAACAATAGAAACTGAGGAAATTAAAAAATCATCATATCCTACAACAAAAGCCTATACTTAACACAACTGGAGAATCTGGAGGAAATGGACAATTTCCTAGAGAGATACCAAACACCAAAATTAAATCAGGACCAAATAGATCATCTAAACAGTCCCATAACTCCTAAAGAAATAGAAGGAGTCATAGAAAGTCTTCCAACCAAAAAAAGCACAGGACCAGATGGTTTCAGTTCAGAATTCTATCAGACCTTCAAAGAAGACCTAACACCAATACTCTTCAAACTATTCCACAAAATAGAAACAGAAGGAACACTACCCAATTCCTTCTATGAAGCCACCATTATGCTGATACCCAAACCACACAAAGATCCAACAAAGAAAGAGAACTTCAGACCAATTTCCCCTATGAACATCGATGCAAAAATACTCAATAAAATTTTTGCCAACTGAATCCAAGAACACATAAAAATGATAATCCACCATGATCAAGTAGGCTTTATCCCAGTGATGCAGGGTTGCTTCAATATACGGAAATCCATCAATGCAATCCACTACATAAACACACGCAAAGAAAAAAACCAGATGGTCATTTCATTGGATACTGAAAAAGCATTTGACAAAAGTCAGCATCCTTTCACGCTTAAAGTCTTGGAAAGAACAGGAATTCAAGTCCATACCTAAACATAGTAAAAGCAATATACAGCAAACTGGTAGCCAGCATCAAACTAAATGGAGAGAAACTTGAAGCAATCCCTCTAAAATCAGGGACTAAACAGGGCTGCCCCCTTTCTCCTTATCTTTTCATTATTGTACTTGAGGAACTAGCTCGGGCAATTAGACAACATAAGGAGGTCAAAGGATACAAATTGGAAAGGAAGAAGTCAAACTATCATTATTTGCAGATGATATGATAGTCTACCTAAGTGACCCAAAAAACTCCACTAGAGAATTCCTACAGCTGATAAACAACTTCAGTAAAGTGGCAGGTTATAAAATCAACTCAAGCAAATCAGTAGCCTTCCTATACTCAAAGGATAAGCAGGCTGAGAAACAAATTAGGGAAATGACACCCTTCACAATAGCCACAAACAGTATAAAGTACCTTGGGGTGACTCTTACCAAACATGTGAAAGATCTGTATGACAAGAACTTCAAGACTCTGAAGTAGGAAATGGGAGAAGACCTCAAAAAATAGAAAAACCTTCTATGCTCATGGATTGTCAGGATTAATATAGTTAAAAGGGCCATTTTGCCAAAAGCAATATAAGGATTCAACATAAATCCCAACTCAATTCTTCATAGAGATAGAAAGATCAATTCTCAATTTCATCTGGAATAATGAAAAACCCAGGATAGCTAACACTATTCTCAACAACAAAAGAAATTCTGGGGGAATCAGTATCCCTGACCTCAAGCAATACTACAGAGCAATAATGTTAAAAACTGCATGGTATTGGTTCAGTGACAGGCAGGCAGATCAATGGAACAGGATTGAAGATCCAGAAATGAACCCACACACCTATGGCCACTTGATCCCCGACAAAGGGGCTGAAAATATCCAATGGAAAAAAGATAGCCTTTCAACGAATGGTGCTGGTTCTACTGGAGGTCAGCATGCAGAAGAATGCGAATTGATCCATCCTTGTCTCCTTGTAGTAAACTCAGCTCCAAATGGATCAAGGACCTCCACATAAAGGAAGACACTCTGAAGCTAATAGAAAAGAAACTGGGCAAGACCCTTGAGGACATCAGTACAGGGGGGAAGATTCTGAACAGATCACCAATAGTGTATGCTCTAAGATCAAGAATTCACAAATGGGACCTCATAAAATTACAAAGTTTCTGTGTAAAGCAAACGACACCATCAAAAGGACAAATAGGCAGCCAACAAATTGGGAAAAGATCTTCACCAATCCTATATCAGATAGAGGGCTAATATCCAATATATACAAAGAACTCAAGAAGTTAGACACCAGAAAACCAAATAACCCTATTAAGAAATGGGGTACGGAGTTAAACAAAGAATTTTCACCTGAAGAACTTCAGATGGTGGAGAAACATCTAAAAAAATGCTCAACTTCATTTGTCATTGGGGAAATGCAAATCAAAACAACCCTGAGATTTCCCCTTACAGCAGTCAGAATGGCTAAGATTAAAACTTGAGGAGACAGCAGTTGTTGGTGAGGATGTGGAGAAGAGGAACACTCCTCCACTGCTGGTGGGGTTGCAAATTGGTACAACCACTCTGGAAATCAGTCTGGCGGTTCCTCCGAAAATTGGGCATGTCACTTCCGGAAGATCCTGCTATACCACTCCTGGGCATATATCCAAAGGATTCCCCAGCATGTAATAAGGATACATGCTCCTTTATGTTCATAGCAGCCCTATTTATAATTGCCAGATGCTGGAAAGAACCCAGGTATCCCTCAACAGAAGAGTGGATGCAAAAAATGTGGTATATCTACACAATGGAGTACTATTCAGCCATTAGAAACAATGAATTCATGAAATTCTTAGGCAAATGGAAGGAGCTGGAGAACATCATACTAAGTGAAGTAACACAGTCTCAAAAGATCAATCATGGTATGCACTCACTAATAAGTGGATATTAACCTAGAAAACTGGAATACCCAAAACATAATCCACATATCAAATGAGGGAGAACAGAGGAGTGGCCCTTTGTTCTGGAAAGACTCAGTGTAGCAGTATAGAGCAAAATCAGAACAGGGAAGTGGGAAGGGTTAGGTGGGAGAACAGGGGGAAGGAAGGGGACTTATGGGACTTTTGGGGTGTGGGCAGGGGGATCCACCTGTCACTGTACCAATACCATGCAGTTTTGCTCTGTAATATTGCTTGAGGTCAGGGATACTGATTCTCCCAGAATTTCTTTTGTTGTTGAGAATAGTTTTAGCTATCCTGGGTTTTTCATTATTCCAGATGAAATTGAGAATTGATCTTTCTATCTCTATCCAGAAAAGGGGAAATCATTTGAAATGTAAATAAAATATATATCGAATAAAAAATAAAATCCTGAAAAAAAGGAAGATAAATTCAGTCCAATTTCCCATATGAATATCAATGCAAAAATCCTCAATAAAATTCTCACAAAGTGAATCTAAGAACACATCAAAAGGATCATTCACTTTGATCAAATAGGCCTCATCACAGGGATGCAGGTTTGGTTCATTATATGAAAATCCATTAAAATATTCGATAATAAACAAACAAAAAATCACATGATCTTCTCCTGAGATGCTGAAAAAGCACATGATAAAATATAACTCCCCTTCATGTTAATCGTCTTGGAAATATCAGAAATTCAAGACCCATACCTAAACATAATCAAAGCAATATACAGAAAACTAATAGCCAACATCTAACTAAATGGAGAGAAACTTGAAGCCATCCCAGTAAAATCAAGGACTAGACAAGGCTGCCCTGGGTATTCCATATAGTACTCAAAGTTCTGGTCATAACAATTAGAAAACAAAAGGAGGTGAAAGGGACACAAATTGGGAAGGAGGAAGTTAGGATATCACTATTTGCAGAGGATATGATAGTATACATAATCGACCCCAAAAATTCTACCAGAGACCTCCTACAGCTGAGAAACAACTTCAGCAAATTGGCTGAATATAAACTAAACTCCAACAAATCAGTAGCCTTCCTCTATTCAAAGGATACATGAGCTGAAAAATAACTTAGGGAAACAATACCCTTCACAATAGTCACAAATAATATAAAATATCTTGGTTTGACTCTAACCAGTCTGGAAATCATTCTGCCAGTTCCTCAGAAAACTGAACATAGTACTTACCTAAGGACCAGCAATACTACTCCTGGGCATATGACGAAATGATGCTCCAACACATAATAAGGATACATGCTCCACTATGTTTATAGCAGCCTTATTTATAATAACCAGGAGCTGGAAACAACATAGATGTCCTCAGTGGAGGAATGGACATAGAAATCCTGGTACATTTACACAATGGAGTACAGTTCAGCTATTAAAAGCAAAGACTTTATGAAATCTGCAGGCAAATAGACTAAACTAAAACATATCCTGAGTTAGGTAACCCAGTCGCAAAATAACATACATGGTACATTCTCACAGATAAGTGAGTGTTAGTCTAAAAGCTCAGAATATCCACAATACAACTCACAGACCATATGAAGCTCCAGAAGAAAGACCAGAAGAAGAAAGAACAAAGTGAGGATGTTTCAATCTTAAGTAGAAGGAGGAAAAAAATAGTCATGTGAAGTATATGGATGGACCTGGGAGGGAGAGAAGAAAGGAAGGGAAAATGTCAGGCAGGATCATCTGTGGGAGGAGACAGGGGAGCAGCACAGAGGGTCAGGAAATTAAACAAATGTGTGTAGCATTAGGAAACGGGGAACTGATGGTAGCCACTAGAAAGTCTCAGAATTCAGGGAAGCAGGAGGTTCCCAGGACCTAAAGGGGTTGACACTAGATAAAATACCCATCAAATGGGAGATAGAATCAATAGAGACCATATCCAGTGGTAGACATGGCCCCTGTTTAAGATTTGTGTTTTAACCCACACATGCAAAAAATTTTAACCGAGAATTGCTCTCGTGTAAAGGAAATGAGGTACAAAGAGTGGAGCACAGACTGAGGGAAAGGTTATCCAGAGCCTGCCCCACCTGGTGAACCATCCCATAAACAGACGATGAACCCAGACACTATTGCTGATGCCAGGAAGTACTTGCTGACAGAAGCCTGGTATAGCTATCCCTTGAGAGGCTCTGCTAGCACCTCACCAATGCAGATGTGGATGCTCACAATCATTGGGCTGAGTGTGGAGACTACAATGGAAAGTTAAGGGAATAACTGAAAGAGCTTAAGCAGATTGCAATCCCACAGGAAAAACAATATCGACTAACTGAACTCCCAGAGCTCCTACATGGCTCCAGCTGCAAATGTAGAAGAGGACTGACTGCCTTATCTGGCATCATGGGAGGGAAGGCCCTTGGTCCTGTGGCAGTCCAAGGCCCCAGCATAGGAGTATGCTAGGACAGTAAGATGGGTTGGGTGGGTAGGGTGGGGAGCATCCTTATAGTATGGAGAAAGAAATGGGATATGGTGTTTGTAGGGGGAAACCATGAAGAGGGACAACATTTGAAATTTAAATAAATAAAATAACCAATACAAAATAGAAGAAAAGAGAATGATTATTTTGTTCCATAGAAATCTTTTTACTCTTTCATGTGTCTGTCTATGCCATATGTCCTCTGCTCTATTGAATGTAGGAACAAACAGGGACTGGTGGAATCCTTGGTTTGTACATGTCATACTAGGAATAATTATAGGTAAAAAACATTCAAAAGTTAGTATATAATATATAAAACATGTTTAAACCAGAGTTCAACCATCTAAGCTTTTATTATTCTAATATTTCTTCTATTTTCACACTGATATTTTGAGAATTTTATGCATGAGTACAAAATTAACAAGCAATATTTCACCCTTCTAATACCTAGCAGCTGTTCTTGTATCCAATTCCCTCTCAAACTCATGTGTTAAGTAGGCTGATTACTTGGGAGTGAATGACCTATATGGGACTGATGTTTCTTCTCAGCCTTTCTGACCATACTAGCTAGTCTCCTAGTCTCTCTCTCTCTCTCTCTCTCTCTCTCTCTCTCTCTCTTCTCCCTCCCCTCTGCCTCCCTCTCCTCCTCTCCTTCCTTCTTTCTCTCCCTCCTCATCCTCTCCCTCCCCCTCCATTCCCTCCCATCCCTCTCCTCCTTTCCCTCACCCCTTTTTCTGTATATTTGTGTAGTAAATGAAGAAATAGAAATGGTAAGAAAATGCTAGTGTGACAGAAAAAAACAAGTATGGATTTTGAAGGCCATTTTTTAGTTTATGTTTTCCCAAGTTGAGTAGCATTTAGCAGATTTTAATTATTTGTTAATATTTAATATCCAGGAGTTTTTATTTTTTACTTTTGTCTTAAAAACTAAAAGGAAAACATGGGATTTCCTTTTAGCATGACAATATAAGTTAGTTAGAATAGGCTATGTTCTCTAATAAACAGCCGGAATTTTAGTGGCTTAGTACATTTTTCTTTTCTAAAGCTGTATGTTAACTAACCAAGGTTCCTGTTCTAGAATGTTTCTGAATGGCTCTCTTCCAAATATGTCAAATGCACTAGTAGTTTATGTCTTGATTTAGGTTCTTGGATCATCTCTATTTAGTAAAGGGGAGGTGAGAACAGCTAGCTTTACATAGCTGTTTTACTCTCTAGCCCAAATACAGTGTTTGCCAGTCTATGATCCAGAAACCAGTTGCATGTCCTACCTAATGGTCTGATAACAAATAGCCCATTCCTGACACATGACAGCTGTCTGGAGTGTGGAGACTATTCCTCCAACTATGTGCAAATCAACTTTTCAGCACTCTACCCTCAGTTTCTGAATTGAATAGAGTCACCTGTTTAACAATTGGAGACAAGATTGTTGAGTAGGTTAAAAACTGGAAAGTACTTCCCTCTAAAAAGTGATATGCTTTCTTTATAGAAATGGGAGGACTTATGGGACATATGGGGGGGGACTGGGAAAGGGGAAAGCTTTTAGAATGTAAAAAAAGAATATAGAAAATAAATGAAAAAAATTTTAAAAAAGAAATGAGAAATATTTAGATTTTTTTGAAATACCTTTAACACTGTGCTACTTTTATTTAATTTTTTTTCAGGAGAGCACAATTCATTTAGATCAATGGGCCACAAAAATATATATGAGGATAAATCGTTGCCTGATCTTTCATTCACCTAATATCTGGATATTTTATAACTTTCCAGATTGCTTTTCTGTACTTCTAGAGTTAAATTTATATGAAATTTTTCTGGAGCCAATATTTTTCTCTAAGTAAGAGAATTCTGATTTATGGACTCTGATTTTGGACAAGAGGAGGAAATTTGTTTTGCAACCTAGTTGTTTGACATTTCCCCTAAATCCTATCTAATTGTTGATTTCTCAGAACAATTAAACAATAAGAAAAAAACAGAAAAAAATGTTAGCATTTTTTATAAGAAAGAAACTTGCATATAGCATACTTCTTTAGAAGTTGCATGCTTTCAAGGTTGGACACATATAAAAAATTGTCATTGTTATTTTCTTTTGTGTACTTGGTAAAGGGAATTAAATAAGTACTGTAGTTAGGATTGCTATTGCTTTGTTAAAACACCATGATCAAAGCAACTAGGAGAGGAAGCGATTTATTTGACTTATTCTTCCATGTAATTGTTCATCATCAAAGGATATCAGGGCAGGAACTCAAACAGGGCACGAATCTGGAGTCAGGAACTGATACAAAGGCCACAGAGGGATGCTACTTACTGATTTGCTCCTAGTAGCTTGATCAGCTTGCTTTCTTATAGAACAAAGGATAACCAACTCAGAGATGGTGCCACCCAGAATGGACTGGGCTTTTCCTCCATCAACCACTAATTAAGAAATGTTGTAAAAGTTTGTGTAGAAGCCAATTTTATTGAAGCATTTTCTTTTTTTTTTTTTTTTGCATTAAAATTAGGATTTTTATTATTGCCTCCAAAATCACAACTTTTCTTCAGTAATTGCTAAACGAGTAATATAAGATATGGAAAATGGAATGTCAAGCCAGGGAAACTATAGAACAAGAAGGTATAATTCTAAATTTCTTTCTTTTTTCTTGTTTTGGGGGAGGGGGAATTTTCTTTTATTGTATTTTTTTATTCGATATATTTTTTATTTACATTTCAAATGATTTCCCCTTTTCTAGTCCCCCACTCCCCGAAAGTCCCATAAGCCCCCTTCTCTCCCCCTGTCCTCCCACCCACCCCTTCCCACTTCCCCGTTCTGGTTTTGCCCTATACTGCTTCACTGAGTCTTTCCAGAACAAGGGGCCACTCCTCCTTTCTTCTTGTACCTTATTTGATGTATGGATTATGTTTGGGGTATTCCAGTTTTCTAGGTTAATATCCACTTATTAGTGAGTGCATACCATGAGTCACCTTTTGAGTCTGGGTTACCTCACTTAGTATGATGTTCTCTAGCTCCATCCATTTGCCTAAGAATTTCATGAATTCATTGTTTCTAATGGCTGAATAGTACTCCATTGTGTAGATATACCACATTTTTTGCATCCACTCTTCTGTTGAGGGATACCTGGGTTCTTTCCAGCATCTGGCAATTATAAATAGGGCTGCTATGAACATAGTAGAGCATGTATCCTTATTATATGGTGGGGAATCCTCTGGGTATATGCCCAGGAGTGGTATAGCAGGGTCTTCTGGAAGTGAGGTGCCCAGTTTTCTGAGGAACCGCCAGACTGATTTCCAGAGTGGTTGTACCAATTTGCAACCCCACCAGCAGTGGAGGAGTGTTCCTTTTTCTCCACACCCTCTCCAACACCTGCTGTCTCCTGAATTTTTAATCTTAGCCATTCTGACTGGTGTAAGATGAAATCTCAGGGTTGTTTTGATTTGCATTTCTGTAATGACTAATGAAGTTGAGCATTTTTTAAGATGTTGAAGCATTTTCTTAATTGAGGTTCCCGCTTCTCAGAGGATGTTAGCTTGTACCAGGTAGACAAAAAACTATCCAGTAAAATAAAAAAAAGTTCTAATACTGCTAGATTAAATTTTAGTGGTGGCATAATTGTGGGGATAATTCAATTTAATTTAGTTTCATGAGATACCACTGAAACTACACAAGGCAACCTATTCTGTCCATCTATTCAGCCATCCACATTTCAAAACATCAGGTTGTTAAAGAGCATTATTTCTTTACCTATTTCCATATCATCATTAAATTGTCCCTCAAACACTTTTAGTAGGTGATTCAAATGACATGATAAAAAGAACAACTTAGCAAAGAATGAAGAAGATTAAGTTGAGTTGCAGAGAAGTATAGGTCTAGAAATGTATTATGGGGTTAAATTAAAACTAAACATATATTTCCCCAAATATCACTGATGTAGATGATGCCTAACAGGATAAGCTGACAAAGGCACCAAATGCAGGTTTAAAAAGTTAATACCATCTCTTCTTGTGATATTATTTTTCCAGCATCTAATTATCCTATCAGTATAAATTCATACACAATTGTTATCTTTAGTAGAGAAAATAGAAGTTGGTTCACTTTCAATTCTGAATCACAAAAAACTCTCCATTGTGTGATTTTGGTATTTTTCTATGAAATAAAACGCCTTACATGGATTTGACATTTCTGATTATGAGTCTGGGTTTTGTGTTCTATTGGCTGAGTTCTGTTCCATCTCAGTAAGTTTCAGTTCTACCATAGAAGATGTTCGCCCTCAGCTGGATATCCCAATTCACAGTCTGCCTTAGGGTTTCATTGCTGTGAAGAGATACCATGACCAATGAATCTCTTATGAAGGACAACTTTTAAATGTAACTGGCTTACAGTTCAGAGGTCTAGTTCACTATCATGGAGGAAATCATGGTAACACGCAGGCAGATGTCGTTCAAGAGGTAGCTGAGAGTTCTATATCTGGATCTGAAGGAAACAAAAAGAATATTAGAAACACCAGATCTTGGGTGAAGGCCAAGATCTTCTGGACCCCACAAGTGTACTTGCAGTGACACACTTCCTCCAACAACACTACACCTACTCCAATAAAGTCACATCTCTCAATAGTAGCATTCCTTATGAACCTTTGTTATCTTTTTTATTTGAACTACCACACAAACCTGTTTGTTCTTTGTTCTGCCTGTTATGACTCCTCCAACTTTACAGTGATGTACCAGAGAATTAATTAATCTGCTTTAGTTCCTGGTGGGTCACCCATTTACTACACCCACCCAAGAGCTCTCAGTATTTGCAGTTCTCTCTCTCTGTCTTTCTCTCTCTGTGTCCCTCTCTCTGTGTCTCTCTGTCTCCGTCTCTGTCTCTGTCTCTGTCTCTCTCTCTCTCTCTCTCTCTCTCTCTCTCTCACACACACACACACACACACACACACACAGAGAGAGAGAGAGAGAGAGAGAGAGAGAGAGAGAGAGAGAGAGAGAGAGAGCAGCTAATTTTGATATGCCTTGACTAGCTCAATGGTTGGGCACTTCTAAACCTCCCTGTGGCTAGCAGATATTCACCTCTTGTATTCCCAGCTTAACAGCTTCTAAATCTATATTTTATCTTTGCTGACCTATTACCTTCTGGGCAGCCAACCAAATCCGTAGGACCTCCTTTCCTTTCCACCTACATTGCTGGATAATTTTTCTCCTGCAGCTCTTAAATCTGATCCCTTGCTCTCAGAGTCATGGTGATTTTCCTCTTCTTCTGTCCCTCACTCCTTTGCCCCCACAATCTTAAAGTCCTACCTCTGTCTCCCTGTGTAGCCATTGGATGTATGGCAATTCTTTATTACCATTCAAAGCCAACTTGGGGCAGGGACCCCCCCTCAGGTATGGAAGCACGGCATTTGAGAGCCAAATTAAGACAAAGCATTATAACTAATTCCCAATAGTTATGAGCTTCCCTTTCACATAAGCATAGTTTTGTGTGCCTAGCATACATCTCCAGACTCCATTAAGCAACCTAAATATACATAATACAATTGATACTGTATAGCTGCCTTGCCTCTGACTCTGTAATTTGTAATTTGCTTTTAACATCACCCACTAGAAGAAAATGTATTGCTAGTTACAGTTAAATTTCTGCAGTTTACTAAAACAGTTTTAGGCAGTGTGGTGGTTTAAATAGAAATACCCTCCATAGACTCATGTGTTTGAATGCTTGTTCCATAAGATGTGGCACTATTAGGAGGTATGTCCTTATTGGAGTATATATGGCCTTGTTGGAGTAAGTGCCTCACTCTGAGGGTGGGCTTTGAAGTCTATGTCTAACCTATGCCCAGCACACAGTCGCCTACTGCCCATGGATCAAGATGTAGATATCTCAGCTACTCCTCCAGCACCATGTCTACTTACTTCCTGCCATACTCTTGGCACGATGTTAATGAGCTAAAATTCTAAAACTGTAAACAAGTTTCAATTACATGTTATAAGAGTTGCTGTGGTGTTTTCCTTTAGCAGAGTTGTTTTGGTTTTGATGTCTCTTCACAGAAATAAAGCTCTCAGCTTACCCTTACTAACTGTATGTTTGATTGAGTTCTTCCATTACCTTACTAAAAGCTTTTTTACCACCAATGTAATAGGTTAATAATTGACTATATGTAGTTTTGGACTGTATTCTAGGCAGGGCATGATAGTAATATAATAAAAGTTCTACTATTGGCCAAATGATCTCTGGTGCATTTAATTTGCAATGAGTTTCCAGATTTTAGTTCTTAAAATTTACTTGCATGTGTGGTTAAACTTAAAATTATTTTGAAAAATAACAAACACATTTTAGCAAGAATGTTAAATGAAGTTGTGAAATTTTCAAGATTGGATATTTGACATTTAAAATGTCAAATAATTCCAGATAAACTCTTCACAAATAAATGTAGAACATGTTCAAAGTTAAGAAAGTTTTTACAGGAATTAAGTTTTGTTATTTATCATGTCATGAAATCTCTCTTCCAACACCAAATTCAGTTACACTTGTAAATTCATTGTCATTTTAAAGTCTGTATCTGATAATTAAAAATCTAGAAAGATTTTTCTGTCCCAACCATTTTCTTTCTTTTTTTTTCTTTTCTTTTCTTTTCTTTTCTTTCTTTCTTTTTTTTTTTTTTTGATTTGGTTTTTTCAAGACAGGGTTTCTCGGTATAGCCATAGCTGTCCTAGAACTCACTCTGTAGACCAGGCTGGTCTCAAACTCAGAAATCCGCCTGCGTCTGCCTCCCAGAGTGCTGGGATTACAGGTGTGCACCACCACCGCCTGGTTCCCAACCATTTTCTTACTTGACTCTTAACCAGTTTATTTTCTTCATCTTTCAGGTTTTTTAAATAATTAAATAAATATTCAAATGAAGTAAAATCAAAGTGAATTGAAGTAAAATTAAAAAAAGAAAGAGCATTTCACCACTCATAAATATAGTATCATGCCATTAAAACTAGACAAGGATATGTACCACATAATAGAAATGTAGGCTAACATCTGTTATCAATATTAATAAAAACATCCTCAACATGATATTTCCAAACTAAGTTCATCTAAAGAATTATATATTACAACTACCTAGAATGTTTACCAATAATGCAAAAGTGCATCAAAATATCACAATAAGTTAATATAATTTTTTTTAAAAAAATCACAATAACTTCAGGACATGCAGGAAGACTATTGACTGACATTCATTTGTAGTTAAAAATATTCAGTTCTTTAGCAATTAAAGGAAACTTCCTCAATCACATAGAAGATACCAGCAAAATACCTACATCATATAACAACTGCAAAGACTGAATGATCTCATCCTTAAGATCAAAGACAAAACAGATTTCTCTCCTCAAAGTTGCTATTATTCAATGTTCTACTTTGGATTATCTTTAATCTCTACAATATTTATTTTTTGTTTTATATATATGTGTGTGTGTGTGTGTGTGTGTGTGTGTGTGTGTCTGTGTGTGTGTCTGTGTCTGTGTGTTCTGCCAACATAGTATATACACTATATGTGTGAGTGTCTGGTACCCACAGAGTCTAGAAGAGAGTTTAAGGAATAAGTTCCAGAGAAATTTCTTGGAACCGGAGTTATGGAAGGCTATGAATCACCCACCATGTTGGTGTTGGGAACTAAACCCTGGTCATCTTTAAGAGCAGCAAATGGTTGTTAACCACTGAGCCATCTCTCCAGCCCATGTACCAGGGATTCTATGCACGAGTAATTAGGGTGTGGAAAGAAATATTTTAAAAAGTCTAATTGGAAAAGAAACAGTAAAATTGTCTTTAGTCATGGATTGCAGGATATAAGATAAATACTAGAACATGTAGCAAGAACCTGAGGATGACAGGAGTGTTTTGAAATGTCTTTTGAATATGGAATTGCTGTTGTACATATAAAGTCATAACTGTAGTGATTACCTGTATATTCACATAAGATCAAGTTATGATTTGATCCAAGTTAAGAATTTCAAGCATGAATGGGGAAGGGATCCAACATTATACCCTTTGTCCAAGAGCAAAATAGTTGTGAAGGAGATGATGCCTGTTGGATGTAGAGCAAGTTTTCTTCAGAGGTATAGATCCAGGACATTACTCATGCCACAGTAAATGGTTATTACACCTGCATACATATAAATATGGGTAACATTAATTGTAATCAGTGTCAGGAGGTGGAAGAAAATTGGATGTGTTTTGGTAATACTCATAGGCAATTGGAGGTGAGAATGAGGGAATGGATATAATCAAGACAAACTCATGATGTAGATTGATTATGGATTCAATTCTCTGGAGGACATCAGAATTCATCGGAGTCTCCCACTTTAACAATGATGAGACAGTCAATCTCTACTTGTTCCTCCTGAATGGGCATCTCTGATTCTATGCTGCAAAAAATCTCTTTGCTTTATTCCTTACATCAGACATCCTGTTCTTCTGAGGAATTTGTTGTTGTTGATGATGATCATGATGATGATGAGCTTGTTATTGTTTTTGCTTCCAGCCTTCATCCTGCTCTTAAAAAAAACCTCTTCCCTTTTTCTCTTTTATTAAAAACAGATTCTTTTCTCACACAATATATCCTGTCTATAGTTTCCCCTCTCTCTACTCCTTCCTGTTCCTGCTCATCTCCTTTCCCCTTCAGATACACTCCTTTTTTTGTCTCTCATTAGATAAGAACAGGTTTTTATGTGATAACATAAACATCATGAATCATTTTATTGATTATTTTTAGGCCAATAGAGTTTGGTTTTACCCTGTGTCTCTGAACTATCTAGTACATGGCTCTCCCTCACCTAAACACTGTTGAGCATGTGTTCCATATCATAGAGTGGACCTTAATTAACTCAGACATTGTTTGGCTATTCATGCAAGTTCTGAGTCACCATTTTCAAGCATATTTTTAAGGCAGGACAGATCATAAGCTAAAGGTTTTATGGCTGGATTAGTGTCAGTGTTTCTCATTTTATAGCAGGCAGAGTACCTTCCTACACACAGTGGTGAAGGCTCCATGTAGGTACCATCTCAACTTCTTCATTTGAAATGTATGGTTGCTGTTTTCATCAATGGAGCACCACTGTCAGTTTGAGGAAAGAAACCCTTGATTTTAGTATCACCCTGGGCTGTTTGTAAAGTTACATGCCCCTCCACCTGCCACACTTGGCCACCAAATCAATTGAATACACCCCAGAACCACAGCTGGAAGACATGCCTGGCTATAAGAGATGGTTAGTTGAGACTCCTTATCAATTACTAGGAGGCTTTCTTAGGATAATGTTTATAGATCCAAAGAAGTTTCCACTACATGATGTTTCTACCTCACTTCCCAAATGTCCCCCAATTTCATCCATCTTTTCCCACAATCCCTCCCTCTAACCCTTCCTTCACAACTGACTCCCATCTTCTCCCATCTCCATCTGTCCTCCCATTAAATCTTTTTTTTTTTTTAATTTCTCTTTCCCAGGGACACTCATTTGTCTCCTTCTAGAAATCTTCTCTTTATTTAACCTCTCTGAGTCTATGGGTTATGACTTGGTTAGCATTTACATAAATAATTAACATCCATTTATAAATTGAATACATATTATATCAGTTTTTCTGGGTTTGGGTTGCCTCACTCAAAGTGTTTTTTTTTTCCTAGTTTCATTTATTTGCCTGCAGATTTCATGATACCATTCTTTTCAAGAATAGAATAATATTTCATTAGGTAAATGTACCACATTTTCTTTATCTGTTCTTCTGCTGAGAGACATCTTGGCTGTGTCTTGCTTCTGGTTATTATGAATAAAGCCACAATGAGCATGGTTGAGCAAGTGTCTGTGTGGTAGCAAGAGGTGTCCTTTGTGTATGTCCATGGGTGGTATATTCCTGGATCTTGAGGGAGATAGATTCCCACCTTTCTGAGAAATGGCCATTTGATTTCAAAAGTGTCTGTACTATTTTATATTCTCACCAACAATGAGGGAGTGTTTCTCTTGCTCTACGTCCATGCCAGCATGAGGTGTCACTTGTGCCACTTATCTTAGCCATTCTCACAAGGGTAAAATAGAGCCTCAAAATAGTATGGATCGCATTTCATCCCTCTCTGAAGCCTTTTTTTTTTTTTTTTTTTTTTTTTTTTTTTTTTTTTTTTTGCATTTTCACTCTTGGCACATCCTTGTAGACAGTGAAGGGTCCATTCAGTCTTTTCTTTTTTTTTCTAAATCTTTGTTTACATTCCAAACGCTTTCCCCTTACCCAGTTCCCCCCACCCCCTATATCTCATAAGTCTTCTCTATACCCATTCTCCAATCACCTACCTCCTTTTTTCTCTGTCCTGGTACTCCCCTACAATGCTGGATCAGGTCTTTCCAGAATCAGGGCCCTCTCCTTACTTCTTCATGGGAGTCATTTGATATGCTACTTGTGTCTTGAGTATTCAGAGCTTCTGGGCTAGTTAATATCCACTTATCAGTGATTGCATTCCATGTATATTCTTTTGTGATTGGGTTACCTCAGTTAGGATGATATTTTCCAGTTCCAACCATTTGCCTAAAAATTTCATGAATTCATTCTTTTTAATTAGTGAGTAGTATTCCATTGTGTAAATATACCACATTTTCTGTATCCATTCCTCCACTGAGGAACATCTGGGTTCTTTCCAGCTTCTAGCTATTATAAATAAGGCTGCTATGAACATAGTGGAGCATATGTCCTTACTGCATGCCGGGGAATCCTCTGGGTATATGCCCAGGAGTGGTATAGCAGGGTCCTCCAGAAGTGTCACATTCAGTTTTCTGAGGAACCACCAGACTGATTTCCAGAGTGGTTGTACCATCTTGCAATCCCACCAGCAGTGGAGGAGTGTTCCTCTTTCTCCACATCCTTGCCAACACCTGCTGTCTCCTGAGCTTTTAACCTTAGCCATTCTGACTGGTGTGAGGTGAAATCTCAAAAATCAAATTATCACTATTTGCAGATGATATGAAAGTATACTTAAATGACCCAAAAAACTCCACCAGAGAACTTCTACAGCTGATAAACAACTTCAGCAAAGTGGCTTGTTATAAAATCAACTCAAGCAAATCAGTAGACTTCCTATACTCAAAGGATAAACAGGCTGAGAAAGAAGTTAGGGAAATAACACCCTTCACAATAGCCACAAACAATATAAAGTATCTTGGTGTGACTCTAACCAAACATATAAAAGATCTGTATGAGAAGAACTTTAGGTCTCTGAAGAAGAAAACCTCAGAAAATGGAAAAATCTGCCATGCTCTTGGATTGGCAGGATTAATATAGTTAAAATGGCCACCTTGCCAAAAGCAATATACAGAGTCAATGCAATCCCTATCAAATTCCAACTCAATTCTTCTTAGAGTTAGAAAAAGCAATTCTCAAATTAATCTGGAATAACAAAAAACTCAGGATAGCTAAAACTATTCTCAACAGTAAAAGCGCTTCTGGGGGAATCAATATCCCAGACTTCAAGCAATACTACAGAGCAATAGTGTTAAAAACTTCATGGTATTGGCACAGCAACAGACAAGTGGACCAATGGAATAGAATTGAAGACCCAGAAATGAATCCACACACCTATGGTCACTTGATCTTTGACAAAGGGGCAGAAAACATCCAGTGGAAAAAAGATAACCTTTTCAACAAATGGTGCTGGTTCAACTGGAGGTCAGCATGCAGAAGAATGCAAATCGATCCATTCTTATCTCCTTGTACTAAGTTCAACTCCAAGTGGATCAAGGACCTCAACATAAAACTTGACACACTGAAACTAATAGAAAAGAAACTGTGGAAGATCCTTGAGGACATGGGCACAGGGGGAAAGTTCCTGAATAGAATACCAATAGCTTATGCTCTAAGATCAAGAATTGACAAATGGGACCTCATAAAACTACAAAGTTTCTGTAAGGCAAAGGACACTGTCAAAAGGACAAAACGTCAACCAACAGATTGGGAAAGGATCTTTACCAACCCTAAATCCGACAGAGGGCTAATATCTAATATATACAATGAACTCAAGAAGGTAGAACCAAGAGAACCAAATAACCCTATTAAAAAGTGGGGTACAGAGCGAAACAAAGAATTTTCACATGAAGAACTTTGGATGGCTGAGAAGCACCTTTAGAAATGTTCAACATCATTAATCATTAGGGAAATGCAAATCAAAACAACCCTACGATTTCACCTCATACCAGTCAGAATGGCTAAGGTCAAAAAATCAGGAGACATCTGGTGTTGGCGAGGATGTGGAGAAAGAGGAACACACCTCCACTGCTGGTGGGATTGCAAGATGGTGCAACCACTTTGGAAATCAGTCTGGCGGTTCCTCAGAAATCTGGGAATGACACTTCTGGAGGACCCTGCTATACCACTCCTGGGCATATACCCAGAGGATTCCCCAGCATGCAATAAGGACACATGCTCCACTATGTTCATAGCAACCCTATTTGTAGTAGACAGAAGCTGTAAAGAGCCCAGGTGTCCCTCAATGGAGGAATGGATACAAAAAATGTGGTATATTTACAGAATGGAGTACTATTCAGCCATTAGAAACAACAAATTCATGAAATTCTTAGGCAAATGGATGGAGCTGGAGAACATCATACTAAGTGAGGTAACACAGTCTCAAAAGATCAATCACGGTATGCACTCACTGATAAGTGGATATTAGCCTAGAAACTTTGAATAACCAAGATGTAATCCACATATTAAATGATGTCCAAGAAGAATGCAGGAGTGGCCCCTGGTTCTGGAAAGACTCACTGCAGCAGTATAGAGGAATACCAGAACAGGGAAGTGGGAAGGGATAGATGGGGGAACAGGGGGAGGGAAGAGGGCTTATGGGACTTTCGGGGAGTGGGGAGCCAGAAAAGGGGAAATCATTTGAAATGTAAATAAACAATATAAAAAAATCAAAGGTATGTTTCTAATACATTTTATATGTACTATATTTTAGAATCATTAACTATTCTAAGCATATGTATTGAAAACTGCATTTTCTTTTTTAATTATTTATACTCATATATAAAAATAACAAGTTAAAATGTATATTCAACTCCATTTGCATATATACCGAAATACATATGCATGAATGTATGTTTAGTTGCATACATATATGTACATATGTGTGTGTATGTATATATATATATATATATATACATACATATATATGTATATCTTCATTTTTGCCTTTTTTAGGGGTACTGGAATTTAACATAAAGCAGCATACTTAGCTAGGCAAGTGCTATATCCCCAGTCTTCTTTTAAATTTTTTTTCTCATGTTTGAAAAGTGCTCATTAAGCTACCAAGGTTGATCCTGAGCTCACTTTGTATTCCAGGCAAGTCTTGAACTTAAAACCCTATTGTTTTTTTCCCTTCCAAGCAACTAAGATTAGAGTGCTTCACCACCGGACTCAGCTTTCATTGATCTTATGTAGATGTGTGCTTTGTAAAAGTCACATTCTGAAGCAGACTTTTCATTTTCCAAATCCAAACCAGAGTAAATAATCTCAATTAAAGTATATTTAATTATTAATTGAACAGATTGAGCAAGTTATGTAAAGCATGTCCTGACAAAACTGAATTAATCAATTCACATGTATTAAATTAGTCTAAACTTGTTAAAAATAACCATAGGTAAAGTATTTTACAATACCATTTCTTCAAGAAAATTTATCCTCTGCACTTCTTTTCATCCCTTACAATAGCAACAAAATATGTCGCATTATTCTGTTTCTGGGAATCTTAAAATGTATATATACACTGAGGCTGGATTCCAGATGAAAACTGTAAAGAATCAACACCTAACTTATAAAGAATAGAATATATGCCAGGATCAAAAATTACAGGCAGCAATTTTCCAAATGTTAATTTTCTAGATAAGATTGAATGAATTTGAAAGCAAAAACTGCAGAATTTCCATAAGTCAGTTTACCACTATAGGATATAATTTCTTTAAAAAGTTTTTTCTCTTTAATATTTTTACATACTTGACCTTGACTCCTAAAACAGTTAAGATTGCTTTAAGTAAGTATGCTGTCTTATCAGATAGCATTAGTCTGCGGCTTCTTGAATTCAAAGATGGTATTTTACATTAAAACATGTTAACAAAGAAAATATTTTCAAAATCCTATTATGCTATTCCATCTTCAGACTCATCAAGAGCAAAGGATATTCTTAAAGCAAGAGAAATGAGTGAACCCCATTTTTCTACCTCAGGAATCCTAGGGGAAGAATGAGATCAGAAAGTAAAAGACTGACTAGAACATTTTGTGAATGTGGCCAGTGAATGTGCCCCAGAGTTAAGGGTGAGCAAAATGTTTAGAGACATCAGAATAAATTAGAGGAACTTAAAGATAGAGCACAAAGGCTTAAGAGCCTAAAAGCCTCAAGTGGAATGAGAGATTCCATTCAGGAAGTTGGGTTCATTGCAGTGTTATCACTGTGGGCTGTAAATGTTCAGGAAGACTCTTTCCATTGGTATATACATTTGGGACTACAAAGGAACTGAGATATAGATGGAATCTTCTGTCCTCTGAAATATCAGTCCCTACTCAGAGAGATTAGTGACTTCCAACTGAACTCATTCAAGTAGGATTCTGTCTGGACATATGCTGGCCTGCTTTATTTTCATGTCACCTCCATCAATTAATCTAACAGAATAAGTTTGCTAACAATAGAGGAAAGGGAAAAGTAGCTTCCTGTGTAGCTGATAAAAACCTCTGAGGTAGTTTTCATAGTCAGATAGAATAAGTCTCTGGTATTCTGTCTACTTGAATACAGTGGATGGGAGGCAGCATAGGCCACAGCCTAAGAAGCAGGATTGGCCTTCAGCACAGAGGATGACAGAGGTCATGGAAGTGATTATCTGAATGAGCCAGTGCCATTCACAGGCATCCTAACAAGCACAATGGGTAGAAAGTGCAAAAATTTATCTGCTACAATGTTTCCCAGCCTGAGATGGGAAAGCTCTCATTGTAATTCTCAGCAGATTACATGTTCATGTGTCTTGCAAGCCTTTAGAAACTAGAGAGCGAAAATGGGTGACTAATACAAATGTCACTAGGTTGTCCATATCTATACCTAGATAATCATGGTATTACATAAATGTAGTAATCTATAGTACATTAGTTAATTTGTTTTTATTGTGACTTCAACCTTATTGGCTTTCCCTATTTATTTTAAATGAAAAAAAATTGATTGTAAAGTGAAGATAGTATTTCTATTATTTAGTTACCATTTCTGCATTTTTTTCATTTTTAGCATATCCCTTTTTTTCTCACTTTATGTATTCTCCCATGTATGTGTATATGTGTGTGCATTTGGGCATGGACATACATGTGAATTAAATTGTATGTAAAACCCAAGGACTCTGGTATATGGACTGCTGACTGATCTGATTCACTTGATTTTCTGCAGGTTTTCTCCAGGTAAACATTGTGATGTGTTCGTGCAGTGGCGATGCTTAGGAATCTGCACTTCTTCACTTCCTTCCATTCTCCAGCTCTAATAGTCTCTCTGTGACCCATTCCAAAATGAATCTTTAGGAATATTGATATAGATTCCTCAGTTACTAATGTGCTCTTAATGGCTATTCTCAGCATTTGACCATAGTTATGAATCTCCGCATTAGCAGCTTTACTGATGTAACAGCTGTACATATTAGATATTTCCTTTGCTAATGCTAGAAGCATGACAAGCTATACATAAAAATTTACATATTTACAAAACAGTTTGATAAAATTTTCATAAAGCAAATTAATAGAAATATGTTCCCCACTAAAGCCTACCTATGTCCTACTGGACAACAGGCTTTTGACCAAGTTGATGACACCAGGCATAAGTTCTGTTGCTGAGGCCTGCAGGCCAGTCAATAGGAAATCCAGTCAATAGGAACTGGGGGAGTAAGGATGATTATAGAAGAGGCAGAAGTAAGATGCAAAAGAGAGACATGACAGGGCCTGCTGGTCAATACCATGCCAGCAATGAGTGTATTTTATCAGTGTTTCTTAAAGGCAACACAAAGCATGGTCAATTCCAGGATGCTAAACAATGAACACAAATGCCTACATGGCAAATTTATGGTACACAGTATTGTTATATCTGGTTCACAAGAGCCCCAAAAGACGACCAGGAACCACAACTCCAATTCAAGCACATGAGTCTTTATGCAAGTTTGAAATTGGGCTACAAACCTTCCTGATGAAACAGAAAGGAGAGTGACCTGGTGAGGGGGGTTTATAAAGGAAAAAACAACAAACAGGGATTTCTAAGCCTTGACATTACAGGAGGGAATAAAGGAATGTTGGTCTCTCTCTCTCAGAGCCCAAGGGTGGGGGCAATATCACTTCAAGGATAGCAGACAGTAGATTTTTAGACAGTAGCTTTCTCCAAGGACAGCAGCTTCTTAAACTGGAGTTTGGAGGACAAAATGCAATTTGTCCTGCTGTTTCATTTACCTCTTCATTAGCCATGTTTTTCTAAGGACAGGTTAACTTAGAATGAAGTCTTAATAACAAAATGGAGTTTATTCTGCTACCTCAGTCCAATCAGTATCTATGTTTGACTAAATACATTTCCCTCAGGCTTGGACAGTCTCTCAAGGATCTATGCAAAAGCAGAGAAATGTGGCAGGATATAACACAAATCTTAACTAACAACAAAGATAGATGTCAGCCTACTCATTATGATTAATCACAAGCAGGAAGTCAGCCAAAATTAACTCCTCATGTGCTAACAACATTTCCTTCTGTGATGCAAGTCTCAATCAAAGGCAACTGGAAATCAGTTGCTAGTCATAACACTTATGCCATTATTATATTACTGAGCATACCTTGCCTGCTACATTGGTATTGCAGCATTCAGGACTCACCATTGGGTAATACAACTGATACCTTTTCTTTTCCAGTGGCTTGCATAGCACCTTACAGCATTATGAAATAAAGCCAGCAGGGAGGGATTTTTCAGTTCTAGCTTTGTTTCTATATATGTGGCAGTCAAATTCTGTAGCAGGTTCAGCAATAGTTCTTGCTGCATTATTATAGTAGTTCTTATAACTGCTGTGGTTTGAAAGGAAATGTCACTTATAGTATTTCAATACATATATTTGAACATGTAGTCTTCAGTGATATTGTTTGGGAAGATTAGGGAATATTTATGAGGTGTAGCTTTGCTTAAGTAGTTAGGTTGTCTGGTTAAGTTTGAGGTTTTATAGCCTGGCTTCACTATCCACTGCCCCATTGTTTATCTTTGTCTCTCTGTCTCTTTCTTTCTCTGTCTCTTTCTGTCTCTTGCCTCACTGCTTGTATAATTGCCACATATTTATGCAATTGATATGCTGAATCTCTTCTCAAATTGTAAATCAAACCAATCTCTTTCTCTTTTAAATTTCTTCTCTGGGTATTTTATCAAAACAACCGAAAAGATCTAAATACAGTAACCAAAACAATGGTCATACTCTGTTACACTGAAAGTATCCAGAGCCTCCCTGAACAACAACTCAAAAAGAAATAGTCCACTCTTACAATTAAGACTTTTATTTAACAAATCCATGTCTTCTAGAGGACGCATTTTTCACCCATTTATTTCTTAAAAAAAAAAAAAAATACTTTTAACCAGGTTAGAAAGTAGTGGGTTTCCCCAATAGTTTTTTTTTATATATAAATATTCAGTTTTGGTTAATATAACTGTTTCTCAAATATCCTTCCTATCTTCAATTCCTCCTTCTCCCTTCTTTTAATAGGCTTTTCCTCAACCTCCCCCTTTTAATCTGATTTATTTTTAATGATATTCATCAATGTGTTCTTTATTTGCTTTTTTAAAGTTATTCTTTTACATCAGTCCTATGACATTTTCTATCAAGGTCATCAATAAAACCATAACAGAAAAATTCAAGAGAAAGAGATTTCAATAATTTATTTGATATTGGGCAAATTATTTTATTTGTCTAGGTGTTAGTTTCCTCATCTCTGAAATAACAGGATCAAATAAAAAAATTTCTAAGACCACTCCACTTCTGAAATTCTTGATTGGGTGTTTTGAGTTTGGGATATTCATTTTATATATAACATGTTATTTTTTTAATCTCCATAATGCCAAATTCTAAATGAATTCACTGAAAATATTTATCCAGATGGTTGGTCTACATGTGAATAAACATCTACACTTGATCTTAGCCAAAAGGCCGAGAAGCGATGTGAATAAACATCTATAATTGCTTCATTTTCAAAGATTTCAAGATTTCTAGGATCCACATGAAATCCCAAATAATCAATATAATAAATAAACTTATCCCATATAAAACCCAATTCACATTTCTTGACAAAAATAGTACGTTAGTTTAATATGTATGTTGTATTTACAGCAATTTATATTGTTTATTGAAATTTGAATTGTAATAAAACCAATGAAATTTCATCACTAAATTAAGTTTACAGAAAGACTCTTCAGTATCCTCTGACTATATTATTATCAACATGAATTGTTTATCTTAGACTTCCTCATACAAAACCATTATTCCTCAGGCTCACTGATTGTTCATTCATTTTAATCTTCTATTAGTAGTGATATCCATTTGGATGTCGTCATATGAAATATAAAACGAAACATGCGTTTTTATCTCTCATGTGTAGAGAATCAATATACAAATAACGGTACTTGAAAAATGATGGGAGAGTTTAGAAAGAAGAAGGGACACAGTGGAAGAGGAAAGAAATATCCAGGAAATGGTAACAGAAGAGAATAGGATCAAAGTACATGCCACGTTCTTTGAACATGAAGTTCATGAGAAGATGACGAGGAACTCCATTATTTTTACCATAAACACACAATAAATACATTTAAATGAATAAATAGGAGAAGCATTTGAAGAGTCTCTTCTCTAGACTATCATCTCTCAAGTATATGTATAGAGGATCTGTTTTAGTTTTTCTCTGAAATAGTTGCCTAAACTTAAATAAAAACTTTATCATCCCATTTTCTTGAATTCTGACTCTAATTTCTTGCTTCCTTTTTATGCATATGAATATCAACTGTTTAAAATATTAAATAACCATTGAATATAAACCTCAATATAATTAAATTTCTAAAGTTACACAAACATTCATGTGAAAACATTGAGATAGATAAAAATATTTATTATGGAAAGAAGCCAGACCTGAAGAGGAGGTGAACAAATCCACTGATGGTGTGTTTAAATTCAAGTTCTTGTGAGTTGTGAGGCACATGTACTAAAAACATTGCAGAGTTCACATATATAAAACCTATGACACACTAATGTACCACCAGCATAGGGTATTTGCAACAACATCCGGGTGACACATATAGCAGTATTTAGTAGATAAAATGTTTCTAGTAAAAGTTGTGCACATTCAGCTAACAGAGTTGTGCTCTTGGAAGATGTTCACAATTATATACCTGTCACTCAACCATGCAGCACAGTTTTAAAAATAAAAGGTGCTATATTCATATACACTCTAGTATTAGTTGTTCTCATATTTCTTATTAGACAATTTCCATTAGATGTCCAAACTTATCTTCAACTCTTGAATGATAAGACCCACCATTAGCCAGGTAGTAGTGATGCATACCTTTTATTCCAGCACTTGGGAAGCAGAGACAGGCATATTTCTGAGTTCGAGGCCAACCTGGTTTACAGAGTGAGTTCCAGGACAGCCAGGGTTATACAGAGAAATCTTGTCTAGGGGGAAAAAAAGGAAAGAAAAGAAAAAGGCCCATCATAATGAAATAAATAAATGTGATAGTCTTTATGTAAATAAAACAATCTGATAAATTTTAATAGAAAAGTGTAGTTTGAATAGGCAGTACCCTCCCACTTTGAACTTGAATTTACATTTGTATGTATATGAAATTGCGAATTTCTAATAATTCAAGTGGATGCCTATCCTTTAACTCAGGCTTCTTGTCTTAAAAGTTTTTGCATGACTATACTTAAAACTTAAGAAATTTAAGTAGAGTGAGTATTAAATTCAATCAATGTAGGCATAATATTTACTATTTTTAAATATGCACTAATGCGATATAATAACTAATACTTGAAATTTAGAATGTTAATTTTTCAGCTTTTATCTCACCAAAATAGACCTATCTCTTCAAAAAAAGACAGTAGATCATCTTTAAATAATATTTTGTTTAAGAAATATTTATTGTATACTAATTACTTGCCTAGGCTTAATAGATAAATATGTTGTAACAAAATCTGCACATTCTCTGTTCTCATGTAGCATATATGTGAGTCAATGGGTAAGGCAGTGATATAAAATCCCTTGTACAAATGTTATTTAGAAAATACTATGATCATTTGACATGGAGAGGTATCTTCCTTAAGAAAATGCACATTTGAAATCGGGAAAATTTGTGTTATTTAAGTTCATGACAGATAGATCAACATGATAAGCAGAACAAACAGTATTGGCTAAAGGATCTGAAGTGGGGTACATTATAGAATACCCAGGAATTACAATAATTTCAATGGCAATTGGTCTGATAGCAGAGCTAAATATGAGCTGAGAGTGTGGATGTGGAAAGATGCTTGACTAAGCAGGGCTTTATTTACCATGTGAATCAGGGAGTCTGAGACAAAGGAAAAGTTATTGAATCATTTAAATGGAAAATATGTTGATCTATAGTATGAAAAGATTCCTCAACATGAAGGACATACTTAAAAAAATTCAGGAGAAAATTGATTAAAAATTAGAAGTCCTTACAAGGGAAACACAAATATTGAAAGAAATTCAGGAGAATACAAAAGCCAATAAGGAGGAAATGCAAAAACCACTTAAAGAAATAGAGGAGAGAACCTTAATCAACAGGCTGAAGTCATGAAAGAGGAAACACAAAAATCACTTAAAGAATTAGAGGAAAACACAAACAAGCAAATGACATAACTGAGCAAAAATTTCCAAGATCTAAAAGCAGAAGTAGAAACAACTAAGCAAGCACAAAGGGAGACAACTTTGGAGATAGAAAACCTTGGGAAGAAATCAGGGACCATAGACACAAATATCAACAACAGAATACAAGAGATAGAAGAAAGAATCTCAGATGCCAAAGATACCATAGAAACCATGGACTTAACAGTTGAAGAAAATGCATAATGCAAAAAGGTTGTAACCCAAAATATCCAGGAAATCCAGGACACAATGAGAAAGCCAAATCTAAGGATTATTGGTGTTGATGAGAGTGAAGACTTACAACTTAAAGGGCCAGCAAATATCTTCAACAAAATTATGGAAGAAAACTTCCCTAACTTAAAGAGAGAGATGCCCATGAATATACAAGAAGCCTACAGAACTTGAAACAGACAGAACAGAAATACCTCCCGTCACATAATAATCAAAACCCCAAATGTACTAAACAAAGAAAGAATACTTAGGGCAGTAAGAGAAAAAGGGCAAGTAACATATAAAGGAAGACATATCAGAATTACACCAGATTTCTCACCAGAGACCATGAAAGCTAGAAGATCCTAGGCGGAGCTCATGCAGACTCTAAGAGAACACAAATGCCAGCTGAGACTACTATACCCAGTGAAACTCTCAATTACTATAGATGGAGAAACCAAGATATTCCATGACAAAACCAAATTTATACAATATCTTTCTACAAACCCAGCCCTACAAAGGATAATAGGGGGAAAGTACCATTACAACGAGGGAAACTATACCCTGGAAAGAGCAGGATATTAAGCTTCTTTCATCAAACCCAAAGAAGATAACCATACACGTATAAAATTATAATAAAAAATGATAGGAAGCAATAACCACTACTCCTTGATATCTCTTAACATCAATGGACTCAATTCCCCAATAAAAAGACATAGACTAACAGACTGGTTACTTAAACAGGACCCTACATTTTGCTGCATACAGAAAACACACCTCAATGTCAAAGACAAAAACTACCTTAGAGTAAAAGGCTGGAAGACAATTCTACAAGCAAATGGTCCCAGGAAACAAGCTGGAGTTGCCATTCTAATTTCAGATAAAATTGACTTTCAACCTAATGTCATCAAAAGAGACAAGGAAGGTCACTACTTGCTGGTCAAAGGAAAAATACAACAAGAAGAACTCTCAATCCTGAACATCTATGCCCCAAATACAAGGGCACCCTCATTCATAAAAGAAACTTTACTAAAGCTCAAAGTACACATTGCACCTAACACAATAATTGTGGGTGACTTCAACACTCCACTTTCACCAATGGACCGATCAGGAAAACAGAAACTAAACCGGGAGACAATGAAACTAATTGAAGCTTTGAACCAATTGGAGTTAACAGATATATATAGAACTTTTTATCCCAAAGCAAAAGAATATACCTTTTTCTCAGCACCTCATGGTACCTTCTCCAAAATAGATCATTGAGATCACATGGTACCTTCTCCAACATAGATCATTGAGATCACAAGACAGACCTCAACAAATATAAGAAGATTGAAATAATCCCATGCTTCCTATCAGATCACTATGGAGTAAAAGTGGTCTTTAGTAACAGTAAAAAAAACAGATACCCCACATACACATGGAAACTGAACAATACTCTACTCAATGATACGTTGGTCAAGGAAGAAATAAAGAAAGAAATCAAAGATTTCTTAGAATCTACTGAAAATGAAGGCACAACATACACAAATCTATGGCAAACAATGAAAGCAGTGCTAAGAGGAAAACTCATAGCTTTGAGTGCCTCCAAAAAGAAATTCTGGAGGGCTTACACTAGAAGATTAATGGAACAACTGAAAACCCTGGAACAAGAAGAAGCTAATTCACCCAGGAGGAGAAGAAGACAGGAAATCATCAAACTCCGGGCTGAAATCAATCAAGTAGAAACCAAGAGAACCATACAGACAATCAAAAGCTGGTGCTTTGAAAAAATCAACAAGATAGATAAACCCTAGCCAGACTAACCAAAGGGCACAGAGAAAGTATCCAAATTAACAAAATTAGAAATGAAAACGGAGATATTACAACAGAACCTGAGGAAATTCAAAGAATCACCAGATCCTACTACAAAAACCTGTACTCAACACAACTGGAGAATCTGGAGGAAATGGACATTTTCTTAGACAGATTCCAATGACCCAAATTAAACCAGGATCAAATAGACCATCTAAACAGACCCATAACCCCTAAAGAAATAGAAGGGGTCATAGATAGCCTTCCAACCAAAAAAAAAAAAAAAAAAAAAAAAAAAAAGCACAGGACCAGATGGTTTCAGTGCAGAATTCTATCAGACCTTCAAAGAAGACTTAACACCAATACTCTTCAAACTTTTCCACCAAATAGAAACAGAAGGAACACCACCCAACTCCTTCTTCAAAGCCACTATTATGTTGATACCAAAACCACACAAAGATCCAACTAAGAAAGAGAATTTCAGGCCAATTTCCCTTATGAATATCGATGCAAAAATACTAAATAAAATTCTTGCCAACCGAATCCAAGAACACATCAAAACAATCATCCACCATGATCAAGTAGGCTTCATCCTAAGGATGCAGGGATGGTTCAATATAAAGAAATCCATAAATGCTATCCACTACATAAACAAACTCAAAGAAAAAAAAACCCACATGATCATTTCATTAGATGCTGAAAAAGCATTTGACAAAATTCAGCATCCTTTCATGCTAAAAGTCTTGGAAAGGACAGGAATTCAAGGCCCATATCTAAACATAGTAAAAGCAATATACAGCAAACCGGTAGCCAACATCAAACTAAATGGAGAGAAACTTGAAGCAATCCCACTAAAATCAGGGACTAGATAAGGCTGCCCCCTCTCTCCATATCTTTTCAATATAGTTCTTGAAGTCCTAGCTAGAGCAATTAGACAACAGAAGGAAGACAAAGGGATACAAATTGGAAAGGAAGAAGTCAAACTATCACTATTTGCAGATGATATGATGATATACTTAAGTGACCCTAAAAACTCTACTAGAGAACTCCTACAGCTGATAAACAACTTCAGCAAAGTGGCGGCTACAAAATCAATGCAAGGAAATCAGTAGCCTTTATATATTCAAAGGATAAGCAGACTGCGAAAGAAATTAGGGAAATGACCCCCTTCACAATAGCTACAAACAGCATATAGTATCTTGGGTTGACTCTAACCAAAAAAGTAAAAGACCTATATGACAAGAACTTCAGATCGCTGAAGAAGAAAATTGAAGATCTCAGAAAATGGAAAAACCTTCCATGCTCATGGATTGGCAGGATTAATATAGTTAAAATGGCCATCTTGCCAAAGGCAATCTACAGATTCAATGCCATTCCCATAAAAATCCCAACCCAATTCTTCATAGAGCCAGAAAGAGCAATTCTCAAATTCATCTGGAATAACAAAAAATCCAGGATAGCTAAAACTATTCTCAACAGTAAAAGAACTTCAGGGGGATTCAATATCCCAGACTTTAACTCTACTACAGAGCAATAGTGATAAAAACTGCATGGTATTGGTACAATATCAGGCAAGTGGATCAATGGAATAGGATTGAAGACCCAGAAATGAACCAACACACCTATGGTCACTTGGTCTTCGACAAAGGAGCTGAAAGCATCCAGTGGAAAAAAGATAGTCTTTTCAACAAATGGTGCTGGTTCACTTGGAGGTCAGCATGCAGACGAATGCACATCGATCCATTCTTATCTCCTTGTACCAAGCTCAACTCCAAATGGATCAAGGACCTCCACATAAAACCTGACACACTGAAACTAATTGAAAAGAAACTGGGGAAGACCCTGGAGGACATGGGCACAGGGGAAATGTTCCTAAATAAAACACCAATAGCTTATGCTCTATGATCAAGAATTGACAAATGGGACCTCAGAAAACTACAAAATTTCTGTAAGGCAAAGGACACCGTCAAAAGGACAAAACGTCAACCAACAGACTGGGAAAGGATCTTCACCAACCCTAAATCCGACAGAGGGCTAATATCTAATGTATACAAAGAACTCAAGAAAGTAGAACCCAGACAACCAAATAACCCCATTAAAAAGTGGGGTACGGAGCTAAACAAAGAATTTTTACATGAAGAACTTCGGAGAGCTGAGAAACACCTTAAGAAATGTTCAACATCATTAATCATTAGGGAAATGCAAATCAAAACAACTCTGAGATTTCACCTCATACCAGTCATAATGGCTAAGGTCAAAAACTCAGGAGACAGCAGGTGTTGGTGAGGATGTGGAGAAAGAGGAAAACTCCTCCACTGCTGGTGGGATTGCAAGATGGTGCAACCACTATGGAAATCAGTCTGGCGGTTCCTCAGAAAACTTGTCATGTCACTTCCTGAGGACCCTGTTATACCACTACTGGGCATATATATACAGAGGATTCTCCAGCATGCAATAAGGACACATGCTCTACTATGTTCATAGCAGCCCTATTTGTAGTAGCCAGAAGCTGGAAAGAACCTAGGTGCCCTTCAATGGAGGAATGGATACAAAAAATGTCATATATTTACACAATGGAGTACTATTCAGCCATTAGAAACAATGAATTCTTGAAATTCTTAGACAAATGGATGGAGCTGGAGAACATCATACTAAGTGAGGTAACCCAGTCTCAAAAGATCAATCATGGTATGCACTCACTGATAAGTGGATATTAGCCTAGAAACTTTGAATACCCAGCACATAATCCACAAATTAAATGATGTCCAAAAAGAATGGAGGAGTGGCCCCTGGTTCTGGAAAGACTCAGTGCAAGAGTATAGGGGAATTCCAGAACAGGGAAGTGGGAATGGGTGGATGGAAGAATATGGAGACAGAAGAGGGCTTATGGGACTTTCGGGGAGTGGGGACCCAGAAAATTGGAAATCATTTGCAATGTAAATAAAAAATAAATAAATAAAAGAAATCTCCAGGATTAATAAAATATATGTATCCCTCCAAAAAAAAAAGAAAGAAAAAGAAAAAAGAAAAAAAGAAGAAAATATTCCTCATAGTTACAAAATAATTTGATGGAAGCTGCAATGAACATATGTAAATAAGCTAGTAAACTATTGTAGTAGCAATAAATACTTCCTGACTTTCAAATGATCCCAAAACTTAGCAACATTAAACAGAATTTATTGTCTCATGAATTCTGCTAAAAATCTGCTCACAGCTCTCTGTCTCTTACAAATTTTCAATCAAGATGGAATCCAGAGCACCCTAGACTTGAGTGGAAAAAAATTAATTTCCAAGATTAGGCTGGTGATAGGATTATGTTCCTTGTGAACTCTTGAATGAGACTTATAGCCATGGAGTTTGCCCAGCCACTTCACTTCCATCTTATCATCGTCTTTTCCTTCTCCTTCTCCTTCTCCTTCTCCTTCTCCTTCTCCTTCTCCTTCTCCTCCTCCTTCCCCTTCTTCTTCTCTTCCTCCTTCTCCTTCTCCTCTTTCTCTTTCTCCTTCTCTTCCTCCTCTCTCCCTCCCTTCCTCTCTTCCTTTACCTCTCTCTCCATCTCCTCCTCCTCCTTCTACTTTCTCCTCCTCTTTCTTTTTTTTTTCAAGCCACATACAGCAATGTATCAGAGACACTCTGCGAGTGTGAAAAAGCAGTCAACTTAGGTCCAAGAGTTCCAATCTAATAACAAATGTAATATTCAATTATATTTATCACATGTTATTCATGAGTCATGACAGAGGATATCAGTATCTGAGTATAAGGCCAAGAATCAGAAATTCCTAGAAAATCTTATATAATGTCTGTCCTTGGTAAAGAAAATGGTAGTATAGAACTTTAATGGATAAAAAACACAAATAAGACAAAACACAACACACTGTGCATCCTAAAATAATGTTAGTAGGTAGGATAAAAATATTCAGATCACAAATTACAATGGGTTATAATTACCCCAGTGATTATTTTGAACCTAAATCTCGAGTGTCTCAGGACGTATAACCAGTTGTGTTTGGGATGAGATGGAGATTTAAAAGACATACCATTTGAAACTGAGAGAGAGAGAGAGAGAGAGAGAGAGAGAGAGAGAGAGAGAGAGAGAGAACTGTATTTGGATTGATCAAGTTTACCATGATTGATATTTTTATTAGAAGAAGAAATTAAGGACATTAAGGCCATCAAAGAGACAGTAGGAGAACATACACAGTTACAAAATGCTATGTGAAGATACAGTGAAAATGAACATCTGTCAAAAAAAGGATTTAGTTTTAGAAAAATTTTAATACAGCAATATGGCTGCTCTGTCAAGAGAGCACATCCAAAGACATTCTAACTCTTTGCAATCTACTGGAATTTATGTATATCCTGGATCATATGTCTGGAATATATACATGCCTTTAGTATATACTTTTAATCCCAGACAATGATGTCTAAATGGAATTGAGTCTGACATACAATGAAGTTGAGTTCTGCTCACTTCATGCAAAGGAAAGAGTCAGTTTTACCAGAAGAGTGTTACTGGGACAGTTTTACAGAGGTAGGTTGCAAAGAAAACAAACTAGACATTGGTGAAGGCAGAACAAGCCAGACAGTGAGGATGAGTCAGAAGATTAGAATACATTATCAAAGTTATTATGAGCCCAAGCAGAACAATTCAATCAGAAACCAGTGAAGAGGAAGCATATTGAATAAGATTTGAGACATGTTTGAGCTAGAGCAGCTCAATCAGCCAGCCAGGGTTTAGAAAAACTAGAAAGGGTGAACTTATTTGGCAGTAAGCCTCTGAGATGACAATTGTATCTGTCAAATAAAAGTTATAATTACACTTAATCCAGCATTCGCAACTTCAATAAAGTGCAATTATGTTGTAAAGGCCACCTACCTACTACATAGAGCATTGTTAAGAATACCTGACTGAGCTAATATAGTTGTGTGCCTTGTGGAATGAGAAGAGGAAAACATCACTAATTTTACTACATTGGTTAACTGAATCAAGAGTGATAACCTGCCTATAAAGAATATATTGAGGAAGAATAAAATTCCAGCCGATTTCTTTTTCTTCAATAAAAATGATGCTTACTATCACCTTCTATGAGTCATGCAACTATCACAAACACCATGAATATAATAAATAAACCAAAGGGTCTCTGCTTTCCTAGAGTTTGCACTACTTGCAACACATATGAGGCCGCATTCTTTTAATTGGTTATTTTATTTATTTACATTTCAAATGTTATTCTCCCTTCCTGGTTTCCCCTCCACAAGCCCCCACTTTCATGCACCCTCCCTTCTGCCTCTATGAGGAAGCTCCCTTACCCACCCACCCACTGACTCATGCCTCACTGTCCTAGCATTCCCCTACTTGGTCATAATTCAGTCAAAGTCTAAAAACCTGGGAAGCTGGAAAGTTTGAGGTATAACTTCAATCTGAGGCTGAAAACTTGAAAACTCTGGGACTTACAGTATAAGGGCCAAAGCCCAAAGCCCCAAGAACTTGGAGTTCCCACATCTTCCTGTAATCAGGCAGTGGTGAATATTGGGGGTGGGGTGGGAATTAGCCTTTGCTTCAAACTTGTATACAATCTAGAAATTCAAGAAATTAAATTATTCAAGTCAATATTGGTAAATGTAGATATTAGCCAAAGCAGACAGTGTTTCAAAGACATACTCCACAATGATATTGGCCATTTACAGCAATCCCACAGCCAACATCAACATAAATAAAAAGAAACTTGAAGCAATTCCATTACAATCTTGAAGAAGGCAATGTTGCGAACTCTCTCCAAATCTATTCAATATAGTACTTTAAGCCTTAGCTAGAACAATAAGATAACTGAAAGAGATCAAGAGGATACAAATTGGAAAGTAAGAATTCAAAATGTCTTTATTTTCCGATGATATGATAGTATATGCAAATGACTCAAAAATTTCCACCAGGAAATTGTTACAGCTGAAAAACACTTTCAGTAAAGTACCTGAATACAAAACCCACAAAAATCAGTATCTCACCTATATAGAAATAACAAACAGATTAAGAAATAAATCAGATAGCAATCTGTGCCAGAAGAAACCCAGTCATCCAGTGGTGCTGAAATAAGGCTCACAGGAGTTTCAAGCACAAGTCAATGGCAAGAGGACCAACTAATGCCAGAGATATCCAGATGGCAAAAGGCAAGCATAGGAATGTTACTAACAGAAAACAAAGGCAATATGGCAGCATCTGAACCCAATTCTCCAACAACAGCATGTCCTGGACACTACAACACACCAGAAAAACAAGTTCTGTATTTAAAATCACTGGTCATGATGCTGTTAGAGGAACGCAAGAAGGACATAAATAAATCTCGTAAAGAAATACAGGAGAACATGAATCAAAAGGGAGAAGTCCTTACATGGGAAACCCAAAAATCATTTAAAGAAATTCAAGAGAATATGGGTCAATAGAAGCCAATAAAGAGGAAATGCAAAAATCACTTAAAGAAATACAGGAGAACTTGGGTCAACAGGCAGAAGTCGTGAAGAAGGAAATACAAAAATCTCTTAAAGAATTACATGAAAACACAAACAAGAGAAGGAATTGAGCAAAACCATCCAGGATCTAAAAACAGAAGTAGAAACAACTAGGAAATTACAAAGGGAGACAACTTTGGAGATAGAAAACCTTGGGAAGAAATCAGGGGCCATAGATGCAAATATCAAAAACAGAATACAAGAGATAGAAGAAAGAATCTCAGATGCTGAAGATACAATAGAAACCATGGACTCAACAGTTAAAGAAAATGCAAAATGTAAAAAGCTTGTAACCCAAAATATCCAGGAAATCCAGGACCAAACCTAAGGATTACAGGCATAGATGAGAGTGAAGATTTACAACTTAAAGGGCCAGCAAATATCTTCAATAAAATTATGGAAGAAAACTTCCCTAACCTAAAGAGAGAGATGCCCATGAATATACAAGAAGCCTACAGAACTCCAAACAGACTGGACCAGAACAGAAATACCTCCTGTCACATAATAATCAAAATCCCAAATGCACTAAACAAAGAAAGAATATTAAAGGCAGTAAGAGAAAAAGGGCAAGTAACATATAAAGGAAGACCTATCAGAATTACACCAGACTTCTCACCAGAGACCACGAAAGCTAGAAGATCCTGGGTAGATCTCATGCAGACTCTAAGAGAACACTAATGCCTGTGAAGACTACTATTCCCAGCAAAACTCTCAATCACCATAGATGGAGAAACCAAGATATTCCATGACAAAATCAAATTTACACAATATCTTTCCACAAACCCAGTCCTACAAAAGATAATAGGTGAAAAACACCAATACAAGGAGGGAAACTACACCCTGGAAAAAGCAAGATAGTAACCTTCTCTCATCAAACCCAAAAGAAGATAATCACTCAAATATAAAAATAACATCAAAAATAACAGGAAATAATAATCACTATTCCTTAATATCTCTTAACATCAATGGACTCAATTCCCCAATAAAAAGACATAGACTAACAGACTGGATACATAAACAGGACCCTACCATTTGCTGCATACAGGAAACACACCTCAGTGTCAAAGACAAACACTACCTCAGAATAAAAGCCTGGAAGACAAGTTAACAAGCAAATGTTCTCAGGAAACAAGGCAGAGTAGCCATTCTACAATCAGATAAAATTGACTTGCAACCTAAAGTCATCAAAAGAGATATGGAAGGACACTTCTTGCTGGTCAAAGGAAAAATCCACCAAGAAGAACTCTCAATTTTGACCATCTATGCTCCAAATGCCAGGGCACCCTCATTCGTAAAAGAAACTTTACTAAAGCTCAAAGCACACATTCCACCTAACACAATAATTGTGAGTGATGTCAACACTCCACTCTCCTCAATGGACCATTCAGGAAAAGAGAAGAGAAATTAATATATACAATATACAGATTCAATGCAATCCCCATCAAAACCCCAACTCAGTTCTTCATAGAGTTAGAACGAACAATTCTCAAATTCATCTAGAATAACGAAAAACCCAGGAGAGCTAAAATTATTCTCAACAATAAAAGAACTTCTTTGGGAATCAGTATCCTGGACCTCAAGCAGAACTACAGAGCAACAGTGTTAAAAACTGCATGGAATTGGTACAATGATAGGAAGGTGGATCCATAGAATAGGATTGAAAACCCAAAAATGGACCCACACACCTATGGTCACTTCATCTTGGACAAAGGAGCTGAAACCACCCAGTGGTAAAAAGATAGCCTTTTCAACAAATGGTGCTGATTCATCTGGAGGTCAGCCTGCAGAAGAATGGGAATTAATCCATTCTTTTCACTTTGTACTAAGCTCAACTCCAAGTGGATCAAGGACATTCACATAAAACCAGACACATTGAAAGTAATACAAAATGAACTGGGGAAGATCCTCGAGGACATAGGCATGAGGGAAAATTTCCTGATCAGAATGCCAATAGTTTATGCTCTGAGATCAAGAATTGACGAATGGGACCTCATAAAATTACAAAGTTTCTGTAAGGCAAAGAACACTGTCAAGTGGACAAAATGGCAACCAACAAATTGGGAAAAGATCTTCACCAACCCTACATCCAACAGAGGGCTAATATCCAATATATACAAAGAGCTCAAGAACTTAGACTCCAGAGAACCAAATAACCTTATTAAAAAATGGAATACAGAGCTAAACAAAGAATTTTCACCTGAAGAATTTCGAATAGCTGAGAAGCACCTTAAGAAATGTTCAACATCATTAGTCATTAGGGAAATGCAAATCAAAACTACCCTGAGATTTCACCTCACTCCAGTCAGAATGGCTAAGATTAAAAACTCAGGAGACAGCAGGTGTTTTTGAGGGTGTGGAGAAAGAGGAACACTCCTCCACTGCTGGTGGGAATGCAAGTTGGTACAACCACTCGAAATAAGTCTGGCGGTTCCTCAGAAAACTGGGCATGACACTTCCGGAGGACCCTGCAATGTCACTCCCGGGCATATACTCAGAGGATTCTCCAGCATGCAATAAGGACACATTCTCCACTATGTTCATAGCAGCCTTATTTATAATAGCCAGAAATTAGAAAGAACCCAGATGTCCCTCAATGGAGGAATGGTTACAGAAAATGTGGTATATTTACACAATGGAATACTATTCAGCTATTAAAAGCAATGAATTCATGGAATTCTTGGGCAAATGGTTGGCCCTGGGAAATATCATCCTAAGTGAGGTAACTCATTCACAAAAGAACATACAAGGAATTCAGTCACAGATAACTGGATATTAGCCCAGAAGCTCTGAATACACAAGACACACCTCTTATATCAAATCATTCCCAAGAAGAAGGAAGGAGAAGGCCCTGGTCCTGAAAAGGCTTCATGCAGCGTTGTAGGTGATTATCAGTACAGAGAAGTGGGAGGGGGTTGATTGGGGAATGAGAGGAAGGAAGAGGGCTTATGGGACTTACGGGGGTTGGGACAGAGAAAGGGAAAATCATTTGGAATGGACATAAAGAATATGGAAAATAAAAAAAAGAAATCAGATAAACAACACCTTTCATAATATCCTCAAAAAATTCCTGAAATAACTCAAACCAAGTATGTGAAAAATTTGTATGAAAGAATCTTCAAGCTTTGAAGAAATAAGTTGAAGAATTGTCAGAAGGTGGAAAGATACCTCATGCTCATAAAACAGTAGGATTAATATAGTAGAGTGACTGTCTTACAAAATGCCAACTCAAATGTATGCCCCATAAAAAATTCAAACACAAATCTCTAGTGAATTTTGGTTTCTTAAAAAACACAGTTGAGCTTGCTCCGGCTGCACAGAGCTTAGGTTCCAGTCCTGAGGCCCCTGGCAGGAGCCTTCAGATCTCCGCTTTGGGATCCAGACAGCCTGGGCTGCAACCCCACATCTCCAGGTCCTGCAAGAGGCAAGAGGGGAATCCAGGAGGCCGGTTGGGAGGAGTCAGTGTGCTCCAGTGAGTCCAGCAGGCACCTGTGGGAGCCTTCAGGTATCTGCTTCGGGATCTGAACAGCTTGGGCCACAGCACTCAGTCTCCAGGAAGTGAAAGAGACCTGGTGTGCACCCAGAAGCAGACAGGGAGTGCACAGCTTGCTCCAGAGGCACGGAGCTTAGGTTCCAGTCCTGAGGCCTCTGGCGGGAGCCCTCAGATCTCTGCTTCAGGATCCAGAACAGCCTGGGCTGCAATGCCACATCTCCCGGTCCTGCAAGAGGCCAGAGTGGCACCCAGGAGGCCAGCTGGGAGGAGTCAGTGTGCTCTGGTGAGTCCAGCAGGCCCCTGAAGGAGCCTTCAGGTGTCTGCTTTGGGATCTGAACAGCCTGGGCCACAGCACTTGGGCTCCAGGAAGTGCAAGTGGCCTGGTGTGCACCTGGAAGCAGACTGGGAGCATACAGCTTACTCCAGCACTGAGCTTAGGTTCCCTTCCTGAGGCCCCTGGCAGGTGCCTTCAGATCTTCACTTCGGGATCCAGAACAGCCTTGGCTGCAACGCCACATCTCCAGGTCCTGCAAGAGGCAAGGGGGGAATCCAGGAGGCCGGTTGGGAGGAGTCAGTGTGCTCCAGTGAGTCCAGCAGGCCCCTGTGGGAGCCTTCAGGTATCTGCTTCAGGATCTGAACAGCCTAGGCCACAGCACTCAGTCTCCAGGAAGTGCAAGAGACCTGGTGTGCACCCTGAAGCAGACTGGGAGTGCACAGCTTGCTCCAGAGGCACGGAGCTTAGGTTCCAGTACTGAGGCCTCTGGCTGGAGCCCTCAGATCTCTGCTTCAGGATCGAGAACAGCCTGGGCTGCAATGCCACATCTCCCGGTCCTGCAAGAGGCCAGAGTGGCACCCGGGAGGCCAGCTGGGAGGAGTCAGTGTGCTCTGGTGAGTCCAGCAAGCCCCTGAAGGAGCCATCAGGTGTTTGCTTTGGGATCTGAACAGCCTGGGCCACAGTACTTGGGCTCCAGGAAGTGCAAGTGGCCTGGTGTGCACCTGGAGGCAGACTGGGAGCATACAGCTTACTCCAGCACTGAGCTTAGGTTCCAGTCCTGAGGCCCCTGGCAGGTGCCTTCAGATCTCCCCTTTGGGATCCAGAAGAGCCTGGGCTGCAACACCACATCCCCAGGTCCTGTAAGAGGCAAGAGGGGCATGCAGGAGGCCGGCTGGGAGGCGTCAGTGTGCTCTGGTGTGTCCAGCAGGTCCCTGCAGGAGCCTTCAGGTATCTGCTTTGAGATCTGAACAGCCTGGGCCACAGCACCCTGTCTCCAGGCAGTGCAGGGGGTGAGCTGTGCACAAGAGGCCACCTGGGAAGAGGCATCTTGCACTGGTGAGTCCAGCATTGACAAGACCAACTAACACCAGTGAGAACTAGATGGCAAAAGGCAAACGCAGGGATGTCACTAACAGAAATCAAGGCAATATGGCAGCATCTGAACCCAATTCTCTTTTAACAGCATGTCCTGGATACACCATCACACCAGTAAAACAAGATTTGGATTTAAAATCACTGGTCATGATGCTGGTATAGGAACACATGAAGGACATACTTAAAGAAATTCACGAGAAAATGGATCAAAAGTTAGAAGCCCTTAGAAGGGAAACACAAAAATCATTGAAAGAAATTCAGGAGAATACAAAAGCCAATAAGGAGGAAATGCAAAAATCACTTAAAGAACTACAAGAGAACTTTGGTCAACAGGCTGAGGTCATGAAAGAGGAAACACAAAAATCTCTTAAAGAATTACAGGAAAGCACAAACAAGCAAGTGAAGGAGCTAAGCAAAACCATCCAGGATCTAAAATCAGAAGTAGAAACAACTACGAAAACTCAAAGGCAGACAACTTTGGAGATAGAAAACCTTGGGAAGAAATCAGGGGACATAGATGCAAATATCAACAACAGAATACAAGAGATAGAAGAAAGAATCTCAGATGCCAAAGATACCATAGAAACCTTGGACTCAACAATTAAAGAAAATGCAAAATGCAAAAAGCTTGTAACCCAAAATATCCAGGACACAATAAGAAGACCAAACCTAAGGATTATAGGCATAGATGAGAGTGAAGATTTACAACTTAAAGGCCAGCAAATATCTTCAATAAAATTATGGAAGAAAACTTCCCTAACCTAAAGAGAGAGATGCCCATGAATATACAAGAAGCCTACAGAACTCCAAACAGACTGGACCAGAACGGAAATACCTCCCATCACATAATAATCTAAACACCAAATGTACTAAACAAAGAAAGAATATTAAAGGCAGTAAGAGAAAACGGCCAAGTAACATATAAAGGAAGACCTATCCGAATCACAGCTGACTTTTCACCTGAGACTATGAAAGCTAGAAGATCCTGGGCAGATCTCATGCATACTCTAAGAGAACACAAATGCCAGCCAAAACTACTATATCCAGAAAACCTCTCAATCACCATAGATGGAGAAACGAAGATATTCCATGACAAAACTAAGTTTACCCAATATCTATCCACAAACCCAGCCCTACAAAAGATAATAGGAGGAAAACACCAATACAAGGAGGGAAACTTCACCCTGGAAAAAGCAAGATAGTAACCTTCTCTCATCAAACCCAAAAGAAGATAACCAATCAAATTTTAAAAATAACATCAAAAATGACGGGAAGTAACAATAACTATTCCTTAATATCTCTTAACATCAATGGACTCAATGCCCCAATAAAAAGACATAGACTAACCGACTGGATATGTAAACAGGACCCTACATTTTGCTGCATACAGGAAACACACCTCAGGGTCAAAGACAAACACTACCTTAGAGTAAAAGGCTGGAAGACAATTATACAAGCAAATGGTTTTCAGGAAACAAGCTGTAGTAGCCATTCTAATATCAGATAAAAAAAAAAAAAGAGAGAGAGACTCTGAGGGACATTTCTTGCTAGTCAAAGGAAAAATACAACAAGAAGAATTCTCAATCCTGAACATTTATGCTCCAAATGCAAAGGCACCCTCATTCATAAAAGAAACTTTATTAAAGGTCAAAGCACACATTGCACCTAACACAATAATTGTGGGTGACTTCAACACTCCACTCTCCTCAATGGACAGATCAGGAAAACAGAAACTGAACAGGGAAACAATGAAACTAATTGAAGCTTTGGACGAATAAGATTAAACAGATATATAGAGAACATTCTATCCTAAAGCAAAAGAATATACCTTTTTCTCAGCACCTCATGGTACTTTCTCCAAAATCGACCATATAATTGGTCACAAGACAGACCTAAACAAATATAAGAAGATCAAACTAATCCCATGCCTCCTATCAGATCACTATGGAGTAAAAGTGGTCTTCAATAGCAACAAAAACAACAGAAAACCCACATACACGTGGAAACTGAACAATATTCTACTCAATGATACCTTGGTCAAGGAAGAAATAAAGAAAGAAATTAAAGACATTTTAGAACTTAATGAAAATGAATCACAACATAGCCAAATATATGGGACACAATGAAAGCAGTGTTAAGAGGAAAACTCATAGCCCTGAGTGCCTCCAAAAAGAAAATGGAGAGAGCATACATTACCAGCTTAATGACACACCTGAAACCCCTGGAACAAAAAGAAGCTATTTCACCCAGGAGGAGTAGAAGGCAGGAAATCATCAAACTCAGGGCCGAAATCAATCAAGTAGAAACAAAGAGAACCATACAAAGAATCAACAAAACAAGGAGCTGGTTCTTTGAGAAAATCACCAAGATAGATAAACCCTTAGCCAGACTAACCAAACGGCACAGAGACAGTATCCAGATTAACAAATTTAGAAATGAAAAGGGAGGTGTGCACCCAGAGGAGGTCTGGGAGCTCATAGCCCGGCTTGCTCCTGTGGCCCAGAGCTTGGGTACCAGTTCTGAGGCCTCTGGCGGGAGCCCTCAGCTCAACTCTCTCCGCTTCCGGATCCAGATCAGCCTGGGCTGCAACACCACATCTCCAGGTCCTGCAACAGGCAAGAGGGCTTCCGGGCAGCCAGCTGGGAGAAGTACTTGTGTTCAGGTGAATCCAGTGGGCCCCAGCGGGAGCCTTCGGGTGCCTGCTTTGGGATCTGAATGGCCAGGGCCACAGCACTCCGTCTCCAGGAAGTGCAGGAGACACGGGGTGCACCCAGAGGCAGAAAGGGAGCTCGCAGCTTGGCTTGCTACTGTGGCCTAGTGCTTGAGTTCCAGTCCTGAGGCCTCTGGCTGGAGCCCTCAGCTCAGCTCTCTCCACTTCCGGATCCAGATCAGCCTGGGCACCAACACCACATCTCCAGGTCCTGCAAGAGGCAAGAGGAACTTCCGGGCGGCCAGCTGGGAGAAGTCAGTGTGCTCCAGTGAATCCAGCGGGCCCCAGCGAGAGCCTTCGGGTGTCTGCTTCGGGATCTGAACAGCCTGGGGAACAGCACCCTGTCTCCAGGCAGTGCAGGAGGTAAGCTGTGCACCAGAGGCCACCTGGGAAGGGGCAGCTTGCACTGGTGAGTCCAGTATTGACAAGACCAACTAACACCAGTGAGAACTAGATGGAAAAAGGCAAACGCAGGAACGTCAATAACAGAAATCAAGGCAATATGGCAACATCTGAACCCAATTCTCCTCTACCAGCATGTCCTACATACCCCATCACACCAGGAAAACAAGATTTGGATTTAAAATCACTGGTCATGATGCTGGTATAGGAACACATGAAGGACATACTTAAAGAAATTCAAGAGAAAATAGATCAAAAGTTAGAAGCCCTTGCAAGGGAAACACAAAAATCATTGAAAGAAATCCAGGAGAATACAAAAGCCAATAATGAGGAAATGCAAAAAACACTTAAAGAAATACAGGAGAACTTTGGTCAACAGGCTGAGGTCATGAAAGAGGAAACACAAATATCTCTTAAGGAATTACAGGAAAGCACAAACAAGCAAGTGAAGGAGCTAAGCAAAACCATCCAGGATCTAAAATCAGAAGTAGAAACAACTAAGAAAACTCAAAGGAAGACAACTTTGGAGATAGAAAGCCTTGGGAAGAAATCAGGGGACAGAGACGCAAATATCAACAACAGAATACAAGAGATAGAAGAAAGAATCTCAGATGCTGAAGATTCCATAGAAACCAGGGACTCAACAGTTAAAGAAAATGCAAAATACAAAAAGCTTGTAACCCAAAATATCCAGGAAATCCAGGACACAATCAGAAGACCAAACCTAAGGATTATAGGCATAGATGAGAGTGAAGATTTAAAACTTAAAGGGCTAGCAAATATCTTCAATAAAATTATGGAAGAAAACTTCCCTAACCTAAAGAGAGAGATGCCCATGAATATACAAGAAGCCTACAGAACTCCAATAAGACTGGACCAGAGCAGAAATACTTCCCATCACATAATAGTCAAAAAACCAAATGTTCTAAACAAAGAAAGAATATTAAAGGCAGTAAGAGAAAAAGGCCAAGTAACATATAAAGGAAGACCTATTAGATTTTTCACCTGAGACTATGAAGGCTAGAAGGTCCTGGGCAGATCTCATGCAGACTCTAAGAGAACACAAATGCCAGCCAAAACTACTATATCCAGAAAAACTCTCAATCACCATAGATGGAGAAACAAAGATATTCCATGACAAAACCAAGTTTACCCAATATATATCCACAAACCCAGCCCTACAAAGGATAATAGGAAGAAAACACCAATACAAGGAGGGAAACTTCACCCTGGAAAAAGTAAGAGAGTAACTTTCAGCAAACCCAAAAGAAGTTAAGCAATCAAATTTTAAAAATAACGTCAGAAATGACAGGAAGTAACAATCACTATTCCTTAATATCTCTTAACATCAATGGACTTAATGCCCCAATAAAAAGACACAGACTAACTGGCTGGATACGTAAACAGGACCCTATATTTTGCTGCTAACAAGAAACACACCTCAGGGTCAAAGACAAACACTACCTTATAGTAAAAGGCTGGAAGACAATTTTACAAGCAAATGGTCTCAGGAAATAGGCTGGAGTAGCCATTTTAATATCAGATAAAATTGACTTTCAACCCAAAGTCATCAAAAGAGACTCTGAGGGACACTTCTTGCTAGTCAAAGGAAAAATACAAGAAGAACTCTCAATCCTGAACATCTATGCTCCAAATGCAAGGGCACCCTCTTTCGTAAAAGAAACTTTATTAAAACTCAAAGCACACATTGTACCTAACACAATAATTGTGGGTGACTTCCACACTCCTCTTTCCTCAATGGACCGATCAGGAAAACAGAAAGTAAACAGGGACACAATGAAGCTAATTGAAGCTTTGGACCAATTAGATTTAACAGATATATATAGAACATTCTATCCTAAAGCAAAAGAATATACCTTTTTCTCAGCACCTCATGGTACCTTCTCCAAAATCGACCATATAATTGGTCACAAGACAGACCTAAACAAATATAAGAAGATCGAACTAATCCCATGCCTCCTATCAGATCACTATGGAGTAAAAGTTGTCTTCAATAGCAACAAAAACAACAGAAAACCCACATACACATGGAAACTGAACAATATTCTACTCAATGATACCTTGGTCAAGGAAGAAATATAGAAAGAAATTAAAGACTTTTTAGAACACAATGCAAATGAAGACACAACATACCCAAATCTATGGGACACAATGAAAGCAGTGCTAAGAGGAAAACTCATAGCCCTGAGTGCCTCCAAAAAGAAAATGGAGAGAGCATACATTACCAGCTTAATGACACACCTGAAAGCCCTGGAACAAAAAGAAGCTATTTCACCCAGGAGGAGTAGAAGGCAGGAAATCATCAAACTCAGGGTCGAAATCAATCAAGTAGAAACAAAGAGAACCATACAAAGAATCAACAAAACCAGGAGCTGGTTCTTTGAGAAAATCAACAAGACAGATAAATCCTTGGCCAGACTGACCAAAGGGCACAGAGAAAGTATCCAAATTAACAAACTTAGAAATGAAAAGGGAGATATAACAACGGAAACTGAGGAAATCCAAAAAATCATCAGATCCTACTACAAGAGCCTGTATGCAATGCAACTGGAGAATCTGGAGTAAATGGACAATTTCCTTGACAGATACCAAATACCAAAATTAAAACAGGACCAAATAGACCATCTAAACAGTCCCATAATGCCTAAAGAAAAGAAGGAGTCATAGAAAGTCTTCCAACCAAAAAAAGCACAGGACCAGATGGTTTCAGTGCAGAATTCTATCAGACCTTCAAAGAAGAGTGAACACCAATACTCTTCAAACTATTTCACAAAATAGAAACAGAAGGAACACTACCCAATTCCTTCAACGAAGCCACAATTACGCTGATACCAAAACCACACAAAGATCCAACAAAGAAAGAGAACTTCAGACCAATTTCCCTTATGAACATTGATGCAAAAATACTCAATAAAATTCTTGCCAACGGAATCCAAGAACACATCAAAATGATCATCCACCATGATCAAGTAGGCTTTATCCCGGGAATGCAGGGTTGTTTCAATATACGGAAACCCATCAATGCAATCCACTACATAAACAAACTCAAAGAAAAAAACCACATGGTCATTTCATTGGATGCTGAAAAAGCATTTGACAAAATTCAGCATCCTTTCATGCTTAAAGTCTTGGAAAGAACAGGAATTCAAGGCCCCTACCTAAATATAGTAAAAGCAATATACAGCAAACCGGTAGCCAGCATCAAACTAAATGGAGAGAAACTTGAAGCAATCCCATGGAAATCAGGGTCTAGACAAGGCAGTCCCCTTTCTCCTTATCTTTTCAATATTGTACTTGAGGTACTAGATCGGGTAATTAGACAACATAAGAAGGTCAAAGGGATACAAATTGGAAAGGAAGAAGTCAAACTATCATTATTTGCAGACGACATGATAGTCTACCTAAGTGACCCAAAAAACTCCACTAGAGAGCTCCTACAGCTGATAAACAACTTCAGCAAAGTGTCAGGTTATAAAATCAACTCAAGCAAATCAGTGGCCTTCCTATACTCAAAGGATAAGCAGGCTGAGAAAGAAATTAGGGAAATGACCCCCTTCACAATAGCCACAAACAGAATAAAGTATCTTGGTGTGACTCTTACCAAACATGTGAAAGATCTGTATGACAAGAACTTCAAGACTCTGAAGAAGGAAATGGAAGAAGACCTCAAAAAATGGGAAAACCTCCCATTCTCATGGATCTGTAGAATCATAATAGTTAAAATGGCCATTTTGCCAAAAGCAATATACAGATTCAATGCAATACCCATTAAAATCCCAACTCAATTCTTCACAGAGTTAGAAAGAGCAATTATCAAATTCATCTGGAATAACAAAAAACCCAGGATAGCTAAAACTATTCTCAGCAACAAAAGAAATTCTGGGGGAATCAGTATCCCTGACCTCAAGCAATACTACAGAGCAATAGTGTTAAAAAACTGCATGGTATTGGTACAGTGACAGGCAGGTGGATCAATGGAACAGGATTGAAGATCCAGAAATGAACCCACATACCTATGGACACTTGATCCTCGACAAAGAGGCTGAAAACATCCAATGGAAAAAAGATAGCCTTTTCAACAAATGGTGCTGGTTCAACTGGAGGTCAGCATACAGAAGAATGCGAATTGATCCATCCTTGTCTCCTTGTACTAAGCTCAAATCCAAATGGATCAAGGACCTCCACATAAAGCTAGACACTCTGAAGCTAATAGAAAAGAAACTGGGGAAGACCCTTGAGGAGAGCGGTACAGGGAGAAAGTTTCTGAACAGAACACCAATAGCATATGCTCTAAGATCAAGAATTGACAAATGGGACCTCATAAAATTACAAAGCTTCTGTAAGGCAATGGACACCATCAAAAGGACAAATCGGCAACCAACCAATTGGAAAAAGATCTTCACCAATCCTACATCAGATAGAGGGCTAATATCCAATATATATAAAGAACTCAAGAAGTTAGACTCCAGAAAACCAAACAACCCTATTAAAAAATGGGGCACAGAGTTAAACAAAGAATTCTCACCTGAATAACTTCGGATGGCGGAGAAGCATCTTAAAAAAATGCTCAACTTCATTAGTCATTAGGGAAATGCAAATCAAAGCAACCCTGAGATTTCATCTTACACCAGTCAGAATGGCTAAGATTAAAAATTCAGGAGACAGCAGATATTGGAGAGGGTGTGGAGAAAGAGGAACACTCCTCCACTGCTGGTGGGGTTGCAAATTGGTACAACCACTCTGGAAATCAGTCTGTCGGTTCCTCCGAAAACTGGGCACCTCACTTCCAGAAGATCCTGCTATACCGCTCCTGGGCATATACCCAGAAGACTCCCCACCATGTAATAAGGATACATGTTCTACTATGTTCATAGCAGCCCTATTTATAATTGCCAGATGCTGGAAAGAACCCAGGTATCCCTCAACAGAAGAGTGGATGCAAAAAAATGTGGTATATCTACACAATGAAGTACTATTCAGCCATTAGAAACAATGAATTCATGAAATTCTTAGGCAAATGGATGGAGCTAGAGAATATCATACTAAGTGAGGTAACCCAGACTCAAAAGGTGAATCATGGTATGCACTCACTAATAAGTGGATATTAACCTAGAAAACTGGAATACCCAAAACATAATCCACACATCAAATGAGGTACAAGAAGAAAGGAGGAGTGGCCCCTGGTTCTGGAAAGACTCAGTGAAACAGTATTCAGCAAAACCAGAACGGGGAAATGGGAAGGGGTGGGTGGGAGGACAGGGGAAGAGAAGGGGGCTTGCGGGACTTTCGGGGAGTGGGGGGGCTAGAAAAGGGGAAATCATTTGAAATGTAAATAAATTATATCGAATAAAAAAAGGCTATTAAAAAATAAAATAAAAAAAAAAAAGAAAACTGGAATACCCAAAACATCATCCACACTTCAAATGAGGTACAAGAAGAAAGGAGGAGTGGCCCCTTGTTCTGGAAAGACTCAGTGAAACAGTATTTGGCAAAACCAAAACGGGGAAGTGGGAAGGGGTGGGTGGGAGGACAGGGGGAGAGAAGGGGGCTTACAGGACTTTCGGGGAGTGGGGGGCTAGAAAAGGGGAAATCATTTGAAATGTAAATAAAAAAATTATATCGAGTATAAAAAATTACAAACTAAAAAAAATAAAAAAAAGAAATGAAAAGTGAGATATAACAACAGAAACTGAGGAAATTCGAAAAATCATTAGATCCTACTACAAAAGCCTATACTTAACACAACTGGAGAATCTGGAAGAAATGGACAGTTTCCTAGACAGATATCCGACACCAAAACTAAATCAGGATCAAATAGATCAACTAACCAGTCCCATAACATCTGAAGAAATAAAAAGTGTCATAGAAAGTCTCCCAACCAAAAAAAGCACGGGACCAGATGGCTTTAGTGTAGAATTCTATCAGATCTTCATAGAAGACCTAACAACAATACTCTTCAAACTATTCCACAAAATAGAAACAGAAGGAACTCTACCCAACTTATTCTATGAAGCCACAATTATGCTGATACCAAAACCACACAAAGATCCAACAAAGAAGGAGAACTTCAGGCCAATTTCTCTTATGAATATTGATGCAAAAATACTTAATAAAATTCTTGCCAACCGAATCCAACAACACATCAAAATGATCATCCACCATGTTCAAGTAGGCTTCATCCCAGGGATGCAGGGATGATTCAATAAAAGGAAATCCATCAGCGCTATCCACTACGTAAACAAACTCAAAGAAAAAAAACCATATGATCATCTCATTAGATGCCGAAAAAGCATTTGAGAAAATTCAGCATCCTTTCATGCTAAAAGTATTGGAAAGAACAGGAATTCAAGGCCCATACCTAAACATCATTAAAGCAATATACAGCAAACTGGTAGCCAACATCAAACTAAATGGAGAGAAACTTGAAGCAATCCCACTAAAATCAGGGACTAGACAAGGCTGTCTTCTCTCTCCATATCTTTTCAATATAGTACTTGAAGTTCTAGCTAGAGCAATTAGACAACATAAGGAGGTCAAGGAGATACAGATTGAAAAGGAAGAAGTCAAATTATCACTATTTGCAAATGACATGATAGTCTACTTAAGTGAACCGAAAACCTCCACCAGAGAACTCCTACAGCTGATAAACAACTTCAGCAAAGTGGCTGGTTATAAAATCAACTCAAGCAAATCAGTTGCCTTCCTATACTCAAAGGATAAGCAGACTGAGAAAGAAGTTAGGGAAATGACACCCTTCACAGTAGCCACAAACAATATAAAGTATCTTGGTGTGACTCTAACCAAACAAGTGAAAGATCGATATGACAAGAACTTCAGGTCTCTGAAGAAGGAAATAAGAAGACCTCAGAAAATGGAAAAATCTGCCATGCTCGTGGATCGGCAGGATTAATATAGTTAAAATGGCCCTGTTGCCAAAAGCAATATACAGATTCAATGCAATACCCATCAAAATCCCAACTCAGTTCTTCACAGTTAGAAAAAGCAATTCTCAAATTCATCTGGAATAACAAAAAGGCCAGGATAGCTAAAACTATTCTCAACAACAAAAGAAATTCTGGGGGAATCAGTATCCCTGACATCAAGTAATACTACAGAGCAATAGTATTAAAAACTGTATAGTATTGGCACAGTGACATACAAGTGGACCAATGGAATAGAATTGAAGATCCAGAAATGAACTCACACACATATGGTCACTTGATCTTTGACAAAGTAGCCAAAAACATCCAGTGGAAAAAGATAGCCTTTTCAATAAATGGTGCTGGTTCAATTGGAGGTCAGCATGCAGAAGAATGCAAATTGATCCATTCTTATCCCCATGTAATAAACTTCACTCCAAGTGGATCAAGGACGTCCATGTAAAACCAGACACACTGAAACTAATAGAAAAGAAACTGGGGAAGACCCTACAAGACACGGGCATGGGGGAAAAGTTCCTGAACAGATCACCAATAGCTTATGCTCTAAGATCAAGAATTGACAAATGGGACCTCATAAAATTACAAAGTTTCTGTAAGGCAAAGGACACTGTCAAAAGGACAAAACGGCAACCATCAAATTAGGAAAGGATATTCACCAACCCTACATCTGATACAGGGCTAATATCCAATATATACAAAGAACACAAGAAGTTAGACCCCAGGGAACCAAATAACCCTATTAAAAATAGGGTACAGATCTAAACAAAGAATTTTCACCTGAAGAAATTTGGATGGCTAAGAGGCACCTTAAGAAGTGCTCAACATCATTAGTCATTAGGGAAATACAAATTAAAACAACCCTGAGATTTCACCTTACACCTGTCAGAATGGCTAAGGTCAAAAACTCAGGAGACAGCAGGTGTTGGCGAGGATGTGGAGAAAGAGGAACACTCCTCCACTGCAGGTGGGGCTGTAAGATGGTACAACCACTTTGGAAATCAGTCTGGCAGTTCCTCAGAAAACTGGACATGACACTTCCAGAGGACCCTCCTATACCTCTCCTGGGCATATACCCAAAGGATTCCCCGGCATGCAGTAAAGACACATGCTCCATTATGTTCATAGCAGCCTTATTTATAATAGCAAGAAGCTGGAAAGAACCCAGATGCCCCTCAAAGGAGGAATGGATAAAGAAAATGTGGTATATTTACACAATGGAATACTACTCAGCAATTAGAAACAATGAATTCACAAAAATTTTAGGCAAATGTTTTGATCTGGAAAATATCATCCTAAGTGAGGTAACCCAGTCACAAAAGAATACACATGGAATGCAATCTCTGTTAGGTGGATATTAATTAGCCCAGAAGCCCTGAATACCCAAGGCACAAATTGCATAACAAATTACTCCCATGAAGAAGTATGGAGAGGGTCCTGATCCTGGAAAGGATTGATCTAGCATTGGAGGGGAATATAAGGACAGAGGAAAAAAAGGAGGGAGGTGATTGGAGAATGGATGGAGAGAAGGAAATTTATGGGACATATGGGTAGAGGGGATCCAGGAAAGGGGAAATTATTTGGAATGTAAACAAAGAATATAGAAAATAAAAATATTTAAAAAAACAACACAGTTATGTTATGTGACTATATTTTTTTTTAATCCCAGGCCTGGTATATGGGGCTGCTTTAGTTCATCAGTAGCCATTAACTATGATTGTCTTATGCTCTAGAAGTAAGATGATGGTTTTGCCCCTGGGAGATCTGAGAGTACTGGGTGACTCATATTGCAAACCCCTCAGCTCCTTGGGTCCTTTCTCTAGCTCCCCCATTGAGGAAACTGTGCTCAGTTCAATGGCTGGCTGAGAGTGTCTCCCTCTGTATTTGTCATGCACTAGGAGAGCCTCCAAGGTGATAGCTATATCCACCTCCAGTCAGCCAGCACTTGTGGGTACCCACAATAGTTCCTGGGTTGTGTAACTGTTTATAGGATGCATCACTGAGTTGAGTAGTCTCTGGATGGTCTTTCCCTCGGACTCTGCTCAACATTTTGTCTTTGTATCCACTTCTGTGGGTATTTTTCTTCTTTCTACAAAGAACCCAAGGAGCCATACTTTGTTCTTCCTCCTTCTTGGGCATAATTTAATATGTGAATTGTGTCCTGGGTATTTCAAGCTTCTGGGTTAATATTCACTTATCAGTGAGTGCATAAAGTGCTCTTTTGCGTATGGGTTACCTCACTCAGGATGATACTCTCCAGCTCCATCCATTTGTCTAAGAATTTAATGAATTCATTGTTTTTAATGGCTGAATAGTACTCCACTGTGTGTGTGTGTGTGTGTGTGTGTGTGTGTGTGTATGTGTATCACATTTTCCGTATCCATTCCTCTGTTGAGGGACATCTGCGTTCTTTCCAGCTTCTGACTATTATAAATAGGGCTGCTATGAACATAGTGGAGCATGTGTCCTTATTACATGCTGGAGAATCCTTTGGGTATATGCCCAGGAGTGGTATAGCAGGGTCCTTTCGTAGTATTATGCCCAGTTATCTGAGGAACCACCAAATTGATTTCCAGACTGGTTTTCAATCCCACCAGCAGTGGAGGAGTGTTCCTCTTTCTCCACAACCTTTCTAGCATTATTATTAGATATTTGCTTTATTTACATCTCAATGGTATTCCCTTTCTGCATTACCCCTCAGAAAACCCCCATGCCTTTCTCCCTTCCCCTGCTTACCCCCCCCCCAATTTCCTGACTTGCATTCCCCTATTCTGGGGAGTTGCATGACCTTTGGCAGCTGCTAATAGTTTAATTCTAGGAATTCAAGAGAAGGAATAAATGCCATAGTCCTGGGGAGAGTTGAGGGACACTCTGAGGAAAGAGCAGGAGGAGGAGAAAGGAGAAGAGGAGGAAGAGGAGGAAGGATGAAGGCAGATACTGCTTTCCTCTGTTGCTCCATCTTGTTGTTTGTCAAGTAGTCATGAGCAAAGTAAGCAAAGAGATGAGAAAATGATGTTGAATATCCTGAACACAAGATTGGACTTGACCCAAGGAACTCTTTGACCTTAAGCAACAGGAAGGAGACTATAGACGTCTATGTCCCATTTCCCCTCTAACCTTATTTTTAGTCTACCAAGTGTCACAGGGTTGGGAGGGATTATGGTAGAATACGTGTTAGAAAAGTGAGAAGTTTAATAACCCAATCAAATAATAAAATAAACCCTCCAATATAATTCTTCACAGATCTTGCAATTTTCCAGCTTCATCTGGAAATACCAAACACCAGGAGAGATAACAATTCTGAAAAATAAAAGAGCTAGTGGATATATCATTATTCTATTTCAGGTTGTACCACAGAGTTATAATGATAAAATCAGCATGATATTGGCACAAAAATGGGAACATTGATGAATGGAAACAAACTGAAGTATCAGACATAAATCCACACTGTTGGATACCTCAATTTTGAAAAAGAAGCCAGAAACACACACTAGAAAAAAGACAACATTTTCAACAAATGATAATGAAACTAGATAGCTGCATGCAGAACAATCCAAACAAATGCATATTAATTACCCTGCATAAAGTTCCACACAAATATATCAAACATCTTAACACAATACCAAATACACTGAACCAGATAGAAGAGGAAGTGAGGAATAGTATTGAACTCATTGGCAGATAAGAAGACTTTCTGCATAGAACACTGATTGCACAGGCACTATAATCACTCATCAATGAATGGGACATGATAATGCTGAAAACCTTGTGTAAGGCAGAGGACACATCATTTAGGTAAAGCAATAGCCTACAGAATTGGAAAATATTTTTACTAACTACATATACAATAGAGGGCAAATATTTGAAATTAAAACTCAAGAAAACAACCCAATTTTAAAATGGGGTACATATCTAAGTCAAATTTAGAGAAACATTTAAAGAAATGTCCAACATCCTTTGCCATCAAGAAATTTCATTTTATACCTGTCAGCATGGCTAAGAACAACAAAATAAATAACATTTCATGATGGTGGGTATTTGGAGTAAGAAAAGAGTCATCCATTGTTGGTGGGAGTGCAAAATCATATGCACATTATGGATATTTATCTGGTTGTTCTTCAGGAAGATGAGAATCAATCTATCTAAGGATTCAGCTACAATACATTTGGGCATATAGTTGAAGAACACTTCGTCATATCATACCACAAATACATTTGATCACCATGTTCTTTGGTAGTGTATTTATAGTATCTAGAAATTGGACCTAGATGTTCCTAAAAAGACCATAAAGAAATTGTGATACATGTATACAATAGAAAATTTTATTAAAAATTAAGCAGTTAAAAAAACTGAAACCAGGAAATTTACCCTTAAATAAATGAAAGTATACAAAAATCATTCTGAGTGCAGTAACTCAGACACAGAAATACAAATATATGGATATGTGCTGCAAAGTCAATAATAACCAAGCTGCAAATTAACAGAACAACAGAGAACAGGTATAGAGTAACAGACTAGAGAGTACAGGTAGATCTCCCTAGGAAAAGGAAACAGAATATATTTATGAATGTTATATGAAATAGTTATGGGTGGATGACAAATGGGCTGGAAGTAGAGAATTAAGTAATAGAAGAGATGAGAGTAGGAATACAGCACAGGAACAGCAAAAGCTAAAGACCACATTAGAGTAATATGGAACCTAGTATGGTAGATTTCTAAAAATATACATGTAAGAATGTGATCTGAATTAAAATTTCTAAATAATGAGGGTGACAAAGTCCCAACTGAAAATGTCTTGTCATCAAATAAAGCTTCTAGTACCTGGATTGGTCTACATCTAATTGAGCTGTTGGCCAAAGGGGAAACCACCAAACAGCTCATATTTTTCCTAAGACTCCAGTTGCTTTCTCAAAATGGCAGCAAAGCCCCATTGCAGAGGACAACACCTAAGCAATTTGGTGAACATGGAGAAGTTGAGCTCCTACCAATAGAAACTTCACACATATATTTCAGTATTTTTGGTACAGGAAGGAAAGTACAGGAATGCTACCAGAAGAGAAATCTACAATCCACAGCAGCTGCAAACCCACTGATCTGCAATCTGTTTCGCCAACAAGATATTCTAAAGCAATGATGACATAGTGCTTATGGGAAGAAGAAACCAATATCTGATTTGATCTCAGGCCTATTTCATCAGATGGAACCCATATACAACACTGCTTTGGTGACCAGGAACCTAAGAATCAACAATTCAGGAGCCTAAGGTAAAACTAAATATTATGGTTCTAAAACATATGTAGTAGTAAAAAGACTCTAAATGACAGTTTACGGTACTGACAGATTGGTGCCTTGCTCATCCATCACCACATCAGAAAAGCTTCTGTAGCAACAAATGTAAACAAATATAGACCCAGAGTCACACATTATGCAATTTGTGAGACCTAAATGTGGTAACTCCATCAAATTTCTCCCCTCAGGATCAGTGAATGGTGCAGAAGAAAAAGCAGAAAGAGTGTAAAACCCAGGGAGAGGAACTTGGAAGAATAGCCAGAAAACAAAGCCCTCTTAATCAACTTGAGCAACGCTCTTTTAAACTCATAGAGACCTGAGTGGCATATGTACACAAGTCTGTACCAAGTTCTCTCTATATAATGGAATCAACACATTTACATCTAATTCCTTCTCAGACAACTGGATATATGATATATTCACAGATTTTATATTATTATGACTGGTACTGTTATCTACTCTGTTTCACATTTGATGAGGTACCAGATCATCTTCTATCATTAGACATAAACTTCCATAGCAACAAGAACATAAAATAAGTTTAGGCATAAAACAAACTTCCATTTCTTATCACACAAAGGGGGAAAATAATTTAATTGACTTAATTATTTGGCCACACATTTTATCAAAAGGAAAAAATAAAATAAAAAAGCCAAAGAACTTTTAAATCCCAAATCATGTGCCATAGCTATTCCAGAAGCAGTTTCAAAACAGCTAGCAACAATGCATATTCCTCTTGGCATTTGAGTGCTCATTATGTCAACAGATTTTCTGTTTCTCAGTGAAATTTATTAAATGTAAGTCATTTAATATTTTCATTTACTTTTGTAGCATGGAGGAAAGGTATCAGACATAAAATCTGAAATGTGGCTGTGTTGTTTCGAAATGGATGTCTTCTGGGTGAGACACCGAGTAAAAGGTTTAATTTTCACCATAACAAAAGTATTTTGTGATTTTTTCTGTAAACAATGACAACCTTGCAAAGACAGCTTCCCTTTTAGATAGAGAAATGTAGAGATGAAAACAAAGTGTGAATGTAGTTAGATAAACAAAACACAGAAAAGAGCTTACCTGGACAAATGAGCATTATGAGAATCTCTATTTGATTGTATGTAACTTTCCTCTGTTCTAACGTGTTTTATGAAATTAAAGTTATAAGTCATTAAATTATTAAGGCAAATACCTGATCTTGAATTCAGGAAGAACACACTTCATGGAAAAGTGTAGTGAAAACATTCTTATTGCTCAATACAGAATGTTATCTTGAAGAGATTACAGACCAGAAATCAAGGAGTTCACTGGCTGTTGCTTTCATCAGTGTAAGTCATTCCAATGTGAGCTGAGTCCAGTTGTGCAAATGTCAGATTAGCTAAGGCCTATTTTCCAGTAACTGATGTGTGAGAAAGATAATTTTGTAAAATCTTGTGACTGAAGTTGTGGGTTTTGCAGTGAAGTCATCTTCTATTAACACTAGAACCCAGAAAAAGCAGAAAAGGATTGCAAAATATTAGACAATATTTATTTTACATGAAATTCAAAACAAACAAAATTAAAGATATTAGCAATAAATGGGCATTTCAAGTTATATAAAATGCCCACTACTTTAAGTATGAGTGATATCAATTTCATCTCATTTTGAACTTGTGCTATTACGAGTAAACATGTTTCTGTACCATTATAAACCAGCTGTATATTTCTAAATAAGGAGAAATCTATGCTCAATATATAGATAAGCCCTCTATCTATGCTGATGCATAAATTGCATCATGAGTGGGTTATTAAAAGGGCAAACCCAGGTATTTTTCCAGAGTTAATATATGTTGACTTACTGCTGTAATTGATATAAAATCATCTCAAAGAATTTTCTTCTTCCTTATGGAAAAAACATTGATATATAATCAGAGGTCTATGTGGTAAGATTCAAGGCAAAACTAACAGCTCTCCTTGCAAGGGAAAGGTGACTGCACAATCAGAAAAGCTAGATAGATGGATAAAGGTAGAAACATTATTAATTGGAAGAAAGTGAGTTAAGAATCTCTAGGGAGGCAATCATATTGCAATATAAATTATTTTATTGGTTTTTAAAGTAACTATTGATTTAATAAGGCAATAAATGAAGTAATATGAAAACAGCCAATATTGGTCATTAACAACCAACCAGCAAGCTGATCATTGTGATCTATTTTTTATAAAACCTATTTGTGTGAACAAATAAATGTCATTATTAATAAGACAAGTATAACTCAGAAATCTTTAAATTTACTATATAATGGGCTAAATTATAATAATTGTGAATAATTCACTTTTAAGTACATAAAACCTTCCTGGTCAATTTAATTGTAGCTATTAACTAGATCCAATATTACATTATCACTTGTTAGGAGATACTAATGTTTATGTACAAAATCAGTCAGGAGATGTGATCTGAGGTTGTGGCTGCCTCAATGTAATTGGCACAATATAACAGAGCTGATCAAAGAAAAATGGTGTCAGACAAATAAAAAGAAATATAGGCAATAGTGACCCACTTGGAGCTAGTTAAATTATTATGGATTATCAACATGAATTCATTTACTCTTGCTTAAAATAGTTTTCAGTTTGCCAAACATATGTGAATTAAATTAAACCAATGAGGAAATTAGACAACACTGTCATTAAATTCACCAAGTGCCTGTCTCAGTCATGACATTGATTAATGAAAAATTGAAGTAATTTTCTAAAGTTCAAAAAGAAGTGTTTATTACACCCTCAACCAGTATGAAAGAGAGGCTAAGAAGTCACAAATACATAAAAATTTGTAGTTTCTTTCATTTCTTGCCTATGAAAATAAGAAAACAATTTTATAATTTTACTTTATAACTTTGCAAATTAAAAAATATATTTAGTTTAATTAGACTCTATTTCTAGTAAAAGTTACCCTTTATATCACATAATATGATTAATTTTAAGCCACAAAACTTATTGCATGAAAAGAAATTTGGCATGAAAAATTTCTGGGATTTTTGAAATGTGTTATATTAGTTGTTATGAATGCAGATTAATATCAGTATGACTGACTTTCTCCTAAGTTTATTTCAGAAATAATATGCCTAATAAGGCAAAACCCACTGATTATGCTTATTAAGAAATAGCCACAAATAATATAAAAATACTGTGGTGTGACTCTAAGCAAGTAAATGAAAGATCTGTATGACAAGAATTTCAAGTCTCTGAAAAAAGAAATTGAAGATCTCATAAGATGGAAAGATCTCCCATACTCTTGGATAGGGAGGGCTAATATAGTAAAAATCTCCACCTTGCCTAAAGCAATATACAGATTCAATGCAATCCCCATGAAAATTCCAATTCAATTCTGCATAGAATTAGAAAGAGTAATTTCCAAATTTATCTGAAATAACAAAAAACTCAGGATAGTGAAAACTATTCTCAACAATAAAATAACTTATGGGGGAATAACCATATCTGACCTCAAGCTATACTGCAGAGCAATAATGATAAAAGCTGCATGGTATTGGTACAATGACAGGCAGATAGCTCAATGGAATAGAATTGAAGACCCAGAAATGAACCCACACACCTACGGTCACTTAATATTTGACAAAGGAGCTAAAACCATCCAGTGGAAAAAAGACAGCATTTTCAACAAATGGTGCTGAGTCAAATGGCAGTCAACATGTAGAAGGATGCAAATTAATCCATTAATATCTCCCTGTACAAATCTCAAGTCCACGTGGATCAAGGACCTCCACATAAAACAAGATACACTGAATCTAATAAACAAGAAAGTAGGAAAGAACCTGGAATACATGGGCACAGGAGTAAATTTCCTGAATAGAACACCAATAGCTTATGCTCTAAGATCAATAATTGACAAATTGGACCTCATAAAATTGCAAAGCTTTTGTAAGGCAAAGAACACTGTCAATAGGATAAAACAGCAACCAACAGATTGGGGAAAGATCTTTACCAATCCTATAGCTGATAGAGGGCTAATGTCCAATATATACAAAGAACTCAAGAAGTTAGACTCCAGAGAACCAAATAACCCTATTAAAAATGGGGTACAGAGCTAAACAAAGAATTCTCAACTGAGGAATACTGGATGGCTGAGAAACACCTAAAGAAATGTTCAGCATTCTTAATCATCTACAGAGGAATGGATACAGAAAATGTGGTATATTTACACAATGGAATACTACTCATTACCACGAATGTATACAATTCTTAGGCAAATGAATAGAGCTAGAAACTATCATCCTGAGTGAGGTAACCCAGTCACAAAAGAACACACATGGTACACAATTGCTGATAAGTGGATATAAGCCCCAAAGCTCGTAATACCAATGATACAACTCACAGACCGCGTGAAGTTCAAGATGAAGAAAGACCAAAGTGTGAATACTTTGATCCTTATTGAAAAGGGGATGAAAACACCCAGGGCTCACAGCCAATCAACAGAATGTACATAGGGTCCCCAATGGAGCAGCTAGAGAGAGGCTCCAAGGAGGTGAAGAGGTTTGCAGCCCTACAGGAGGAACAATAATATTACCAACCAGTATCCCCCAGAGCTCCCAGGGACTAAACCACAAACCAAAGGGTACACATGGAGGGTTCCATGGCTCCAGCTACATATGCAGCAGAAGATGACCATTTCAGACATCAATGAGAGGAGAGGCCATTGGTCCTGTGAAGTCTCAATTCCCCAGAATAGGGGAATGCAATTATCTAATAATAAAAATAAAAATAAAGAACTTGCAAAAAAGAGAAATATCACTAACAAACAAGTGTGTTACTGGCATAAAACAGACATTGGGACCAATAGAATAGAATAGAAAAGTGCATGATTTTAACAAAATGGGCTGAGAATACACATTGGAGAAAAGATAGCAATTTCAACAAATGGAGATGGTCAAATTGGATAGCTACATGCAGAAAATGAAACTCCATTCTTGTTTCTTTCCCTTCATAAAACTGAACTTCAAGTGAATCAAGGAACCCAACAGAAGATCTGATATCCAGAATATATTAGAAAAAAAGTAAAAAATATGCTTATAAGCACGGTAAAGGGTTTTCTGAACATGATCCTCAAAAGTTCTGCCATTAACACTGACAATCAACAAATAGATCTACATAAAACTAAAGGGTTTCTGAACAACAAAAGGACACCATCATTTAAATGAAGAGAGTGCCTAGAGAATGGAGAAAAATGTTTACCAATACATATGTGACATATATAGCATCTAGGATATATAGAGACTTAAAAATATAAACATCAAGAAAATAAACACCACCACCTCCAAATGGGGATGGATATCAATAAAGAATTCTCAAAACATAAATTTCAAAACTCCATAAAATGTTTCTGAATTAGTCAATATAAGGGAAACTACTTTGAGACCACCTTACCCTGGACAGAATAGATAAGATCAAAACATAAGTAATAAATTCTGATGTGACTGTGGAGGAAGGGGAACATTCATTTCTGGTGGGAGACCAGTGAAACCATATGGAAATCAGCAGATGTTTATTAAAAAAAACTAGAAATAGAAAGATATTAATCAATCTCATCCAGCTGTAGAACCTGCAACCACAGCAATTATGACTCACCTGACTGCAACAGTGGCATAAATGACATTGTCGTAACCAACTACTTTTTGATTGAATTTAAGTTTCTCTTCACAAGATGAAGCCTATACTTCACATAGTTGCTGAAGCCTATAGCCTGTATGCAAAGGTCATAGGCCCTAGGAAAGAACCTGTTACTGTTATTTTACCAAGAGGCCATAGTATTAATGCAACTCCTAACAACTTGTTCTACTTAAAGATTAGTGAATCATTCAAACTCTTCAGAGAAGTGTTTTTTTTAAGTACATGACAATTACCACTGACAGCCACCATGTTAAAGATGAGGAAAATAAGTGACTGTGGAGTGTTTAGCCCTAAATGAGACGTCTAATTCACACTCAGTTCCTCCCATGGTTCAGAGATCATTGTGGGAGAAGGGAAAGAGACTCTAAAAGACAGAGATAGTAGATGACTACAGGCATTTGCAAGGAAATTGTTCTTCGGAGACAATAGGTCAGTTGCTTATACGAAGTCATAGAAATTATAACAGCCTGCTCAAGGCTAGTGAAAGCACAAACCAAAATATTTTCAGAATGGAAAGGGAAGGTAGGCACCAAATTCTAACCCTAGCAAAGGAACTGTAGTAACTGATAGCTGCTGAGAGAGGAAAAAATAGCTTTTATTAGAATGTGGTTTGTGATAGGTCTAGCACACAAAACACCTAAGAAATAGGCAGCAAAAAATGAGACTTGATAGGTTTAAAAAGAAAAGGCACAAAGTTGGAAGGGCATATCAAAGAGAATATGGAAAAATAGAGGGGAATAGGTATGATCAAAATAAATGTATTGTATGTCCCGACCAGCAGGACAGTCAACAGGGTCCCCGGACCACCTAGGAGAGGATGAGAGACAAGAGACACGAGAGACGGAGAGCAACAGAGTATTCTGATCAAGCTGTCAAACTTTATTGTTTTACACACCGCAAAGCAAGAAGGATATAGGGAGGGGGTATGAGGGGGAAACATTGTCTCCGGGGAACAGTCTCTCAGGGGCCAAGCACTGTCTCTAAACATTGATTCTAGGAAGTAGTCTCTCAGAATTTTCTCTCAGAATCTCATGACAAAGCTGGCTTGGGCTTCAAGGAAGCTGGCAAACTAAAATGATCACGAGGGGGTGAAGTGGATAGAGATTGTTATAGTAACCTAACTGCAGGTGAGCTCTGTTTGTTCTAACCAACATGAGCTCTATATGTGCTGACCAACCTTTGATATTTGCAAACCTGAAAACTAATATTTTTCCTTCTAAAGGCAGGCTTGAGCATGTAAGATGGCTGAAAGGAGGGGGTTTTGAGATCTAAGTGAGAATGGCTCCTGGCAATTGTACAGATTTCTCAAAGAATTAATAAAAATATTTTCAGAAAAGAAAAATCATTTTAATGTCTATAGAAGAAAAAGAAAATATGGGTGTTTTGATAAACCATCTTAAATAGTAAAAAGAAATAAACTTCATTAGTGCACATTTTAAACTTTATCAAATAATGTACATTTAAGGTTCCAAATAACAGAAGGAGCACCCACAAAGTGATTTTTCCTTTGTTATGAATGCAGAATCAAACCGATAGACCACATTAATGCAAATAGGACCCATTTTGCAGATTTCCTGTATAAGTCATTACTAACCACTGTGAGTGCAGGCATGCATTGGAATGTTGTTCTTTCCTCTGAGATTTAGCTCTGTATTACAGTGAAGAATCAATGTCAATCTCTGTAGCAAAACTGTGAAGCAGACATGTTCATCCTCTTTCTTTTTTGGTTGGGCCACTGGCCAGAGGTGAAGAGCTATCCTAATGCTGAGGGAGTAAGGAAGGTCCTTTCAACCTCAGGAATCAGGTCTCTTGGCTGTATTCACCACTACTCTATTCCACATTTCTATGGCTTTTATATTAGCTTTTCAATTTTTGCTAAATTTCCAAAAACAAAATCCATTTCTAGTACATTATATTTTTATACACTAAATTGGGTAGGACTTTTTGTGGTTTTCAACACTTGAAAAAAATAATAGTACATATCTTATGCCCATGCAAATGAGGCATTCTGTGTATAAAAAACAGGTATGGATTACCAAAAACCAAAAACAAACAAACAAACAAACAAAAAAAACAAAAAAACATTGTCTTTGATTTGAAATAAAAGGGAGTTAGTTATACCACATGAAAGAAGTCAGTGCAGGTGTCAGACAGGTAAGCAAACCCTGACAAGGAGATTAAACCAAGGTGAAAACTGGGTAAAGATTGACTTCATCAACCTGGATCACAAGTTGAGGAGTCTAAAGCCAGGTTGTTCACTGTCGACATAGTTAAAACAGTTCAATTTGGAAAAAGGTTTCTAGGCAATAACCATTCCGGTTTCAGATGCACAATAAAGGCTAAGGTATGACTATGTAGAAGCTCTTTTATAATGTACATGTAACCATGAGGATGGATTCTATAACTAAAAGGCCTAGAATCTAGTGTGGTCTCTGAGAACAATAGCATAGAGGTCAGTAGTCTAGAAAATGCATGCCACTTAATGGCATCTCCACTAAGGATAGGTAGTGGTTTAAGGAGGGAAGAGTCTGGGAAATTTGGGTGAGGTCTGTTTCCACTGAAAGCAAAAAGCTCACCAGGTTGTTAACGAAATCTATTCTCAGCCTTCTGAAAGGGGAAAACGGGATATTGTATCTCTTCGGTTGATAAAAGGCCGCTGTGTGTTTAACATTCCTGGTTTCCCTTGTGCTGTAGGGGTACAAGGACCTTTGTACCCCGTGCCTCTTAATAAAACATAGACTAGACACTCAGCACAGACACTATGCAGAGCTCTGTATTTCTTTTACTTTCTCCCTGATCCTCACTTTACATTCCTCTGTTTCACTTCCTTTCCTTTCCATTTTCTTCCCCTCCCTTTCTTTCATCTTTTTTTTTTACCTTTTATAAACAGGTCTCACCATGTAATCTCTGTTGCTCTTGAACTTGTGATTTTTCCTGCCTTGACATCCAAAGAGCTAGGTTTATAGGTAAAGCCATATCTTACATTTTCTCTTATACTCCAGGTTATCTACGCATTTACAACAAAGCCTAATATTATTTTTGAGTTGATTTTTGCTAAAGAGTTTATTTTTTCTGTAAGACTTTTTTTAAATTAATGTAACATCTTTTACTTTTTACTCCTTATTTTTGGAGATGAAATACCAGACATCACTGAGGTAAATTCCACATTGTTGATGTCACATGTATTTTACCAAACTCTTTATTGAACAATAGCAACAAAAACTTGGATTATTATAATTAGTTTTAAAGGTTAATATAATTTTTCAATACTAATGTAGAATTGATACTGACTTGCATAAAATAAATGAAGAGTTAAAATTTACAAGGGGGAAGTTAGGTTGTCACATTGTAATCATTCTTCTAAGCAATCTACCTCTTACAGCTTCTACCAAACTAAAAGGGTAAGTGTTTTTAATGGTGGATCAGTATTAAGTAAATATATTCTCCACCAGGCAAGCATCTAAAAGGTTCAGAAACACTGACAAGTGTTTTGTTTCTGGTTTCTGACCTGGACTGAACCAGACACATTGAAATAATGTCAGAAAGATTGTTTTTAGCCAGAAGTAGAAGTAAATCTGCCAGTTCTTCAGCTTTGAACATTTGAGAAGTTATTTTTGACCTAGTCCACAGTCTGAACTACAAAACTTTTCAGAGGATAATGGAAATCTTAAGCTGTAGGAAGGGTGTTCCTGCTGAAAGGTAAACATTGATGAGCAGCAGACGCAAATTGTAATCATAAATCTGGAGAACAGTTGAGGATTCCAGGTAATGTGCCTTGTGGCTGGAGCCCAACCAATGCACAAACCAGAACAGTCAGGAGCACCTAGCAAATAGTCTAAGGGGGTTCAAAGAACTTTCCATCATCCATCTTTAGTGAAGAAAATCTATCAATAGTTAATTCTCCATGCAAGCCATAGCATACTAAGTTTATTGGATTTTCTACAATAGTTTGATTTTTATAATTAAGTAATTCAAATTTCAGTAGTTTTTACCTTTGTCTCCAATGACAAAATATTTTCATTCTAGAGCTACACTTTTTGTAACATGGAAAGAGAATAATGTCTCATCCAGGGTTATATATTATTGTCAACATTTGGAATATGTTTTTCTTATGTTTATTTTATGTTATTAAAACTTAATTTTGTTTTCTCTTGGAACCAGGAACGGGAGCTGAAATATCCAGTGAAAGGTCATGCATCCTAGAATATCCCTTTGAGGAAAGAAGTGACACGTTATCCCCACGTTACACAAACATTAGACCTTGCCTATGTCTACAATCACAAGAGAATCACAAATTGAGCTCATTTTTGTCTTTTTGGACACTAGCTGGAAGCTCTCCTTTGTGTATTCAATTTTTATATACTTAACAATCAGACTCATCTCTCTGTGTTTAACCAAGATTAAACAAGAAATGATTCTTCAAATGCGAATTGATCCATCCTTGTCTCCTTGTACTAAGCTCAAATCCAAATGGATCAAGGACCTCCACATAAAGCCAGATACTCTGAAGCTAATAGAAAAGAAACTGGAGAAGACCCTTGAGGACATCGGTACAGGGAGAAAGTTTCTGAACAGAACACCAATAGCATATGCTCTAAGATCAAGAATTGACAAATGGGACCTCATAAAATTACAAAGTTTCTGTAAGGCAAAGGACACCATCAAAAGGACAGATCAGCAACCAACAAATTGAGAAAAGATCTTCACCAATCCTACATCAGATAGAGGGCTAATATCCAATATATATAAAGAACTCAAGAAGTTAGACTCCAGAAAACCAAACAACCCTATTAAAAAATGGGGTACAGAGTTAAACAAAGAATTCTCACTTGAAGAACTTCGGATGGCGGAGAAGCATCTTAAAAAATGCTCAACTTCATTAGTCATTAGGGAAATGCAAATCAAAACAACCCTGAGATTTCACCTTACACCAGTCAGAATGGCTAAGATTAAAAATTCAGGAGACAGCAGGTGTTGGAGAGGGTGTGGAGAAAGAGGAACACTCCTCCACTGCTGGTGGGGTTGCAAATTGGTACAACCACTCTGGAAATCAGTCTGGCGGTTCCTCTGAAAACTGGGCACCTCACTTCCAGAAGATCCTGCTATATTACTCCTGGGCATATACCCAGAGGATTCCCCACCATGTAATAAGGATACATGCTCTACTATGTTCATAGCAGCCCTATTTATAATTGCCAGATGCTGGAAAGAACCCAGGTATCCCTCAACAGAAGAGTGGATGCAAAAAATGTGGTATATATCTACACAATGGAGTACTATTCAGCCATTAGAAACAATGAATTCATGAAATTCTTAGGCAAATGGATGGAGCTGGAGAACATCAAACTAAGTGAGGTAACCCAGACTCAAAAGATGAATCATGGTATGCACTCACTAATAAGTGGATATTAACCTAGAAAACTGGAATACCCAAAACATAATCCACACATCAAATGAGGTACAAGAAGAATGGAGGAGTGGCCCCTTGTTCTGGAAAGACTCAATGAAGCAGTGGAAGTGGGAAGGGTTGGGTGGGAAAACAGGGGGAGGGAAGGGGACTGATGGGACTTTCGGGAGTGGGGGTCCAGAAAAGGGGAAATCCTTTGAAATGTAAATAAATATATCAATAAATTAAAAAAAAAGAAATGATTCTTCAGACTTACTATTTACTTTTATTCCCAGCTCATTAACAGTCATTATGGGAATGACTCTCCAAAATCTAAAGTTTCCTCAAACTTTTGAATTACAAGTATAGGGTATCAGGATGGGTTATCATTTCTGTAATTATTTTAAGTTAGGATTATATTTTCTAAGTGGACGTATCAATGTAAAGGCCCAAGAGATTAGTATCCAGAGCCAAATTTTTCAGAGTTGTTTTTATTTCATATAACTACTCTTTAGTGGCCAAACTAAAAAGCAAGCAAACTACCCCATGGAGTCTAAATACTACACTAATAAATAATTCAGATCATATAATGTAAAAGTGAGTTTTAAAACACTGTGTTCCTATCAATAGTATTTAAATGGCTATATTTGATAGAAACAAAGTGGTTTAAATTGTAAGACTACTTATTACTTACAAAAATCTCAATATTTAGATAAGAAGCTTATGATTCACTCCTAGTGTTGTGCATGTTTTCATATTTCTTTTCTACCTTCTGCTCACAGACCTGGGCCACAAATTAAAGCATATTATGCCCATCTTCAGAAAAAAAGAAAAAGGAAAAAAATTGATTGAACATTAATCTCATGCTTATCTTTTAGTTTGGGAATATTTTTCCAGCAGAATTTTTCTCTACCCACTGTAAGGCACCTACTTAGAAAATATTTGCTATCAGTAAAAAGTAAAAGTACCATGATTAGCATAAATGAGATAACCTCGTTTTCTATGTTTGATGTTTTGTCTTGTTTTCTGGAGAGTGACAGCATTTGGGAGGCAGAGGCAGGTGGATTTCTGAGTTTGAGGTCAGCCTGGTCTACAAAGTGAGTTCCAGGACACCCAGGGCTACACAGAGAAACCCTGTCTCGAAAAATACCAAAAAACAAACAAAACAAACAAACAAACAAAAAAAAACCAAAAAAACCAAAGATGGATTCATTAAAAAATATTCTCTGGAGAACTGCCATTTGTAGGTAGCTAAAACATTCAATATTGTAGCAATAACTCCTGAAGTTATTCAGGGTGATGAAGGGGACACCAATTACAGCACCAAGGGAAAGATATTTTTCAGAATACCATGCATGTTGTTTTGAGACTGGGTTACTTCACTTAGTATACTTTCTAGTTCCGTACATTTGCCTAAGAATTTCATGAATTCATTGTTTTTAATAGCTGAGTACTCCATTGTGTAAATGTACCACATTTTCTGTATTCATTCCTCTGTTGAAGGACATCTGGAATCTTCCCAGCTTCTGGGTATTATAAATAGGGTTGCAATGAACATAGTGGAGAATGTGCCCTTGTTATATGTTGGAGCATCTTTTGTGTGTATACCCTGGAGTGGTATAGCTGGGTCCTCGGGTAATTCTATGTCCAGATTTTTGAGGAACCACCAGACTGGCTTCCAGATTGGTTGAACCAGCTTGCAATCCCACCAACAATGGAGTAGTGTTCCTCTTTATCACAATCTTGCCAGCATCTACTGTCACCTGAATATTTTATCTTAGTCATTGTGACTGGTGTGAAGTGGAATCTCAAGGTTGTTTCAGTACGCATTTCCCTGAAGACAAAGGATGTTGAACATTTCTTTAGTTGCTTCTCAGTCCTTCGATGTTCCTCGGTTGATAATTTTTTGTTTAGCTCTGTATCCCATTTTTAATAGGGGTATTTGACTTTCTGGAGTCTAACTTCTTGAGTTCTTTGTAAATACTGGATATTAGTCCTCTATGGGATGTATGATGGGTCAAGATCTTTTCCCAATCAGTTGGCGGCCATTTTGTCCTATTGACAGTGTCCTTTGACTTACAAAAAGTTTGCAATATTACAAAGTCTCATTTGTCTATTGTTGCTCTTAGAGCATAAGCCATTGGTGTTCTGTTCAGGAAAATTTCCCCTGTGCCCATGTGTTTGAGGTTCTTCCCAATTTTCTCTTCTATTAGTTTCAGTATATCTGGTTTATGTGGAGGTCCTTGATCCGCTTGGACTTGAACTTTGTACAAGGAGATAAGAATGGATTCATTTGCATTCTTCTACATGTTGAATTCCAGTTGAACCAGGATCATTCATTGAAAATACTATCTTTTCTCCACTGGATGGTTTTAGCTCCTTTGTCAAAGACCATAGGTGCCATACTAACCTCAGTAGAATCTGTGTGACAAGTTGCACAGACTGAGGTGAAAACTTTAAAAGCAGGAGGCTACCTGAAACCTGTTGTGAAACTCTTGCCCAGAACAACATATTGAGCCATAGGTCCATGACAACTTATCTGTTTTGTTTTCTTTTATTCCTTTTTTTATTTACAACACATTCCTTGTAGCCTAGGCCAAGATATTAAGTGAGAGTAATGGGTAAGAAACCATCCCTTGAGTTGAGGTTACTAACATGACCTTATCTTCGGGAAAACCAATGCTTTACCTTATAAATCACTTACAATAATATATAATAGTATTATGAAAGTTTAAAAAGGTTCCTAACAATAAAATTTCATATGGTTACACATGTGTCATTGGCTGTAGGCTTTGGTATATGGTAAAGAAAGCCTCAAATAAGAAGAATTAAAATACTTTAAATTTATGCATTGAAGATTTATAAAAGTCAGGCATTGGATGTTAAACAATAATGACCATAATGATTTATTAACCTGCTCTTAGAAATATGCCACTAGCTTTGGATGACTGCCCAACTAAATATATCCTTTCAGAATTGTAACACTTAAATCATATCTATTAACAATGATGTTACCTGTTCTGTTTGTGATTCACTGAATACATCCTTTCTAAAACACTTGGATGATTTCAATTAATAATGATGTTACCTGATTTGTTTCTGATTCTCTGAATACATCTTTTCAGAGTGGTAATGTTTGCTTGATTTTTGTGATTTATTGTGCCAAAGGATGCTTCCTTCCTCTGAGGGCTCTGGCATATTATTAAAAGAACTTTCATGGGAAAATGCCAATACTCTTTGCCAGGAACTAATTAGACCAATCAGAAAAACAGGGACGGTGCAAGAGTACATCAAAGCATGTATAGATGCCTCACCAGCAGTGGTCTAGGGTGTGGCCTATGCTGCAGCAATTGAAGGGCAACATTTCAGTGCCTATGTTCAGAACTTAAGAGAAGGAAAAAAACAAAGGTTTTGTGCTTTTCTTGTGGCCAACAAGGACATATGAGCAGTGACTTTAAAAAAGAAGAGCAGACTTCTAAGAATAAAAATAAGAAAAACCAACCTCTAGTGTTAAATCCTCAGTGTAAGAAGGGAAAGCATTGGAGGAATGAAGGTAAATCGAAATTTCATTAGAATGGAACCCCTCTGAAAGATGAGGAGACAATAACCTGGGTGAGAGGCATGCCCTCTACCAAAAAAATTTTAAAAAGTGCAAAAAAGGGAGACAGAGAAAGGTAAAACCTCTGGCCCCTGAATTTAGCATCTAAAGCTCACCCAGAGCAACAGCAGGAAGTGCAGGATTAGATCTTGCAGTAGATAAAGATTATATACTCTCTCTTTATGAGGGAGTACAATTAATAGATACAAGATTTAAAGGGCCACTATCACCTGGTACCTTTGGTCTTATAACAGGAAGAAGTTCAAATTATAAGAAAAGTTTTGAAGTACTTCCTTGGGTGATTGATTCAAACTTCCAGGTACAAGTAAAAATTATGATTAGGCCTTTTCAAAGGTATCAATGGAAGGTTCTCCCCCAAGGTATGAAAAATAGTCCCTCTCTTTGTCATAAATTTGTAGATCAAGCTTTAAGATCCATTAGGGCTAAGCATGAAAAGGCTTTCATATTACATTAAATGGATGATATTTATAGCAGAAAAAAAGGACAACTGAATTAATTTTGAAAAATATGATTGAGAAATTGACCCAGCAGGGACTAATTATTGCCTCTGACAAAATTCAACATAATAAGCCAATAAACTATTTGAGAAAAACAATTTCTAGTGAATATATCATATCTCAAAAATTATAACTTAAGATTGATAGATTAAAGGCCCTTACTGATTTTCAAAAATTATTGGGAAATAGTCATTGGATTAGATGTTATTTAAAAATTATCACAAAACAGTTGCACCATTTATTTGAAATTTTTAAAGGAGATCCTGATCACAAGTCTAAAAATCAGCTTACAAAACAAGCCTTAAAACAATTAGAATTGATAGAATAAAAGATACAAGATGCAAAAGTAAAGCAAATAAATTATCTGAAAACATGGTCTCTTATACTTAAAACATCTTACACCCCTACTGAATGTTTATGGCAAGAAGATGTACTAGAATGGATTCACCTCCCTCATATTTAAGTAAAAATAGTATGTTCTTATCCTTTCATGTGTAGTCAATAAATTATTGAAGGGAGGTTAAGATCCAGGGAACTATTTGGCAAAGAAACACATGAAATTTTTATTTCCTATAATAAGGATTAATTGGTGTGTTTACTTCAAACTGCAGATTATTTGGGAGTTGCATTATCTCATTATATGGGACAAAACAAATATCATGTACTTTGACACCCAATATTAAAGTTTGTAAAAGAAACAGAAATAATCTTTCCTTCTAAGACAGCATAGCAATGCCCTCTTGGTATTTACAGATGGGTCATCCAATGGATGATGGCATCCAATGATGCCATTCAGCTGTCTATATAAAAGATAGACTTGTAATTATTTAAAAAGCAAAATAAATTTCTGCACAGCAGGTGGAAATTATTGTAGTTATTACTGCACTTAAACATAAATCTGAAGAGTTTAACCTTTATACAGATTCAAAATATGTAGTTAGTTTATTTCCTGATATAAAGACAGATCTTATATCTGAAAATTCCAAAATTATATCACTCTTGCTTTAGTTGCAAAATATAATTCAATCAAGAAAAGGAAAAAATTTTATAGGACATATTAGAGGACACACTAGCCTGCAGAAGATACCATAAAAACATTGACATAAGAGTAAAAGAAAATGTGAAATGCAAACAACTCCTAATTCAAAACATCCAGAAAATCCAGGACACAATGAGAAGACCAAACATAAGGATTATGGATATAGAAGAAAGCAAAGATTTCCAACTTAAAGGCCCAGTAAATATCTTCAACAAAATTATAGAAGAAAACTTCCCTAACCTAAAGAAAGAGATGTAAATAAACATACAAGAAGCATACAGAACTCCAAATAGATTAGACCAGAAAAGAAATTCCTCCTGTCACATAACAGTCAAAACACCAAATGTACAAAACAAAGAAGGAATATTCAAAGAAGAAAGGAAAAAATGTCAACTGACATACAAAGGCACACCTATCAGAATTCTCTCCAAAGATTGTGAAAGCAAGAAGTTCCTGTGCAGATCTCATACAGACCCTTAGAGAACACAAATGCCTGTCCAGACTACTATACCCAGCAAAACTCTCAATTAACATAGTGAAGAAATATAGCTATTCCATGACAAAATCAAATTTATACATTTTCTCTCTACAATCCAGCCCTAAAAAAGGATAATAGATGGAAAACCCCAACACAAAAAAGGAAAGTACACCCTAGAAAAACAAGAAAGTAATCTTTCAACAAACACAAAAGAAGAGAGTCACACAAACATAAAAATAACATCAAAAACAACAAGAAGCAGCAATCACTATTACTTAATATCTATTAACATCAATGAACTCAATTCCCCAATAAAAAAACATAGACTAACAGATTGGATTCGAAAACAAGACCCAGCATTTTGCTGTATATAGGAAACACACCTCAGTGTTAAATACAAATATGCCAGAGTAATGGTATTGAAAACAGTTTTCCAAGCAAATGATCACAAGAAACAAGCTGGAGTAGATATTCTAATATTGGATAAAATCAACTTTCAACTATAAGTCATAAAAACAGATAAGGAAGGGCACTTCATACTCATCAAAACAAAACCTACCAAGAAGATCTCTCAGTTCTGAACATCTATGCTCCAAATACAAGGGCATCCATATGCATAAAAGAAACTTTTCTAAAGCTCAAAAGACACATTGCACCTCACACAATAATAGTGGGGGCTTCAACACCCCATTCTCATCAATGGACAATTCAGGGAAACACAAACTAAACAGAGACAGTGTAACTTAAAAAAAGTTATGAAACAAATGGATTTAACAGATATCTATAGAACATTTCATCCTAAAGCAAAAGAATATACCTTCTTCTCAGCACCTCATGGTACCTTCTCCAAAATTGACCACATAATTGGTCACAAATCAGACTTCAACTGATATAAGAAAGTTGACACAATCCTATGCCTTCTAACAGATTACTACAAATTAAAGCTGGTCTTCAAAAGCTATACAAACAACAGAAAGCTCACAAACATGGAAGCTGAACAACACTCTACTAAATGATTATTTGGTCAAAGAAGAAATAAAAAAAGAAATTAAAGACTTTTTAGAATTTAAAGAAAATGAAGGTACAATATACCTAAACTTATGGGACACAATGAAAGCAGTGCTAAGAGGAAAACTCCAAAAAGACATTAGAGAGAGCATACACTAGCAGCTTAACAGTATACCTGAAAGCTCTAGAACAAAAAGAAGTGAATATATCCAAGAATAGACAGCAGGAAAAATCAAATTCAGGGCTGGAATCAACAAAGTAAAGACAAAAAGAAGTATGCAAAGAATCGACCAAACCAGGAGCTGGTACTTTGAGAAAATCAACAAGATAGATAAACCCTTATCCAGACTAATAAGGGGGTACAGAGACAGTCTTTGTCGTATAATAACCAGACAGACTAAAGTTTTTTTCTAAACCTTTGCTGGCTTTTTCTAATTTTATCTTCTTTCTCTAGGTGAGTATTTTCCTTAATTGAAAATTTAAGTTCCTCCCTTCAGGTCTGTGTCCATGCTTCATATCTCTCCTTTTGTTGCTCTTCCTGTTCCTGTATTCTCTATTCAAGGTTCTACCTCCATATATTGCAATTCTTACAGTCTGTTGTCTATTTTATTTTTATTGATTAATTATTCTTGGAGGGTGGCAGTGGCAGCAATGGATGATCCAGCTGAAGGGCCATCAGCAGTGGAACCAAGGTGACAGCATCCAGGCAGGCCCTGCGCCCACGACCACTGACCAGAGCTGGCCAGTCGGGCTGCAAGCAGCGGCAGATTTACGGTACCTTTCACCGCACAGAAGCCACTTCAGAACTCTTCCTCCCACCAGTCACGAGAGACTCGCCTTCATCTTGGTTCTAGGACTCCAGAGAGATCAGACAGACTGAGGTACGCAAATACAACCTGAGACCAACATCGCGGGGGGTCTAAGCCCGACGGGCGTTGGCCTGTACCCAGGCACTGGGCTGTTCAGGCGGCTATGGGGGTGCCAACGCAGCCAAGAGGTTCTTTGCCCAGCCTGTCTCATGCACTGCCATTTTGCCTACAGGACGCCAGAGAGCTCTAGCAGGCAAAGCCTGCTAACAGGCATAGCCTGAGGCTAACATAGCCAGGGTCTAGGCCCCAAAAGACCCTGGACTGACCCCAAGAACTGGGCTGCTCGGTGGGCCATCTGTATGTCAACCCAGCCAGGAGGTTGTTAGCCCAGCAGACTCTCCCGGCACTGGCCACCTGACAGACCCAAATAACAGTCATAGCCTGAGGGGAACTTTGCTCGACCTTGGCCTCCCAGGCTTTTGCCTAGACTCAGGGCCTGAGCAGCTAGGCTAGCCTTGTGTGCACCAACCCATTGGAAGATCAGCTGCCCAGCAGAGTGATCACCACACAGAAAAGGTCCCTGCAGCATACACCCTTCAGCACTCCCTGAAGGAGCAAATGGGCACTATCTGGTTCACAGACACAATCTGGGGCAAAACACACTAGGGCTGCAAGAGCACCCAAGAGGAGGACAGCACATCAGCAATCTGCTACAGGGGAAACCCAGCCATCCACTGTTGAAGAAATAGCCCCAGAGCTCCTCAGGAGGCTAAAACACCAGCCAGAGACAAGACCAACTAACTCCAGAGAACAAGATCGCAAAGGGCAAATGCAGGAACACTACTAACAGAAATCTAGGCAATATGGCAGCATCTGAACCAAACTCTCCAACATCAGCAAGTCCTGGTTATGCCAACACACCAGAGAAACAAGATTTGGATTTAAAATCACTGTTCATGATGCTGCTAGGAGAACACAAAAAGGACATAAATGAATCTCTAAAAGAAATACAGGGAAACATGATTAAGCTAGAAACCCGTATAATGGAAACACAAAAACCACTTAAAGTAATGAAGGAGAACAAGGCTCAAGAGATAGAAGCCAATAAAGAAGAAACGCAAAAAAAAAAAAAAATAAAATAAAAATAAAATACAGGAGAACTTGAGTCAAGAGGCAGAAATCATGAAAGAGGAAACACAAAAATCTCTTAAAGAATTACAGGAAAACACAAAAAAACAAATGGTGGAACTGAGCAAAACCATCCTGGATCTAAAAACAGAAGTAGAAACAACTAAGAAATCACAAAGGGAGACAACTTTGGAGATAGAAAACCTTGAGAAGAAATCAGGGGCCATAGATGCAAATATAAACAACAGAATACAAGAGATGGAAGAAAGAATCTCAGATGCCGAAGATACCATAGAAACCATTGACTCAACAGTAAAAGAAAATGCAAAATGCAAAAAGCTTGTATCCCAGAACATCTAGGAAATCCAGGATACAATAAGAATACCAAACCTAAGGATTATAGGTATAGATGAGAGTGAAGATTTACAACTGAAAGGACCAGCAAATATCTTCAACAAAATTATGGAAGGAAACTATCCCAACTTAAAGAGAGAGATGCCTATGAATATACAAGAAGCCTACAGAACTCCAAACAGATTGGACCTGAGCAGAAATACCTCTTACCACATAATAATTAAAACGCCAAATGCACTAAACAAAGAAAGAATATTAAAGGTAGTAAAAGAAAAAGGCCAAGTAACATATAAAGGAAGACCTATCAGAATCACACCAGACTTCTCACCAGAGACCATGAAAGCTAGAAAATCCTGGGCAGATCTCATGCAGACTCTAAGAGAACACAAATATCGGCCAAGACTACTATACCCAGCAAAACTCTCAATCACCATAGATGGAAAAACCAAGATATTCCATGACAAAACCAAATTTACACAATATCTTTCCACAAACCCAGCTCTGCAAAGAATAATCGGAGGAAAACTACACACCAGGAAAAGCAAGATAGTAACCTTCCTTCATCAAACCCAAAAGAAGATAACCACTCAAATATAAAAATAACATCAAAAATGACAGGAAGTAATAATCACTATTCCTTAATATCTCTTAACATCAATGGACTCAATTCTCCAATAAAAAGACATAGACTAACAGACTGGATAAGGAAACAGGACCCTACATTTTGCAGCATACAGGAAACACACCTAAATGTCAAAGACAAAAACTACCTTAGAGTAAAAGGCTGGAAGACAATTTTACAAGCCAATGGTCTCAGGAAATGAGGCAGAGTAGCCATTCTAATATCAGATAAAATTGACTTTCAACCTAAAGTCATCAAAAGAGACACTGAGGGATACTTCCTGCTGGTCAAAGGAAAAATCCACCAAGAAGAACCTTCAATTCTGAACATCAATGTACCAAATGCAAGGGTACCCTCATTCATAAAAGACACTTTACTAAAGCTCAAAGCACATATTGCACCTAACACAATAATTGTGGGTGACTTCAACACTGGACTCTCCTCAATGGACTGATCAGGAAAACAGAAACTAAACAGGGACACAGTAAAACTAATTGAATCTTTGGACCAATTGGATTTGACTGATATTTATAGAACATTTCACCCTAAAGCAAAAGAATATACCTTTTTCTCAGTACCTCATGGTACCTTCTCCAAAATCGACCATGTAATTGGTCATAGGAAAGACCTCAACAAATACAAGTAGATCGAACTAATCCCATGCCTCCTATCAGAACAATATGGTGTAAGAGTGGTTTTCAATAGCAACAAAAATGACAGAAAGCCCACATACACAAGGAGGCTGAACAATACTCTACTCAATGACACTTTGGCCAAAGAAGAAATAAAGAAAGAAATCAGAGACCTTTTAGAAATTAATGAAAATGAAAGCACAACATACCCAAATCTTTGGGACACAATGAAAGTGCAAATTGGAAAACGCATAGCACTGAGTGCCTCCAAAAAGAAAATGGAGAGAGCATACACTAGCAGCTTAAGGACACACCTGAAAGCCCTGGAACAAAAAGAAGGCAATTCCCCTGGAGGAGTAGAAGACAGGAAATCATCAAACTCAGGGCTGAAATCAATCAAGTGGAAACAAAGAGAACCATACAAAGAATTAAAGAATCCAGGAGTTGGTTCTTTGAAAAAATCAACAAGATAGATAAACCCTTAGCCAGACTGACCAAAGGGCACAGAGAAAGTATCCAAATTAACAAAATGAGAAATGAAAAGGGGGATATAAAAGCAGAAAATGAGGAAATCCAAAAAATCATCAGATGCTACAACAGAAGCCTATGCTCAACACAACTGGAGAATATGGAGGAAATGGACAATTTCCTTGACAGATACCAAATACCAAAATTAAATCAGGACCAAATAGATCATCTAAAAAGTCCCATAACCCCTAAAGAAATAGAAGGGGTCATAGAAAATCTTCCAACAAAAAAAAGCACAGGACCAGATGGTTTCAGTGCAGAATTCTATCAGACCTTCAAAGAAGACCTAACACCAATACTTTTCAAACTATTCCACAAAATAGAAACAGAAGGAACACTACCCAATTCCTTCTATGAAGCCACAATTATGCTGATACCAAAACCACACAAAGATCCAACAAAGAAAGAGAACTTCAGACCAATTTCCCTTATGAACATCGATGCAAAAATACTCAATAAAATTCTTGCCAACCGAATCCAAGAACACATCAAAACGATCAACCACCATGATCAAGTAGGCTTTATCCCAGGGATTCAGGGTTGGTTCAATAAACGGAAATCCATCAATGCAATCCACTACATAAACAAACTCAAAGAAAAAAACCACATGGTCATTTCATTGGATGCTGAAAAAGCATTTGACAAAATTCAGCATCCTTTCATGCTAAAAGACTTGGAATGAACAGGAATTCAAGGCCCATACCTAAACATAGTAAAAGCAATATACAGCAAACCGGTAGCCAGCATCAAACTAAATGGAGAGAAACTTGATGCAATCCCACAAAAATCAGGGACTAGACAGGGCTGCCCCCTCTCCTTATCTTTTCAATATTGTACTAAAGGTACTAGCTCAGGCAATTAGACAACATAAGGATATCAAAGGGATACAAATTGGAAAGGAAGACATCAAACTATCATTATTTGCAGATGATATGATAGTCTACCTAAGTGACCCAAAAAACTCTACTAGAATACTCCTACAGCTGATAAACAACTTCAGCAAAGTCGCAGGTTATAAAATCAACTAAAACAAATCAGTAGCCTTCCTAGACTCAAAGGATAAGCAGACTGAAAAAGAAATAAGGGAAATGACCCCCTTCACAATAGCCACAAACAGTATAAAGTACCTTGGGGTGACTCTTACCAAACATGTGAAAGATCTGTATGACAAGAACTTCAAGACTATGAAGAAGGAAATAGAAGACCTCAAAAAATGGAAAAACGTCCCATGCTCATGTATCGGCAGGATTAATATAGTTAAAATGGCCATTTTACCAAAAGCAATACACAGATTCAACGCAATAACCACCAAAATCCCAACTCAATTCTTCACAGAATTAGAAAGAGCAATCCTCAAATTCTTCTGGAATAACAAAAAATCCAGGATAGCTAAAACTATTCACAGCAATAAAAGAAATTCTGGGGGTATCAGTATCCCTGACCTCAAGCAATACTACAGAGCAATAGTGGTAAAAACTGCATGGTATTGGTATAGTGATAGGCAGGAGGATCAATGGAACAGGATTGAAGATCCAGAAATGAACTCACACAACTATGGCCACTTGATCCTCGACAAAGGGGCTGAACGCATCCAATGGAAAAAAGATAGCCTTTTCAACAAATGGTGCTGGTTCAACTGGAGGTCAGCATGCAGAAGAATGGGAATTGATCCATCCTTGTCTCCTTGTACTAAGCTCAACTCCAAAAGGATCAAGGACTTACACATAAAGCCAGACACTCTGAAACTAACAGAAAAGAAGCTGGGGGAGACCCTTTAGGACATCAGTACAGGGGGAAAGTTTCTGAACAGATCACCAATAGCGTATGCTCTAAGCTCAAGAATTGACAAATGGACCTCATAAAATTACAAAGTTTCTGTAAGGCAAAGGACACCATCAAAAGGACACATCGGCAACCAACAAATTGGGAAAAGATCTTCACCAACTCTATATCAGATAGAGGGCTAATATCCAATATATATAAAGAACTCAAGAAGTTAGACTCCAGAAAACCAAACAACCCTATTTAAAAATGGAGTACAGAGTTAAACAAAGAATTTTCACCTGAAGAACTTTGGATGGTGGAGAAACATCTTAAAAAATGCTCAACTTCATTGGTCATTAGGGAAATGCAAATCAAAACAACCCTGAGATTTCACCTTACACCAGTCAGAATGGCTAAGATTAAAAATTCAGGAGACAGCAGGTGTTGGTGAGGATGTGGAGAAAGAGGAACACTCTTCCACTTCTGGTGGGGTTGCAAATTGGTACAACCACTCTGGAAATCAGTCTGGCGGTTCCTCCTAAAACTGGGCACCTCACTTCCAGAAGATCCTGCTATACCACTCCTGGGCATATATCCAGAAGATTCCACAGCATATAATAAGGATACATTTTTTACTATGTTCATAGAAGCCCTATTTATAATTGCCAGAAGCTGGAAAGAACCCAGGAATCCCTCAACAGAAGAGTAGATGCAAAACATGTGGTATATATACACAATGGAGTACTATTCAGTCATTAGAAACAATGAATTCATGAAATTCTTAAGCAAATGAATGGAGCTGGAGAACATCAAACTAAGTGAGGTAACCCAGACTCAAAAGATGAATCATAGTATGCACTCACTAATAAGTGGATATTAACCTAGAAAACTGGAATACCCAAAACATAATCTACACATCACATGAGGTATAAGAAGAATGGAGGAGTGGCCCCTTGTTTTGGAAAGACTCAGTGAAGCAGTATAGGGCAAAACCAGAACAGGGAAGTGGGAAGGATTAAGTGGGAAAGCAGGAGGAGGGAAGGGGGCTGATGGGACTTTCAGGGAGTGGCGGTCTAGAAAAGGGGAAATCATTTGAAATGCAAATAAAAAATTTATTGAATAAAAAAAAAAGAAATGTTCAACATCATTAGCCATTAGGGAAATGCAAATCAAAACAACCCTGAGATTTCACCTCACACCAGAGAGAATGGATAAGTTTAAAAACTCAGGCGACAGCAGGTGTTGGCAAGGATGTGGAGAAAGAGGAACACTCCTCACTGCTGATGGGATTGTAAGATGGAACAACCACTCTGGAAATCAGTCTGGAGGTTCCTCAGAAAACTGTACATGACACTTCCAGAGGACCCTGCTATACCTCTCCTGGGCATATACCCAGAGGATGCCCCAGCATGAAATTAGGACACATGCTCCACTGTGTTTGTAGCAGCCTTATTTATAATAGCCAGAAGCTGGAAAGAATCCAGATTCCCTCAATGGAGGAATGGATACAGAAAATGTGGTATATATACCCAAAGGAGTACTATTCAGCAATTATAAACAATGAATTCATGAATTTTTTAGGCAAATGGATGGAACTGGAAAATATCCTAAGTGAGGTAACGCAATCACAAAAGAATACACATGAAATGCAATCATTGATAAGTGGATATTAATTAGCCCTGAAGCTCTGAATACTGAAGATACAATTAGCATATCAAATGATTCCCATGAAGAAGGAAGAAGAGGGCCCTAATCCTGGAAAGGCTTGATCCAGCATTGTAGGGGATTACCAGGACAGAGAAAAGGGAGGGGGAAAGATAGGAGAATGGATGGAGAGAAGAGGACTTATGGAACATATGGGGGGTGGGGACTGGGGATGGGGAAAGCTTTTAAAATGTAAACAAATAATATAGAAAATTAAAAAAAAAGGTTATTCTCTAAGTCTTGCTTCCAATCCTCATTATTTTCTCTCTGCTGCTTAGTCTGATCTGTGAACTGCTGTATCCCTTGTTCTAGCATCTTTTCCAGCTCCTGTCTCCCACCTTCATATTTTTCTTTCTGTCTCTTATTCTAATCTACAATTTCTTGTGTCTTCAGTTCTAGTGTTTCCTCTAGGCCATGTTGATAAGTCTTAATTTCTCTTTCTCTTGTTCCTGCTGCTTTGTAATTTCCTGTATCTTCTCTTCTAATCCTTGCTTCCATGATCTTAGTCTCTCTTTATGTTGTAATTCTAATATTGAAGCATCTACCTTATTTTGGATTGTTAGCTTTAGTCAATTATCCTTTAGAAGTTGCTTTTTTTTTTTTAACCAATAATATCCTGAACCTTTACTTCTAGTGTTACTTTTAATCTTTTTTCTAAGACAAGGTCTTTTTCCCCCCTAGGGTCTTTCTTATCTTTTGAGAAGACATAGTAAATCAAGAAAATGCATATTGCAATAAATGCATGGTAAATGATAATGTCTCTATTTCCTTTAAATCCATCCCTGTGAAGCCATTCAAAATATCATCACACAAATATATTTACTGTGCTTCTCTTCTTTAAGTATCACTGTATTACTCGGTCTGGAGCCCTTTGTACCTTTGTCTCTTAATTCTTTTATTCACAGTTAGGGGCTGAATGTAGAAAGGCCTGTATTATTCTGTGTTGCTGGCTGCAGTTGGTAGCATGTGCTGGTGTGTTGATTTCAGGCAACCCACAGTGCAAGCAAACAGTCCTGAGATCCAGTCTGGTTGTCTTAGGCACACAGGGGGGCAGGGAGACAGTAACAGAGAAAGGATCACATAAATACTCTCCAGGCAAAGATGTCCAGATCAGTTCACTGTGTCTTCCTAAAAAATACCTTGCAGGCAATTGTGTTCCAGGGTCACCTGTCCCTCCCTGCAATTCTTACAAGGCACATTGATAAAGCCCAACTCCAGGCTGGGGTGCTGCACCTAATCTTAGTTCTCTGTCTGGGGGTTGAGGGAGGGAGCCTCTCTGCTGTTCTCTGTAAGCCCTTCAGACCCTGTCAGTTTTCAATCCACACTACTATAGCCTAGATTGCTGCTCTAGCCATGTTGGGGGGGGTGTTGGATGGCAGTGAACTGCTATCTCAGGTATGTCAAGTTCCAACCATTTTGTTGGGGTAAATCTCCAACCCAACTAAGTCTGGGCAAAGAAAACACAACTCAATATGAATGCAAACTTCATACCAAGACTAGGCAGATATGCCAGGTTACTACCATCTTCCCCATCTATGAGATCCTTTATAACCTAGGATTTCTCCAGGCCACAGTACTTGTGCTCCTCTTTCCTTTCAACTCTTCCTCCTCATCCTCTCTTCTCTCCCACCTCTTTCTCTCCCAAACTTTCAGCTCCACCTTCCTTTCTCCTGCCCAATCACTTCTGCTCCACTCAAACCTTTATTTTATAAGTTAAGGTGGGGAGAAAGTTCACAGGAAGTCACCTGAGTACCTACTTATTCCTTGTTCATAGCCCCTCCCAGGAGATAAGAATTAGCATCAAAATGCAAGCAGCCCCAACAATCCAAATTAACAAAATTAGAAATGAAAAGGGAGATGTAACAACAGAAACTGAGGAGATTCAAAAAATCAGGGCTGAAATCAACCAAGTAGAAACAAAAAGAACTATACAAAGAATCAACAAAATGAGGAGCTGGTCTTTTGAGAAAATCAACAAGATATATAAACCCTTAGCCAGACTAACTGGAGGGCTCAGAAACAGTATCCAAACTGAGAAAATCAGAAATGAAACAAGAGGTTATAATAACAGAAACTGAGGAAATTCAAAAAAATCATCAGATCTTACTACAAAAGCCTATACTCAACACAACTGGAAAATCTGGATGAAATGGACAATTTTCTGGACAGATACTAAATATCAAAGTTAAATCAGGATCAGATTGACCATCTAAACAGTCCCACAACTCCTAAAGAAATAAAAACATTCATTAAAAGTCTCCTAGCCAAAAAAGAAAAGCATAGTACCAGATGGTTTTAGTGCAGAATTCTATCATACTTTCAAAGAAGAATTAATATCAATACTCTTCAAACTATTCCACAAAATAGAAACAGAAGAAACACTACTGACCTCATTCTATGAAGCCACAGTTACTCTGATACCAAAACCTCACAAAGACCCAACAAAGAAAGAAAATGCAGACCAAGTTCCTTTATGAATATTGACGCAAAAATAATAAAATTCTGGCAAACTCAATCCAAGAACACATTAAACAATCATCCATCACGATCAAGTAAGTAGGCTTCATCCCAGAGATGCAGCGGTGGTTCAATATATGGAAATCTTTCAATGTAATCCACTACATAAGCAAACTCAAAAAAAAAAAAAAAAACCACACACGTGATCATTTGATTAGATACTGAAACAAGCATTTGATAAAATTCAACATCCCTTCATGTTAAAAGTCTTAGAAAGATCAGGTATTCAAAGCCCATACATAAACATAGTAAAAGCAATATACACCAAACCAGTAGCCAACATCATACTTAAATGGAAAGAAATTTGAAGCAATCCCACTACAAAAAGAGACTAGAAAAGCCTGCCATCTCTCTACCCATCTATTCAATATAGTACTTGAAGATCTAACTAGAGCAACTTGAAAAGAAAAGTTCAAAGTCATACAAAATGGAAAGGAAGAAGTCAAATCGTCACTATCTGCAGATGATATGATAGATGGTGACCCAAAAAATTCCACCAGAGAACTCCTATAGCTGATAAAGAACTTCAGCAAAGTGGCTGGATATAAAATTAACTCAAACAAATCAGTAGACATCCTATACTAAAAGGATAAATAAGCTAAGAAAGAAATTAGGGAAATGATAACCTTCACAATAACTTCAAATAATATAAAGTATCTTTTTTTTTTTTTTTTTGGTTTTTTGGATTTTAGTTTTTTTGAGACAGGATTTCTCTGTTTACCCCTGGCTGTCCTGGAACTCACTCTGTATACGAGGCTGGCCTTGAACTCAGAAATCAACCTGCCTCTGCCTCCCAGAGTGCTGGGATTACAGGAGTGCACCATGACTGCCCAGCTATAAAGTATCTTGATATGACAATAACCAGACAAGTGAAAGATCTGTATGACAAGAAATTTCTTCAAGTCTCTGAAGAAATCAAAAATGACCTCAGAAGATGGAAAAATCTCCTATGTTCATGAATTGGCGGGAATAATATAGTAAAAATGGCAATCTTGCCAAAAGCAATTTACAGATTCAATGTAATCCCCATCAAAATTCCAAAGCAATTCTATTTTATTTTTATTTTTATTTTTTATTCAATATAATTTTTTATTTACATTTCAAATGATTTCCCTTTTTCTAGCCCCCCACTCCCCGAAAGTTCTGTAAACCCCCTTCTCTTCCCCTGTCCTCCCACCCACCCCTTCCCAATTCCCCTTACTGGTTTTGCCGAATACTGCTTCACTGAGTCTTTCCAGAACAAAGGGCCACTCCTCCTTTCTTCTTGTACCTCATTTGATGTGTGGATTATGTTTTGGGTATTCCAGTTTTCTAGGTTAATATCCACTTATTAGTGAGTGCATACCATGATTCACCTTTTGAGTCTGGGTTACCTCACTTAGTATGATGTTCTCCAGCTCCATCCATTTGCCTAAGAATTTCATGAATTCATTGTTTCTAATGGCTGAATAGTACTCCATTGGGTAGATATACCATATTTTTTGCATCCACTCTTCTGTTGAGGGATACCTAGGTTCTTTCCAGCATCTGGCAATTATAAATAGGGCTTCTATGAACATAGTAGAGCATGTATCCTTATTACATGGTGGGGAATCCTCTGGGTATATGCCCAGGAGAGTATAGCAGGATCTTCTGGAAGTGAGGTGCCCAGTTTTCTGAGGAACCATCAGACTGATTTCCAGAGTGGTTGTACCAATTTGCAATGCCACCAGCAGTGGAGGAGTGTTCCTCTTTCTCCACACCCTCTCCAACACCTGCTGTCTCCTGAATTTTTAATCTTAGCCATTCTGACTGGTGTAAGATGAAATCTCAGGGTTGTTTTGATTTGCATTTCCCTAATGACTAATGAAGTTGAGCATTTTTTAAGATGCTTCTCTGCCATCCGAAGTTCTTCAGGTGAGAATTCTTTGTTTAACTCTGTACCCCATTTTTTAATAGGGTTGTTTGGTTTTCTGGAGTCTAATTTCTTGAGTTCTTTATATATATTGGATATTAGCCTTCTATCTGATGTAGGATTGGTGAAGATCTTTTTCCAATTTGTTGGTTGCCGATTTGTCCTCTTGATGGTGTCCTGTGCCTTACAGAAACTTTGTAATTTTATGAGGTCCCATTTGTCAATTCTTGCTCTTAGAGCATACGCTATTGGTGTTCTGTTCAGAAACTTTCTCCCTGTACCAATGTCCTCAAGGGTCTTCCCCAGTTTCTTTTCTATTAGCTTCAGAGTGTCTGGCTTTATGTGGAGGTCCTTGCTCCATTTGGATTTGAGCTTAGTACAAGGAGACAAGGATGGATCAATTCGCATTCTTCTGCATGCTGACCCCCCAGTTGAACCAGCACCATTTGTTGAAAAGGCTATCTTTTTTCCATTGGATGTTTTCAGCCCCTTTGTCGAGGATCCAGTGCCATAGGTATGTGGGTTCATTTCTGGATCTTCAATCCTGTTCCATTGACCCTCATTCATAAAAAAAAAAAAACTTTACTAAATGTCAAAGCACACATTGCACCTAACACAATAATTGTAGGTGACTTCAACATTCCACTCTCCTCAATGGACTGATCGAGAAAACAGAAACTAAATAGGGACACAGTAAAACGAATTGAAGCTTTGGACCAATTGGGTTTAATGGATAGTTATAGAACATTTCACCCTAAAGCAAAAGAATATGCCTTTTTCTCAGCACCTCATGGTGCCTTCTCCAAAATTGACCTTATTCAGAAGACACAATTGTGACCAAATCACAATACAGACCTCAACAAATATAAGAAGATCAAACTAATCCCTTGCCTCCTATCAGATCACTATGGAGTAAGAGTACTCTTCAATAGCAACAATAACAACAGAAGGACCACATACATATGGAGGCTGAACAATACCCTACTCAATGATACCTTAGCCAAAGAAGAAATAAAGCAAGAAACCAGAGACTTTTTAGAATTTAATGAAAATGAAGGAACAACATACCCAAATTTTGGGGACACAATGAAAGCAGTGCTAAGAGGAAAACTCATTGTCTTGAGTGCCTCCAAAAAGAAACGGGAGAGAGCATACACTAGCAGCTTAATGGCACATGTGAAAGCTCTGGAATTCATTGTTTTTAATGGCTGAGTAGTATTTCATTGTGTGAATATACCACATTTTCTGTAACCATTCCTCTGTTGAGGGACACCTGGGTTCTTTCCAGCTTCTAGCTATTATAAATACGGATGCTATGAGCATAGTGGAACATGTGTCCTTATTACATGCGGGGGAATCCTCTGGGTTTATGCCCAGGAATGGTATAACAGGGTTCTCTGGTAGTATCATGCCCAGCTTTCTTTGGAACCTTCAGACTGATTTCCACAGTGGTTGTACCAACTTACAATCCCACCAGCAGTGGAGGAGTATTCCTCTTTCTCCACATCTTTGTCAGTATCTGCAGTCTCCTGAGTTTTTGGTCTTAGCCATTCTGACTGGTGTGAGGTGAAATCTCAGGGTTGTTTTGATTTGCATTTCCCTAATGACTAAGATGTTGAACATTTCTTTAGGTAAACCTTTGGGTTTTTTTCTTCTTTTATTTTTCTTTTTGTCATTCCAAATGAATGCTCTTTCTAACTCTATGAAGAATTGCTTTGCTGGGCAACAACACCCTGTCTCCAGGCAGTGCAGGAGGTAAGCTGTGCACCAGAGGCCACCTGGGAAGGGGCAGCTTGCACTGGTGAGTCCAGCATTGACAAGACCAACTAACACCAGTGAGAACTAAATGGCAAAAGGCAAACGCAGGAATGTCACTAACAGAAATCAAGGCAATATGGCAACATCTGAACCCAATTCTCCTCTACCAGCATGTCCTGGATACCCCATCACACCAGTAAAACAAGATTTGGATTTAAAATCACTGGTCATGATGCTGGTACAGAAACACATGAAGGACATACGTAAAGAAATTCGGGAGAAAATGGATCAAAAGTTAGAAGCCCTTGCAAGGGAAACACAAAAATCATTGAAAGAAATCCAGGAGAATACAAAAGCCAATAATGAGGAAACGCAAAAAACACTTAAAGAAATGCAGGAGAACTTTGGTCAACAGGCTGAGGTCATGAAAGAGGAAACACAAAATCTCTTAAAGAATTACAGGAAAGCACAAACAAGCAAATGAAGGAGCTAAGCAAAACCATCCAGGATCTAAAATCAGAAGTAGAAACAACTAAGAAAACTCAAAGTGAGACAACTTTAGAGATAGAAAGCCATGGGAAGAAATCAGGGGACAGAGATGCAAATATCAACAACAGAATACAAGAGATAGAAGAAAGAATCTCAGATGCTGAAGATTGCATGGAAACCATGGACTCAACAGTTAAAGAAAATGCAAAATGCAAAAAGCTTGTAACCCAAAATATCCAGGAAATCCAGGACACAATGAGAAGACCAAACCTAAGGATTATAGGCATAGATGAGAGTGGAGATTTACAACTTAAAGGGCCAGCAAATATTTTCAATAAAATTATGGAAGAAAACTTCCCTAACCTAAAGAGAGAGATGCCCATTAATATACAAGAAGCCTACAGAACTCCAAACAGACTGGACCAGAACAGAAATACTTCCCGTCACATAATAATCAAAGCACCAAATGTTCTAAACAAAGGAAGAATATTAAAGGCAGTAAGAGAAAAAGGCCAAGTTACATATAAAGAAGACCTATCAGAATCACAGCAGACTTTTCACCTGAGACTATGAAGGCTAGAAGGTCCTGGGCAGATCTCATGCAGACTCTAAGAGAACACAAATGCCAGCCAAAACTACTATATCCAGCAAAACTCTCAATCACCGTAGATGGAGAAACTAAGATATTTCATGACAAAACCAAGTTTACCCAATATCTATCAACGAACCCAGTCCTACAAAGGATAATAGGAGGAAAACACCAATACCAGGAGGGAAACTTCACCCTGGAAAAAGCAAGATAGTAACCTTACATCAAACCCAAAAGAAGTTAAGTAATCAAATTTTAAAAATAATGTCAAAAATGACAGGAAGTAACAATTACTATTCCTTTATATCTCTTAACATCAATGGACTTAATGCCCCAATAAAAAGACACAGACTAACTGACTGGATACGTAAACAGGACCCTACATTTTGCTGCTTACAGGAAACACACCTAAGGGTCAAACACAAACACTACCTTAGAGTAAAAGGCTGGAAGACAATTTTACAAGCACATGGTCTCAGGAAACAAGCTGGAGTAGCCATTTTAATATCAGATAAAATTGACTTTCAACCCAAAGTCATCAAAAGAGACTCTGAGGGACACTTCTTGCTGGTCAAAGGAAAAATACAACAAGAAGAACTCTCAATCCTGAACATCTATGCTCCAAATGCAAGGGCACCCTCTTTCGTAAAAGAAACTTTATTAAAACTCAAAGCACACATTGGAGTAAAAGTGGTCTTCAATAGCAACAAAAACAACAGAAAACCCACATACACGTGGAAACTGAACAATATTCTACTCAATGATACCTTGGTCAAGGAGGAAATAAAGAAAGAAATTAAAGACTTTTTAGAACACAATGAAAATGAAGACACAACATACCCAAATCTATGGGACACAATGAAAGCAGTGCTAAGAGGAAAACTCATAGCCCTGAGTGCCTCCAAAAAGAAAATGGAGAGAGCATACATTACCAGCTTAATTACACACCTGAAAGCCCTGGAAAAAAAAGAAGCTATTTCACCCAGGAGGAGTAGAATGCAGGAAATCATCAAACTCAGGGCCAAAATCAATCAAGTAGAAACAAATTGGGAAAAGATCTTCACCAATCCTACATCAGATAGAGGGCTAATATCCAATATATATAAAGAACTCAAGAAGTTAGACTCCAGAAAACCAAATAAGCCTATTAAAAAATGGGGTACAGAGTTAAACAAAGAATTCTCACCTGAAGAACTTAAGAAATGCTCAACTTCATTAGTCATTAGGGAAATTCACATCCAAACAACCCTGAGATTTCACCTTACACCAGTCAGAATGGCTAAGATTAAAAATTCAGGAGACAGCAGGTGTTGGCGAGGATGTGGAGAAAGAGGAGCACTCCTCCACTGCTGGTGGGGTTGCAAATTGGTACAACCACTCTGGAAATCAGTCTGGCGGTTCCTCAGAAAACTGGGCACCTCACTTCCAGAAGAACCTTCTGTACCACTCCTGGGCATCTACCCAAAAGATTCCCCAGAATGTAATAAGGATACATGTTCCACTATGTTCATAGCAGCCTTATTTATAATTGCCAGAAGTTGGAAAGAACCTAGGTATCCCTCAACAGAAGAGTGGATGCAAAAAATGTGGTATATATACACAATGGAGTACTATTCAGCCATTAGAAACAATGAATTCATGAAATTCTTAGGCAAATGGATGGAGCTGGAGAACATCATACTAAGTGAGGTAACCCAGAATCAATAGATGAATCATGGTATGCACTCACTAGTAAGTGGATAATAGCCTAGAAAATTGTAATACCCAAGACATAATCCACACATCAAATGATGTCCAGGAAGAATGGAGGACTGGCCCCTTGTTCTGAAAAGACTAAGTGTAGCAGTATAGGGCAATACCAGAACAGGGAAGTAGGTAGGGTTGGAAGGGGGAAAAGGGGGAAGGAAGAGGGCTTATGGGACTTACGGGGAGTGGGGAGCAAAAAAAGGGGGAAATCATTTGAAATGTAAATAAAAAATATATCGAATTAAAAAAAATGAATTCATGAAATTCTTAGGCAATTGGATGGAACTGGAGAATATCATCCTGAGTGGATAACCCAATCTCAAACAAACACACTTGGCATGTACTCACTGATATGTGAATATTAGCCCAGAAGCTTGGAATATCCAAGACACAATTCACATATCAAATGATGCCCAAGAAGAAGGAAGAACAAAGTATGGGTACTCTAGTCCTTCATAGAAGTGGAACAAAATACTCAAAGAAAGAGATACAGAGACAAAGTTTGGAGCAGAGTCTGAAGGAAAGACCATCCAGAAACTACCCCACCAAGTGATCCATCCCACATACAAAATCCAGACACTATTATAGATGCCTACAACTACTTGCTAACCATAGCTGGATATAGCTGTTACTTGGAAGGCTCTGCTAGTACATGACAAATAGAGAGGGGGACACTCTCAGCCAGCCATTGAACTGAGCACAGGGTCCCCAATGGGGGGGGGGGCTAGAGAAAGGACCCAAAGAGCTGAAGTGTTTACAGTGCCACAGGAAGGACAATGATATGACCCAACCAGTACTCCCAGAGCTCCCAGGGATAAAAACATCAACCAGATAGTACACATGGTGTTGTAACCCATGGCTCCAGGTGCATAGGCTACAGAGGATAGCCTTGCTGAACATCAAAGGTTAAGAGAGGTATTTGGTGTTGGAAAGGTTCGATGCAGCAGTGTAGAGGAATACCAGGACAGGGAAGCAGGAGGGGGTTGATTGGAGAGCAGGGGAGGGGGGGGGAGATGGCTTATGGGACTTTCCGAGAGGGGGGTACTAGGAAAGGGGAAATCATTTGAAATGTAAATAAAGAATATATCTAATAAAAATATATCTAATAAAAATAATAAATAAACAACAACAACAACAACAACAAACTTCTGGGCTAATCAGCATCCCTGACCTCAAATTGTACTACAGAAAAATAATGATAAAAACTGCATGGTACTGGTGACAGGCACCCAGCTACACTACTCTTGGGCATATGCTCAGAAGAAGCTCCAATATGTAATAATGACACATACTCCACTATGTTCATAGCAGCCTTATTCATAATAGCCAGAAACTTGAAAGAACCTAGATGTCCTTCAACAGAGAAATAGGTACAGAAAATGTGGTACATTTACACAATGGAGTACTGCTCAGCTATTGAAAACATTGAATTCATGAAATTCTAAGGCAAATGGATGGATCTAGATAATATCCTGAGTGAGATAACTCAATCACAAAACAGCACACGTGGTATGCATTCACTGATAAGTGGATATTGGCCCCAAAACTTGGAATACCCAAGATAGAGTTCACAGACCACATGAAACTCAGGAAGAAGAAAGAGCAAAGTGTGGTGGGTGTTTCGATTCTTCTTAGAAAGGGGAACAAAATACTCACAAGAGCAAACATGGAGACAAACTTTAGAGTAGAGACTTAAGTAGAATGTCTGTCCAGAGATTGTCCCACCTGGGGATTCATCCCAGATACAGTCACCAAACTCAGACACTATTGTGGATGCAAAGAAAGGCTTGCTGGAAGGAGCTTCATATATCTGTCTCTTGAGAGGCCCTGCCAGAGCCTTACAAATACAGAATTGGATACTTGAAGCCAACTGAGTGAGTGGTAGCCAATGAAGGAGTTGGAGAAAGGACCGAAGGAGCAGAAGGGGTTTGCATCCCTATAGGAAGAAAAAAACAATATCAACCAACCATACCCCTCAGAGCTCCCAGGGGCTAAGCCACCAACCAAGGAGTACACATGGCTCTAGCTGCATATGGAGCAGAGATGGTCTTGTCAGCATCTAAAGGCGGAGAGGTCCATGTTCCTTTGAAGGCTCGATAGATGCCACAGTGTAGGGGAATCAAGAGCCAGAGGCAGGAGGTGGGTGGAGGAACACCCTCATAGAAGCAGGGGAAAGGAAGATGGGATAGGGATTTCCAGGAGAGGGAGGGAACCTGGTAAGGAGATAACACTTGAAATGTAATTAATTAATCAATCAATTAACTTTTAAATACCTTGTCAAAGCTATTTCACAATGTATTTATATCCTTATTTCTCATTACCCCTAGCTGTCAATGCTTTGAAAATGCAATATGAATGTTAATCATGAAATGCAACATAAAAGCCCTGCAGTACACTATCTATTTATATAGTCTCATTTCAGGAATTTCAGGAAAAGTAAATATAGAAATCAGGCAGGATTTCTGGGCTCCAGGCCTTAGTTAGTCAGCAAAGTTGTCAAAAACACTAATTAGAAGAATAGCCACAATTCCTTTTCCTCAGACTCCACTTTCCAGTGCTATCTTCCTTAGGGGCTCCACTAGAAACATAGGTTTGGAAATTTTCTTTACCATCCTTCATCTTAATCTTACCCCCAAACACTTTTCTGACAGTTATCTTTACATAGACTACTCTGCAAATATTTTTCTTTTCAGCCATTGAACTAATTCCCAATTTCTCTTCAATCAGGTTGCCCAGCTGCAAAGAGCATCATTAAATCATAATTTGTATATTATATTATGTGATTAGGCCATTAGATTTAAATATTTTTCAAAATTCCATGATCCAAACTTCCTTCAATATATATTCATTTTCTGACCACTCTGTCTTTGCTAATTTTCATGATTATGACTTTTGTTTAATTATATTCTTTTTTATTGATATATTTTTATATACATTTCAAATGATTTCCCCTTTTCTGGGTCTCCACTCCCTGCAAGTCCCATAAGCCCTCTTCTGTCCCCCTGTTCTTTCATCCACCCCTTCCCATTTCCCTGTTCTGGAATTCCCCTATACACTTTCACTGAGTCTTTCCAGAACCAGGGGCCACTCCTCCATTCTTTTTTGACATCATTTAATTTGTGGATTATGTCCTGTGTATTCAAAGTTTCTAGACTAATATCCACTTATCAGTGAGTGCATACCATGATTGATCTTTTGAGACTGGGTTACCTCACTTAGTATGATGTTCTCCAGCTCCATCCATTTGTCTAAGAATTTCATGAATTCATTGTTTCTAATGGCTGAATAGTACTCCATTGTGTAAATATACCACATTTTTTTGTATCCATTCCTCCGTTGAAGGACACCTAGGTTCTTTCCAGCTTCTGGCTACTACAAATAGGACTGCTATGAACATAGTGGAGCATGTGTCCTTATTGCATGCTGAAGAATCCTCTGGATATATGCCTAGGAGGGTCCTCAGGAAGTGACATGCCCAGTTTTCTGAGGAACCACCAGACTGATTTCCAAAGTAGTTGCACTATCTGGCAATCCCACCAGCAGTGGAGGAGTGTTCCTCTTTCTCCACATCCTCGCCAACATTTGCTGTCTCCTGAGTTTTTGAGCTTAGCCATTCTGACTGTTGTGAGGTGAAATCTCAGGGTTGTTTTGATTTGCATTTCCCTAATGATTAATGATGTTGAACATTTCTTAAGGTGTTTCTCAGCTCTCCGAAGTTCTTCATGTGAAAATTCTTTGTTTAGCTCCATACCCCACTTTTTAATGGGGTTATTTGTTTCTCTGAGTTCTACTTTCTTGAGTTCTTTGTATATATTAGATATTAGCCCTCTGTCGGATTTAGAGTTGGTGAAGATCCTTTCCCAGTCTGTTGGTTGACGTTTTGTCCTTTTGACGGTGTCCTTTGCCTTACAGAAACTTTTAATTTTATGAGGTCCCATTTGTCAATTCTTGATCTTAGAGCATAAGCTATTGGTGTTCTATTTAGGAACTTTTCCCCCTGTGCCCATGTCCTCCAGGGTCTTCCCCAGTTTCTTTTCGATTAGTTTCAGTGTGTCAGGTTTTATGTGGAGGTCCTTGATCCATTTGGAGTTGAGCTTGGTACAAGGAGATAAGAATGGATCGATGCGCATTCTTCTGCATGCTGACCTCCAATTGAACCAGCACCATTTGTTGAAAAGACTATCTTTTTTCCACTGGATGCTTTCAGCTCCTTTGTCGAAGACCAAGTGACCATAGGTGTGTTGGTTCATTTCTCGGTCTTCAATCCTATTCCATTGATCTGCTTGCCTGATATTGTACCAATACCATGCAGTTTTTATCACTATTGCTCTGTAGTAGAGTTTAAAGTCTGGGATACTGAATTCCCCTGAAGTTCTTTTACTGTTGAGAATAGTTTTAGCTATCCTGGGTTTTTTGTTATTCCAGATGAATTTGAGAATTGCTCTTTCTAGCTCTATGAAGAACTGGGTTGGGATTTTTATGGGGATAGCATTGAATGTGTAGATTGCCTTTGGCAAGATGGCCATTTTAACTATATTAATCCTGCCAATCCACGAGCATGGAAGATTTTTTCCATTTTCTGAGATCTTCTTCAATTTCCTTCTTCAGAGATCTAAAGTTCTTGCCATATAGGTCTTTCACTTTTTTGGTTAGAGTCACCCCAAGATACTTTATGCTATTTGTAGCTATTGTGAAGGGGGTCATTTCCCTAATTTCTTTCTCAGTCTGCTTATCCTTTGAATATATGAAGGCTACTGATTTGCTTGCATTGATTTTGTAGCCAGCCATTTTGCTGAAGTTGTTTCTCAGCTGTAGGAGTTCTCTAGTAGAGTTTTTGGGGTCACTTAAGTATACGATCATATCATCTGCAAATAGTGATAGTTTGACTTCTTCCTTTCCAATTTGTTTCCCTTTGACTTTCTTATGTTGTCTAATTGCTCTAGCTAGGACTTCAAGAACTATATTGAAAAGATATGGAGAGAAGGGGCAGCCTTGTCTAGTCCCTGATTTTAGTTTAATTATATTCTTAATCCCCATCGCCCCTACAAATTCTTTTAAGAAAATAATTCAAGATGATAGAGAAAGCAAAACCTTTATTTCATTATGGTTTCCCATCCCTTAACAATTATGAAGACTAGAGAATGGCAGATGCTATTGGCCAAGGGGATATGCAGAACTCAACACATGTCAAGAAACATAAAGTCACATCCATTGAAAACAAAAAGCCAGGGCGCAGACATCATTATTAAATTAAATCAGTGGCAAATAAATCAGGGCAAGAGAGAACAGAATATAATAAAATCATCTATTTTACTGAAGGTTAGATTATTCAATGTTATCATTTACAATGTCGCTTAGTAGCTACTATAAAATATATAAGCTGATGAGAATAATCTGTAGCCTGAAGCATTGTTAGATGATGGGAAATCTCTCTTAGAATATTGTATAATTACCATAGAAACAATCATCTGTTTTCGATAATACTTAGGACAGAAATTTTAGGTCACTTCCAACCCTGATCCCATGTCTTCATCTAAGTAAGATGAGTCATTTCTAAATAATACTCCCCAAGGCAAAGATCAGCACTTTCTGGTGCTGTCTTCCTTAGGAGCTCTACTAGAAACACAGGTTTGGAAAATTTCCTTACCGTCCTTTATCTTAATCTTACCCCCAAACACTTTTCTGACTATTGTCTTTACATAGTCTATATGCAAGTATGTTTTTTCAGCAATTGAACTAATTCCAAATTTCTCTTCAATTAGGTTGCCCAGCTGCAAAGAGCATCATTAAATCATAGTTTGTATATTCTCTTTCCTGCTCTAATGTAGAGTAAATCACAGTTTCAAAAAATTGTTTTCTCTGGAAAATTCCAATTCACTTTTAAAGACATTAATTTTTACATTCTATGTTAGACTCTTTTCTCATTGCTTTGACAAAATATGGGACAAAAGCAACTTAAATATGGAAGGATTATTTTGACTGAGATGTTATGTTGAGATTACAGTTTATCATAGAAAAGAAGACATAGCAAAACGAGCAGGAACCAATTACCCAAAATTATGTCAAAAGTCAGGAAGCAAAGTGCAGTAACAGCTATGTACCTCACTTTATACTTCTGATTAAAAATTAGAATAAGACTACCCACATTTAGTGTATCTCCTCATGCCTCAGTTTACCTAATCTAGACAGTCTCTCATTGAAATATATGCCTACATATTTATTTGTATTTTGACTCTAAATCTCCTCAAGTTGACAATCAAGATTGATTATCATACTTAAATAAAAATGTTAATGTTTAGTGTTGGTAGAGGTTAGGATACGCTCAAACTACAGCTTGCGATCCATTAAGAAAATTATAAAGTTTGCATTACACATCTTTGTTGACATCTCTTACAAATTAAAACTGCTCTCAGAATATCTAAGATTTAAAAATGACAATAAATATTGGTATGAATATTAGGCAAGGGGAATATGTTTTCATTGGTACAGCCACTATAGAAATCGGTGTGGAGAGTCTCCAATAAGTTACAAACCTCTCTACTATATGAGCCAACAATACTACCCTTGAGTGTATCTAAACTTTTCTATATTCTAATACAGAGATATTTGCTCATTGATATTAACTTCTGTTCTATTTGCAGAAAACAGGAAATGGAAGCAATATAGATGTACAGCCATCATTGAGTGAATAATATGAAATGGCATGTATAGTTCAAAAACACAAGAGAAAATAATTCATCTGCAAAGAACAATTATATTATGAAGTGAAAAGTAACTTTTATTCACCAGACGTAATTGTTTCAGAGGCTTATGCTGTACAAACTCCCCTTTCTAGTCATTTCTGAACTCTGGCTGGCTGTTTCAACTCAGCTATTCTGGCTCAAAGCTCTCCAAGCTAACTGATTCAAATTATCTTTTCTCAGCTTCTCATTAAATTGTTCTGCTTGGAAAACTGCCTCTGAAATCCATGAAATGAATTACACTGACTGCCTTGACTGTACAAACTGAATGAAACTGCATGAATGCAACTGAACACAACTGCCTTCAACTGTACTGCACTGCACTGCACTGCACTGAACTGAACTGAATTGAATTGAACTGCATTCACTGAACTGAAATGCATTCGCTGAACTGCATTCTATACCCAGGCTTACTCTACTCTGCCCTTAAGTGACTCTCTTACCTGTCTCTCATTAGATTTAGCCTTTTTTTTTTTAAATCTCTTACTCATTCTGTCATATCTTACTCTGATTCATCACTTTGTCCCTCAATTAGAGGTCATTTTCAAACATAGCTGTTTGGGATTAAAGGTGTGTACTAAGAGTGAGTCTGTACTCCAGCCTGAAGGATTAAAGATGTGCCATTCCATCAAGATCACACAGATCTAGAAGGTCTTTGCTCTCTTGCCAAATAAGTTATGTGGTTGGATTAAAATTCCTTTACAATGAAGACTTCAAGTATATAAATAAATAAATAAATAAATAAATAAATAAATAAATCAAAACTACCATTTTGAATGACTTAACCCCCCCCCCAAAAAAACTAATGTGTTGTATATTATCTCTCATGGGTGACTGTTAGCTTGGAATCTCTCTCTCTCTCTCTCTCTCTCTCTCTCTCTCTCTCTCTCTCTCTCTCTCTCTCTCTCTCCCTCTCTCTCTCTCTTCCTCTCCCTCTCTCTCTTCCCCTTCCTTCTCCCTCCCCTCCTCTCCTCCTCTCCTCCCCTCCTTTCCCCCTCTCTCTTTCTCTCCCTTTCCATGTGTGTGTGTGTGTATGTGTGTGTGCCTGTGTGTGTGTGTGTGTGTGCATGTGTTTTAACTAGAGTAATACAGAAATCAAAAAAACTAGTGATCATGGGAAGAATTTCAAGGAAAGAACAATAGAATGCAGATTGTAAAGAAAGGAAGGAATATAACAGAAGTAGAATTGGAGAAATGAGGGAGGGGAAGGCTGGGTAGAAGAGGAAATATAAGGAGGAGAATTGTGGATTAAATGGCATGGTCCAGTTTCTGCTCGAGGTTTGAGCCACTGCGCAAGGCTGGACAAGGAAGGTTTTTGTTTTGTTTTTTCCTTTTTTTCTTTTTCTTTTGTCCTTTTTTTTTTTTTTAGATATTTTCTTTATTTACATTTCAAATGTTACCCTCTTTCCTGGTTTCCCCTCTGAAAACCCCCTCTCCCATCCTACCTGCCCCTACTCACCAGCCTATCCACTCCAGCTTCTCTGTCAGGGGCATTCCCCTACATGGGGGAATCAAACCATTACAGGACCAAAGGTCTCTCCTCTCATTTATGTCCAACAAGGCTATCCTCTGCTACACATGTGTGGAGCCATGGGTCCTTCCATATGTATTGTTTGGTTGGTGGTTTAGTCCCTGGGAGCTCTGGGGGTACTGGTTGGTTCATATTGTTGTTGCTTCTATGGGGCTACAAGATGCTTCAGCTCCTTTGGTCCTTTCTCTAGCTTCTCCATTGGGGTCTTCCTGCTCAATCCAATGGTTGGCTGAAAGCATTCACCTATGTATTTATCAGGTACTGGCAGAGTGTCTCAGGAGACAGCTATATCAGGCTCTTGTCAGCAGGCACTTGTTGGCATCCACAATAGTGTCTGGGTTTGGTGACTATATATGGTCTGGATCCCCAGGTGAGGTAGTCTCTGGATAGTCGTTCCTTCAATCTCTGCTCCACACTTTTTCTCTGTATCTCCACCTATGGGTATTTTGTTCCTTCTTCTAAGAAGGAGTGTCAGGCCATGTGAAACTGCAGGGCCCTACTCCCAGGGTGGAGAAAGACAGTCAGAAATCCCTGGTGAACCACCGGAGTCAAACTCAGGTGTCCTGACCCTCATGGAGGCTGAGTACAATAGATTCTCAGGCTCCTGGACATTACAGATATCCCTGGATACCTTGCAGAAGAGCTGAGAACAGGGTAGAGGACCCCAGAGCTGGTTCTAGCCCAGGGCCAAAGGAAAAAGATTGGGGAAGAGAGCTCAGACTGGGTCCCTCAGGATCAAGAGTCCTTGGAGTGCTTGGGTGGACAGATTGGCTTGGTGGAGATGTGGAAGGCAGATATCATTTGAGATGTAAACAATTGGAATGATTAATAAAAAAATTTTAAATACATTTATGTTTTTGATAATTAAATTCCAATTTACTTTTAATATATTTAATTTAATTAATATTTAATTACATTCTGCTTACTGTGTAGACAAGATTAGTTGACAGTGCTACACAAGAGAAAAATCTATGTAATGTTCAGATTTACTTAGAAGTATCCTATCAGACCTGGGTCTCTGCCTCTACACCCAGTCCTATAATACCTAGAGGGAGCCTGACTCCCAGGTGCTCTGAAATGCCCACGATCACAGGAGATGTCCCAACATATACCCCAACACCTGGGGTAACTGGGTCCCTGAGGATCAAGGGATGCAGGAACCTCCACCCAGCCGGTGGCACAGGTTCCTTCCAGTCTAAACCTGTGCCCTGAGCAGACCTTGCATGCTGGCTTTGTATCCACTCCTACAACAGCCAGAGAAAGCTGAACTCCCAGGTGCTCTGAAATCACCTCCAGGATCACAAGACTGTAGGATCACAGAGGAACGTCAACTTCCAGGAGATCAGACACTCCCAGGAACGCTGGAGCTCTGAAACACTCAAGATAACAGTTTAGGCCACAAAATCTTTCCCAAAATGCAGCATAGATGGATTACCCACAAGAACCAGGGAAACACAGAACCCTGCCCAGCCAGAGGCACAGGTTCCTTCTAGCTTGCAACCATGCCCAGAGCAAATCCAGGAAACTGGCTCCCCACCGACCCCTACAACACCCAGAGAAAGTTGGACTCCCAGGAGCACTGACACAACAGGATCACAGAAGCTTGGTCACACCATGATTTCAAGATCCGAGAGGCAGCTTGACTCCCAGGAGCTCTGGCACACACAGAATCTCAGGATCACAAGGTCACAGAATCACAGGATCATAGATACAGCTGAACTCTGAGTAGTTCTGACACAACCATCATCACAGAGGGAAAGGATTCAGTCAGAGACAACAAGGGCAGGTAGCACTAGAGATAACCAGATGGCAAAAGACAAGTGCAAGAATATATGCAACAAAAACCAAGACTACTTGGCATTGTCAGAACCCAGTTCTCTGACTACAGGACATCCTGGATAACACATCACAATGAAAAAACCAAGATTCGGGTATAAAATCGCATCTCATGATGATGATGGAGGACTTTAAGAAGGACATAAATAATTCCCTTAAAAAATAGAAAAGAAGACATTGCAAGTTCCATGCAACTGCGCAAGTTTCAGAGATTTGGTGTGTTGTCCTTTGACCTCAATGCTGAGTACTGAGGGTAGCTTAGGCAAGATCTTGAGTTGCAACATGGAGACCTTATGCTCACTGCCTGCAAAGGAATGAAAATGGAAGAAGCGTTCTCTGGTGAGTCCAGCCCTGCAGAGTGGAGGATCCAGTCCTGAGGCCACTGGTGGGAGCCTTCCAGTCTCTACTTCGGGATCAGGAACAGCCTGGGCCTCCACATCCCGTCTGCAGGAAGTGCAAGAGGCCTGCTGTGCACCCAGAGGCCAGCTGGGAAGAAGCAGCATTCTCTGGTGAGTCCGGCCCTGCAGAGCAGAGGATCCAGTCCTGAGGCCTCTGGTGGGAGCCTTCCAGTCTCTGCTTCGGGATCAGAAACAGCCTGGGCCACAGCACCCCAGGCCTTGCAAGAGGCCAACTGAGAACCTGTAGGCCAGCTGGGAAGAGGCACCTTGCACTGGTGAGTCCAGGATTGACAACAAGACCAACTAACAGCAGTGAGAACTAGATGGCAAAAGGCAAACATGGGAACGGAACGTTACTAACAGAAATCAAGGCAATATTGCAGCATCTGAACCCAATTCTTCTTTAAAAGCATGTCCTGGATACCCCAACACACCAGAAAAACAAGATTTGGATTTCAAATCACTGGTCATGATGCTGTTTAAGGATTACATGAAGGACATAAATAAATATCTTAAAGAAATTCAGGAGAAAATGGATCAAAAGATAGAAGCCCTTACAAGGGAAACATAAAAATCATTGAAAGAAATTTAGGAGAATACAGAAGTCAATAAAGATAAAACGCAAAAATCACTTAAAGAAATACAGGAGAACTTGGGTCAACAGGCAGAGGTCATGAAAGAGGAAACACAAAAATCTCTTAAAGAATTACAGGAAAACACAAACAAGCAAGTGAAGGAGCTCAGCAAAACTATCCAATATCTAAAATCAGAAGTAGAAACAACTAAGAAATTAAAAAGGGAGACAACTTTGGAGATAGAAAACCTTGGGAAGAAATCAGGGGCCATAGATGCAACTATCAACAACAGAATACAAGAGATAGAAGAAAGAATCTAAGATGCTGAAGATAACATAGAAACCATGGAATCGACAGTCAAAGAAAATGCAAAATGCAAAAAGCTTGTAACCCAAAACATCCAGGAAATACAGGACACAGTGAGAAGACCAAACCTAAGCATTATAGGCATAGATGAGAGTGAAGATTTACAACTTAAAGGGCCAGCAAATATCTTCAATAAAATTATGGAAGAAAACTTCCCTAATCTAAAGAGAGAGATGCCCATGAATATACAAGAAGCCTACAGAACTCCAAACAGATTGGAACAGAAAAGAAATACCTCCTGTCATATAATAATCAAAACCTCAAATGTACTAAACAAAAAAGAATATTAAAGGCACTAAGAGAAAAAGGCCAAGTAACATAAAAAGGAAGACCTATCAGAACCACACCAGACTTCTCACCAGAGACTACGAAAGCTAGAAGATGTGGGCAGAACTCATGCGATTCTAAGAGAACACAAATGCCAGCTAAAACTGCTATACCCAGCAAAGCTCTCAATCACCATAGATGGAGAAACTAAGATATTCCATGACAAAAACAAGTTTACCCAATATCTTTGCACAAACCCAGCCCTACAAAGGATAATAGGAGGAAAACACCAATACAAGGAGGGAAAACTCACATTGGAAAAAGCAAGATAGTAACTTTCTTTCATCAAACACAAAAGAAGATAACCAATCAAATTTAAAAATAACATCAAAAATGACAGGAGTAATAATCACTAGTCCTTAATATCTCTTAACATCAATGGACTCAATTCTCCAAGAAAAAGACATAGTCTGTTAAGACTGGATACATCAACAGGACCCTACATTTTGCTGCATATAGGAAACACACCTCAATGTGAAAGACAAACATTAACTTAGAGTAAAAGGCTGGAAGACAATTTTACAAGCAAATGGTCTCTGGAAACAAGCCGGAGTAGCCATTCTAATATCAGATAAAATTGACTTTCAACCCAAAGTCATCAAAAGAGACTCTGAGGGACACTTCTTGCTGGTCAAAGGAAAAATCCACCATGAACAACTGTTAATCCTGAACATCTATGCTCCAAATGCAAGGGAACCCTCATTCATAAATGAAACTTTACTAAAGCTCAAAGCACACATTGCACCTAACATAATAATTGTGGGTGACCTCAACACTGCCCTCTCCTCAATGGACCAATCCAGAAAACAGAAACTAAACAGGGACACAGTAAAACTAATTGAAGCTTTGGACCAATTGGATTTGACTGATATATATATATATATATATATATATATATATATATATATAGAACATTTTATCCTAAAGCAAAAGAATATACATTTTCTCAGCACCTCATGGTACCTTCTCCAAAATCGAACATATAATTAGCTACAAGACAGACCTCAACAAATATAAAAAGTTCAAAATAATCACATGCCTTCTATCAGATCACTATAGAGTAAAAGTGGTCTTCAATAGCAACAAAAACAACAGAAAGTCCACATACACATGAAAACTGAACAATATTCTACTCATTGATACCTTGGTCAAGGAAGAAATAAAGAAAGAAATCAAAGACTTTTTAGAATTTCATGAAAATGAAGACACAACATACCCAAATCTATGGGACACAATGAAAGCAGTGCTAAGAGGAAGATTCATATCCCTGAGTGCCTCCAAAAAAAAAAAAAAAAAAAAAAAAAAGAAGAAAGAAAAAAAAAAAGAAAAAAAGAAAAAAATGGAGAGAGCATGCACTAGCAGCTTAATGACACACCTGAAAGTCCTAGAACAAAAAGAAGCTATTTCACCCAGGAGGAGTAGAAGGCAGGAAATCATAAAACTCAGGGCTGAAATCAATCAAGCAGAAACAAAGAGAACCATTCAAAGAATCAACAAATCCAGGAGCTGGTTCTTTGAGAAAATCAACAAGATAGACAAACCCTTAGCAAGACTAACCAAGGGGCAGAGAGACAGTATCCAGATTAACAAAATTAGAAATGAAAAGTAAGATATAACAAAAGAAACTGAGGAAATTCAAAAAATCATCAGATCCTACAACAAAAGCATATACTCAACACAACTGGAGAATCTGGAGGAAATGGACAGTTTCCTAGACAGTTATCAAACACAAAAATTAAATCAGGATCAAATAGATCATCTAAAATGTCCCATAACCCCTAAAGAAATAAAAGGGTTCATAGAAAGTCTCCCAACCAAAAAAAAGCAGGGAACAGGGTGGCTTCAGTGCAGAATTCTATCAGACCTTCAAAGAAGACCTAACACCAATACTCTTCAAACTATTCCACAAAATAGAAACAGAAGGAACACTACCCAACTTGTTCTATGAATCCACAATTATGCTGGTACCAAAACCACACAAAGATCCAACAAAGAAAGAGAACTTCCAGCCAATTTCCCTTATGAATATCAATGCAAAAATACTTATTAAAATTCTTGCCGACTAAATCCAAGAACACATCAAAATGATCATCCACCATGATCGAGTAGGCTTTATCCCAGGGATGCAGGGATGGTTCAATATAAGGAAATCCATCATGCTATCCACTACATAAACAAACTCAAAGAAAAAAACCATATGATCATTTCAATAGATGCTGAAAAAGCATTTGACAAAATTCAGCATCCTTTCATGCTTAAAGTCTTGGAGAGAACAGGAATTCAAGGCCCATACCTAAACATAGTTAAAGCAATATACAGCAAACTGGTAGCCAACATCAAACTAAATGGAGAGAAACTTGAAGCAATCCCACTAAAATCAGGGACTAGACAAGGCTGTCCTCTCTCTCGGTATCTTTTCAATATAGTACTTGAAGTTCTAGCTAGAGCAATTAGACAACATAAGAAAGTCAAAGGGATACAAATTGGAAAGGAGGAAGTTAAATTATCACTATTTGCAGATTGTCTACTTAAGTAGTCTACTTAAGATAGACATGATAGTCTATTTAAGTGACCTGAAAACCTCCACCAGAGAACTCCTACAGCAGATAAACAACTTCAGCAAAGTGGCTGGGTATAAAATCAATTCAAGCAAATCAGTTGCCTTCCTATACTCAAAGGATAAGCAGGCTGTGAAAGAAGTTAGGGAAATGACACCCTTCAAAATAGCCACAAACAATAGAAAGTATCTTGGTGTGACTCTGACCAAAAAAGTGAAAGATCTATACGACAAGAACTTCAGGTCCCTGAAGAAGGAAATTGAAGAAGACCTCAGAAAATAGAAAACTCTTCCATGCTCCTGGATTGGCAGGATTAATATAGTTAAAAATGGCCATCTTGCCAAAAGCAATCTACAGATTCAACACAATCCCCATCAAAAATCCCAACTCAGTTTTTATCAGATTTAGAAAAAGCAATTCTCAAATTCATCTGGAATAACAAAAAACCTAGGATAGCTGAAACTATTCTAAACAGTAAAAGAACTTCAGGGAGATTCAATATCCCAGACCTCAAGCAATACTACAGAGCAATAGTGTTAAAAACTGCATGATATTGGCACAGTGATAGGCAAGTGGACCAATGGAATACAACTGAAGACCCAGAAATGAATCCACACACCTATGGTCACTTGATCTTTGACAAAGGAGCAGAAAACATCCAGTGGAAAAAAAGATAGCCTTTTCAACAAATGGTGCAGGTTCAACTGGAGGTCAGCATGCAGAAGAATTGGAATTGATCCATTCTTATCTCCTTGTACTAAACTCAACTCCAAGTGGATCAAGGACCTCCATGTAAAACCAGAAACACTGAAACTAATAGAAAAGAAACTGGGGAAAACACTTGAGGACATGGGCACAGGGGAAAAGGTCCTGAACAGAATTCCAATAGCCTATGCTCTTAGATCAAGAATTGACAAATGGAACCTCATAAAATTACAAAGTTTCTGTAAGGCAAAGGACACTGTTAAAAGGACAAAATGGCTACCATCAAATTGGGGGAAAAATCTTCACCAACCCTACATCTGATAGAGGGCTAATATCCAGTATATACAAAGAACTCAAGAAGTTAGACCTCAGGGAAGCAAATAACCCTATTAAAAATGGGGTACAGATCTAAACAAAGAATTTTCACCGGAAGAAATTCGGATGGCCGAGAAGCACCTTAAGAATTGCTCAACATCATTAGTCATAAGAGAAATGCAAATCAAAACAACTCTGAAATTTCACCTCACACCAGTCAGAATGGCTAAGGTTAAAAACTCAGGAGACAGCAGGTGTTGGCAAGGATGTGGAGAATGAGGAACACTCCTCCACTGCTGGTGGGGTTGTAAGATGGTACAAACACTTTGGAAATTAGTCTGGTGGTTCCTCAGAAAACTGGACATAACACTTCCAGAGGACCCTGCTATACTTCTCCTGGGCATATACCCAAAGGATTTACCGGCATGCAATAAAGACACATGCTCCATTATGTTCATAGCAGCCTTATTTATAATAGCCAGAAGCCAGAAAGAACCCAGATGTCCCTCAATGGAGGAATGTATATAAAAAAATGTGGTATATTTACACAATGGAATACTATCCAGAAATTATAAACAATGAGTTCATGAAATTTTTAGGCAAATAGTTGGATCTAGAAAATATCATCCTAAGTGAGGTAACCCAATTACAAAAGAATACACATGGAATGCAATCTCTGATAAGTGGATATTAATTTGTCAAGAAGCTCTGAATACCCAAGGCACAATTAGCATAAGAAATGACTCCCATGAAGAAGTAAGGAGAACGTCCTGATTCTGGAAAGGATTGATCTAGCATTGGAGGGGAGTACCAGGATAGAGAAAAAGGAGAGAGGTGATTGGAGAATTGGGTGGAGAGAAGAAGGTTTATGGGACATATGGGGAGGGGGGAACTGGGAAAGGGGAAATCATTTGGAATGTAAACAAAAAATATAGAAAATTTTAAAAAGGAATGAAAAAATACAAAAGAAATATGCAGATAAACAGGTCGTTGCCCTTAAAGAGGAAATAAAATTACCCAAAAGTATCACAGAGAAGCAAAAGCAAGCAGGTGAGGGAATTGAACAAACTCATCCGGTATCAAAAAACGGAAATAGAAACAATAAGGAAATCATAAGGGGAGAAAACCCTGGAGATAGCAAACCTAGGAAAGAGATCAGAATATAAGAGGTAGGATTGAGAATCTCAAAGGCAGAAGATAATATTGAAAACTTAGACACAACAGTCAAAGTAAATGGAAAATTCAAAAGCTTCTACACCAAAACATTCAGGAAATCCAGGACACAATGAGAATATCAAACCTAAAGATAATAGGTATAGAAGATAGCAAAGATTCCCAGCTCAAAAAGCCAGCAAATATCTTCAACAAAATTGTGGAAAAAAAACTTTGCAAACCTCAAAAAAGAGATGCCCATGAACATACAAGAAACCTACAAAATCCAAATAGATTGGACCAGAAAAGAAATTCCTCTGGTCTCATAATAATCACACCACAAAAGGCACAAAACAAAGAATATTAAAAGCAGTAAGGAAAAAAGGTCAAGTAACATATGAAGGCAGACCTATCAGAATTAGAGCAGACTATTCAGCTATTAAAAACAATGAATTCATGAAATTCTTAGGCAAATGGATGGAACTAGAAAGTGTCATCCTGAGGGAGGTAACCCAATCACAAAAGAACACACATGGTAGGCACTCATTGATGAGTGTATGTTAGCCCAAAAGCTCAAAATAAACAAGTTACAATTCACCCCGCACAAGAAGCTCAAGAAGAAGGAGGACTTAAGCGAGGGTGCTTTGTTTCCTCTGAGAAAGGGAACAAAATACTCACAGGAACAGAAAAGGAGACAAAGTGTGGAGCAAAGACTGAAGGAATGGCCACCCAGAGACTGCCCTACCTCGGGATTCATCCTATAAACAGTCACCAAACCCCTGACACTATTGTGGACAAGAAGAAGTGCACACCAAAAGGAGCATTTGATGGTTGTCTCTGGAGGGGCCCTGCCAGAACCTTACACATACAGAGGCAAATGGTAGCAGCCAGCCATTGGACTGGGTGTGAGGTTCCCAATGGAGGAGTTGGAGGGTGGTCCAGAGGAGCTGAAGGGGTTTACAGCCCCATGAGAAGAACAATTATGTCAGTCACCCAAATGCCCCAGAACTCTCAAGGACTAAACCATCAACCAATAGGTATACAAGGTTCCAGCCAAAACTGTGGCAGAGGAACACCTGGGCATCAGTGGGAGGAGTGGTGCTTGATCAGGTGAAGGCTCAATAGATGCCACAACAAAGGAAAATTGAGGGGGGAGGGGGTAGTGGGTTGAGTAGAGTGACATATACTTGGAGGCAGGAGGTGGGAGGAAGGGTTGGGACTTTTCAGGGAGGGGGAAACCTGGAAAGGTTTTAGTATTTAAAATGTTAATGAAGATAATATTTAAAAAAAATGAATTAGAGCAGATATCTTACCAGAGCCTCTAAAAGCCAGAAGAACCTGGAAAGGTTTTAGCATTTAAAATGTTAATGAAGATTATATTCAATTAAAAAAAATGAATTAGAGCAGCCATCTTACCAGAGCCTCAAAAAGCCAGATATCATACAGACCCTAAGAGAACACAAATGCCAACACAGACTATAATACACAACAAAACTCTCAATTACCATAGATGCACAAACCAAGATATTCCATAACAAAACAAAATTTACACAATATCTTTCCACAAACCCAGCCCTGCAAAGGATAATAGATGGAAAACTCAAACATAAGGAGGGGAACTACGCCTTAGCAAAAGCAAGAAAATAATCTTTCAACAAACACAAAAGAAAATGCTCACACAAACATTATTCCAACTCTAACAACAATAACTTTTCCTTAATATCTCTTAACATCAATTGACTCAATTCCCCAATTTAAAAACAAAACAAAGACTAACAGACTGGATATATAAGCAGGACCCAGCATTTTGCTACATACAAGAAATGCCCCTCAATGACAAAGACGGATACTACCTCAGAGTAAAAGGCTGGAAAAAATTTTTCCAAGAAAATGGTCCCAGGAAACAAGCTGAAGTAGCCATTCTAGTATCAAATAAAATCAACATTCAACCTAAGTTATCAAAAAAAAAAAATAAATAAGGAAGAACACTTATACTTGTCAAATGAAGAATCTACCAAGAGGAACTTTCAATTCTGAAAATCTATGTACCAAATGTAAGGACATCTATATTCCTAAAAGAAACTTTACTAAAGTTTCAAGCACACATTGGACCTCACACAATAATAGTGGGAGATTTTAATACCCCACTCTCAGCAATGGACAGATCATGGAAACAGAGTCTAAACGGAGATGCAGTGAAACTAAGTGAAGTTATAAACTAAATGTATTTAACAGATCTCTGTAGAACATTTCATCCTAAAGCAAAAGAATATGCCTCCTTCTCAGTACCTCATGGTACCTTCTCCAAAATTGACCATATAATTGGTCACTAAACAAGCCTCAACAGATACAAGAAGATTAAAATAATCCCATTCATCCTATCATATCACCACAACCTAAGATTGGTCTTAACAACAAAACAAATGAAAGCCTACATACACATATAAGCTGAACAACTCTCTACTCAATAATACATTGGGCAGGGAAAAAAATAAAGAAATTAAAAATTTTTAAGAATTTAATGAAAATGAAGTCAAAGCATACCAAAACGTATGGAACACAATGAAAGAGGTGTTAAAAGGAAAAACTCATAGCTCTGAGCACCTCCAAAAAGAAACTGGAGAGAGCACACAACTTGACAATACATCTGAAAGCTCTAGAATAAAAAGAAGCAAATAATCCCAAAAGGAGCAGAGGGCAGGAAATAATTAAACTCAGGGTTGAATCAACCAAGTAGAAACAAAAAAAAAAACAAACAAACAAAAACAAAACCCTATACAAAGAATAAAGAAAAATAGGAACTGGTTCTTTGATAAAATCAACAAGATAGATAAACCGTTAGCCAGACTAACCAGAGGGCACAGAGACAGCATCCAATCTAACAAAATCAGAAATGAAAAGGGAGACATAAAAACAGAAACAAAGGAAATTCAAAAAATCTTCAGATCCTACTACAAAAGCATATACTCAACAAAACTGGAAAATCCAGATGAAATGTACAATTTTCAAGACAGATACCAGGTAGGAAAGTTAAATCAGGATCAGATAAATGATCTAAGCATTCCCATAACCTTTAAAGAAATAGAAGCAGTCATTAAAGTCTTCCAACCAAAAAAGTCCAGGACCAGATTTGTTTACTGCAGGATTTTTATCAAACCTTCAAAGAAGACCTAATACCAATACTTTTCAAACTATTCCACAAAAAACCAAAAAACAAAAAACCAGAATAAACACTATCAATTCATTCTATGAAGCCACCATTGTTCTTATACCTAAATACAAATACACTGCAAAGAAAGAGTACTTCAGACCTATTTCCCTTATGAATATTGATGCAAAAATTCTCAATAAAATTCTCACAAACTGAATCCAAGAGTACAATAAAATGATCATCCATCATGATCAAGTAGGCTTCATCCTAGGGATGCAGGAATGGTTCAATATACTTAAATCCACCAACTTAGTCAACTATATATACAAACCCCCCAAAAAAAAACCTCACATGATCATCTCATTAAATAATGAGAAAGCATTTGAATAAATTCAGTCCCACTTCATGTTAGAAGCCTTGGGAAGATCAGGAATTAAAGGTCCATACTCAAACATAATAAAAACAATATAAAGCAATCCAATAGCTAACATCAAACTAAATGGAGAGAAACTTGAAGCAATCCCACTAAAATCAGGGACTAGACAAGGCTGTCCACCACTTTCTCTCTCTCCTCCCTCTCTCCCTCTCTCCCTCTCTCACCCCCTCTCTCCTTCTCTCTCTCTCTTCTTATTCAATATAGTACTTGAAGTCCTAGCAAGTGCAATTAGAAAACAAAAGGATGTCAAAGGAATAAATTTGGAAAGGAAGAATTCAAACTATCACTATTTACAGATGATATGATAATATACTTAAGTGACCTCCAAAATTCTACCAGAGAAATCCTAAACCTCATAAACAACTTTACCAAAGTGGCTGGATAAAAAAAAAAAATTTAACTCAAATTAGTAGTCTTCCTCTATTCAAAGGATAAACAGGCTGAGAAAGGAATTAAAGAAATGACCCATGTCACAATAGTCACAAACCATATAAAATATCTTGGTGTGACTCTCACAAAACAAGTAAACTATCTGTACAAAAAGAAATTCAAGACTCTGAAGAAAGAAATGAAAGAAGACCTGTGGAATAAAAGGTCTCCTATGCTCATGGACTGGAAGGGTTAATATAGTTGGGATGGGGTTTTACAGAGGGGAAACCAGAAAAGGGGATAATATTTGAAATGTAATTCAAATTAAATTAAATGTCCAGTTAAAAAAATAAAAATAAAAAAGAAATCTTCAACATCTTTAGTCATCAGGGAAATGTAAATCAAAACAACCCTGAGATCCCACCTTACACCAATCAGAATGGCTAAGATCAAAAACTCAGGTGACAGCAGATGCTGGTAAGTATGTCGAAAAAGAGGAATACTCCTCCATTGTTGGTGAGGTTGCAAGCTGATCAAAGGATTCTGGAAATCAGTCTGGATGTTCAAAAGATTGGACATAGTACTTCCTGAAGACCCAGCTATACCACTTTGGCCATATACCCAAAAGAAGCTCCAACATATAACATGGTCATATGCTCCACTATATTCATAGCATCCCTATAATAGCCAAGTGCTGGAAACAGCCCAGATGTCCTTCAGCAGAGGAATGGATACAGAAAATGTGGTGCATTTACACAATTGAGCACTACTCAGCAATTAAAAACAATGAATTCATGAAATTCTCAGGTAAATAGATGGATCTAGAAAATATCATCCTGAATGAGGTAACCCAGTCACAAAATAACACATATGGTATGCACTCACTGATAAGTGGATATTAACACAAAAGTTTGGAATAACCAAGATACAATTTGCAGACCATATGAAGCTCAAGAAAAAGGAAAAGCAAAGTGTGAATGCTTCAGTCCTTCTCAGAATGGGGAACAAAATACTCAAGGCAGCAAATATGGAGATAAAGATTGGAGCAGAGTCTGAAGGAAAGGCCACTCGGAGACTGCCCTACATGGAGATCCATCCCATTTAAGTCACCAAAGGCAGACACTATTGCTGATGTCAAGAAGTGCTTGCTGACAGGAGCCTGATATAGTTGTCTCCTGAGAGGCTCTGCCAGAGGTGGATATTCGCAGACAACCATTGGACTGAGCATGGGGTCGCCAATGGAGGAGTTAGAGAAAGGACTGAAGGAGCTGAAGGGATTAACCAGCAACCAGACTCCCCTTTCCCCAGAGCTCCCAGGAACTAAACCACCAACCAAAGAGTACACAATGGAGTGACTCATGGCTCCAGCTGCATATGTAGAAGAAGGTGGCCCTGTCGGGCATCAATGGAAGGAGAAGCCCTTGGTCTTGTGAAGGCTAGATGCCCAAATGTAGGGGAACACCATGGTGGAGAGTCTGGAGTAGGTAGGTAGGTGAGGGAATACCTTCATTGAAGCAGGGGAATGGGGGATGGGATGGGGGGTTCCACAGGGAAGCTGGAAAAGGGGATAACATTTGAAATGTAAATCAAGAAAATAACAAAATCAACAAAAGAAATAGAAGTATCATATCCTTTATATTTTAATATTACTACTTAATTTGTCCCTTTACTTTTCTCCCCCATCTGCTCCCATTTAACCCTATTCCATTGCTGTCTCAGATTCAATGCCTTTTCTCTTTAACTGTTAGCTTGAGTGTGTGTGTGTGTGTGTGTGTGTGTGCATGTGTGTATATATATATCCTACTCAGTTTGTAAATTATGAATTATAAGTTTATGATTTTAAGGGTTGGCTACTCTTTCCTCTGAAGATTATTTCTATCACTCTTGACAACCCTTTTTTTGCCTATAGTGCTTTGTCATATTTTGATGAGATAAATAAGAATTTTTTTAAAATGAGTTGCAAATGTCTGTATTTGATTCCAATGTGGAACTAAATTTGAAAAATACTTTTGCAGAGGAACAGAAAAAGTTTACTTAATTGATGCATCTTCTTAAATTTTAAAATGTTTATTTGTTAATTATTACTATGTGTTGTTACTATGGTGGAGGTCACAGTGTAACATAGAACACACATAGAGTTCAGAAGAAAACTTTGTGGAGTAAAGTTTTTTCTTCTCCTTTTTGTGAGTTCTCACAGGTCCTTGCTAATATGTCCTAAAAGCCAGAGCTAAACTTAAAGAGTTGATGAAAATAAAGATAATTGATTTGATCAGTTTTAGAATTTCTGAGAGAATAATTATTAATATTTAGGTTCCTTAATCCCAATAAGTTAAAGACTATTTTCAAACCACAGGAGAATTTTAAATGTGTCTTAGTCAGTGTTCTATTACTGTGAAGAAACTCTATGACATTACAACTCTTACAAAAGAAGACATTTAACTGTGGCTGGTGTATAGTTTCAAAGTTTCAGTCCATGATCATGGCAAGAGCATGGCAGCATGGAGGCAGACATGGTACTGGAGAAGAGCTGAGAGCTACATCCTGTGACACAGGAGGAGAGAGATGGGTGAGGGAGAGGGAGAAGGAGGGGGAGGGAGGGGAGGCGAAGGGGAGGGAGAGGAGGAAGAAGTGGGGGAGGGGGAAGGGAGGAGAGAGAGAGAGAGGGAGAGGGAGAGGAGAGAGAGAGAGAGAGAGAGAGAGAGAGAGAGAGAGAGAGAGAGAGAGAATCTGGGCTTGATATGACTTTTTGAAACCCCAAAGCCCATCCCTAATGACACACTTCAATAAGACTACACTTTCTAATCCTTCCAAATAGTGACACTCCATAGTGACTAAATATTCAAATCTCTGAGCCTAGAGGGCCCATTCTCATTGAAACCACCACAAAGTATTTTCACAGTTCTATGATAGGACAAAATGTATATTAAATATGAAAGAAGTTCCCTGGATTTTGGAGGACTCCAAATAACTGAGCATATTGGTTTCTCATCTATTACAATGCCAGGATGAAGGCAGAAAATCTTCACTTTTATATTCAGCCCCACAGTATTATCTAGAACTGATTTAATAGGTGTATTAAGTTATCACTTTAAATATTTTCTAAAATATACAACTTTTCATTTGAGAAACAGACCAATGGTAGATATAGAAATCCTTTGTTTTATACTTAAGAACTCCATTAAGTAAGAAAAATAAATCAATCTTTATTAGGTTCAGCAAAACCTTTTTCTTGGCTCAAGTTCTTTAAATTGATTCAAGTTACCAAAATTACTACCCATAGTCCACACAAATCATTCCAACAATGCTGGCTGCTGTGAATGGCTCTGTGAATCATATTTAATGGAGTAATATTAATTTTGAGAAATCCCTGAGAACTGAAGATAACTATCATAATTAATTCTAGGTGATAGAGACCTATAAAGATACTACATGGAAATTTTATGGTGCAACCCCTTCCCCAGAAAATTGTTGAAAATCTCCCTCTGACCATTACATTTAATCTTCTGTTTTTTCTATTTGTACAACTGTTAATTGGGGTAATTACTTCATACCAGCCTGATATACTTCTTGGTTTCTCATTTTCTTCATGTATACCTTAATACTTAAAAAGTCCATGGGGCTCTAAATATTTTTTTAAATAATTAAATAAGAAGGGTAAGGTTAAAGGTTACAAGAAATTCAACACCCTGTGCACCGTCTATTCAGAGTCAAGGCTATATCCTGTAATTTTTTTTTATTTCAAAGAATTCTTTTCTATGCCTCTATGACAAGAGACTATTACTCATATTACTTCTTATGTTTATTAGCATGCTAGTAGTTTTTAATTTTCTGTACAGTGACAACTTAATGATATTATTTTATGATAAAATAAATACAATCATAATTTGAAACTTCTGTAGTTAGAGGCATCAGAGATGATGTTAGCAATGTTAAAATTTATCAAAGGAAATATAATTCTGTGGTCAGAGATAGGAACTCTAGTCTAATCCCCCATTAATGAATATATCGTATTATACTAGTCATAACTTCTTTGAATAATTATTTAAATTTTAATGAGGTCTATGGGGAGCAGCGTTTTCTGTTTTACTTTCAATTTTTAAATATTAATTATATGCCTGCTAAGAACATAGATACCATTAAATATAATCGTGTTATTTCAATTTTCTTTTGAAATAATACAGAAATCAGATAAATATTTTTCTTATAGTGAATAGATATTACTACTATGATTCAAGTATGTTATGTGGCACAGTTGACTCTGAGAAAGTTAAATCATCCCAATGGTCCCACAAAGAAATATAAGCTACCTATAATTATGATTAAAAGCCGAAATATGCTTGTGAATTTTTACTACAGAGAAAGTCACAAACTCAAAACACACAAAAAAATCTTTACAATGCCATTGTTGGTTTGGAAATGTCAAAGATCATTCAGCCAATAATGACCATGACCTGTACAACCTGAACTCGACAGTGGAAAATGAAGTTCTACTGCTTAGGAAACAAGGATGAGTTTAGACATATTTCCACCAACACCCCAGAAGAAAATTAGACATTAGCTTTATGCACTATGATATAATTTGAGGGTAAAATCAAAGATTTTTTGATTGACTAAATTTTTCCTATTATGTATATTGTCTTAAGCCTTTTCTTGTTACAATAGAACTTGAAAACTAGTGAAACCAATCTTGACCCCAATCTTCTTTTGGTAAAACCAGTAGTTTAGTGTCTCTTCCCCCCTCCAGCATTGAGCTAGGCTTTTTAGCCTCTCAGGTCAACCTGTAACATTCCTGGCCACCAGCCTTGCCCCTACCTCCCCAACCCCCCCACCCCCCACCCCCCCCACCCTGCTTTGGTGTTATTCCTGGCCTGTGTTCTTCAGAGAACAATACAGCTGCTTTCACTTGGAAGTCATGGCAGCCTCAGGCCAGTCTCACCTGGAAGCATCCTGGACCTGTTAGATGTGAAGTGCTCTGATCTTAGAAGGTGACCTGCTGAGATTGGAGCCAATGAGTTCTTGGATCTCTCCTTGAAGTCTGGAGGGCAGGGATTTATTCCGAAGGCTATATATTGACTAAATATTATTAAAGCTTCTGTCATGATCGGCTAATGTCATCTTGACTCAGTTCTCTTTCATCGCTTCCCTGTATATCCCCAGAATTCTTTCAGGTCTCCGGTTCACCTGTAGCTGCAGGCAGCAACAGTTTAGATGGATACTTCATGGAAAATTGCTATTAAAAATGAATAAAATATATTTTCCATGTTAGAGACTAGTCTGGCTGGCATTCTTTCAAACTTTCTTTGGGCGAACATTTTCTAACATACTCCCTAAAAAGGATAAACTATTCCACTTCAAAACCATGCCAGAAACTCTTTTCCTAATGCAATTTTGCATGAAATATTCCTCACTCCAAATTTTTCTTAGTCTTTAGTTGCATACAGTGATAATTATCAGAATGAGTGCATATTGCTCTATATTTCCTAATACTCCCACTGCTTCTATCTTTCTTTTGAATATTTTTATAGTAGAAAAATGAGAAAAGATAACATTATTTAATTTAATATAACCTATTAGGTCCCAATGAGGCAACAATAAAAGATGCTTAAACAACAAAGTATTATATTTCCAAAGTATCATATATGTTCTAAATGTATCATATATGTTATATATGCATTTTATGTGAGCAGTCTATGAATATAATCACATCTTTAGTTGTAGATTAATGCAAACCTTCTATAATCATCAAAATGCAAATGAATAGTATAAGGACAATCTTTTAAATCTATAATAATTTTACATGTATTTTTTGGAATGTCAGGTGGTAAACCAGGTTGTAATGCTCCCTAAATTTCACAGTTTCATTAACCTTTTGCAAACCTTGCAAAAACCTTATTTTTTTCTTAATTACAAATATGGGTGAGTTCCAGGAGGAGTTAGAATCTTGAGCTTATGGTTGAATTGCAAACTGCCAATGTTCCATTAGCTTTATATATATTTAACTATAATTTTTAAAAGTTTAATTTTCAATATCAGAGCATAACTATAATTTGGGAAGGCAAACCCATTTTTAACAGTATAAACAATCCAGTCTCTCTAAAATAAATGCCAAGTGCTTTATTTTCATGTTACAAAGTTTCACTGCCAGTTCTTGTATATGAATGCATGATGGAGCAGCTTTTAATATCTCATTAGAGAAACATTGTTTTAAATCCTATCTTTTATAAGCCTGGTTTCTAGGACAGGGATTTCATAAAATATTATCCTAATTTAGAGATATTTTTAGAGACCTGTTTCCCTGGGTTTGCTCATGCCATGTGTTCTTGCCCAGAATGACTCCAACCCTGAGTTACCAGTTTTAAGCCAACTTTCTGTTACCAATGTTATAAATTTCTAAGCATACAGAGTAGTTTATCAGCCAATAATGTATAACTAAGACATGCAGAACAAGTTTATATATTTAAGACCAGTCAGAAACAAACACAAGCTGTCTACACACATTAACGTATCTAGACTAATCAGACAAATTTTTTTCTTACTTTTTCTAGCTGTAATTTCAAGAGAGGAGCACCCTGCCACTTGCCGAACCCAAATGTTCCAGCAGATAAACTTTAAGCTATTTTTTCTTTTGAATATGAAACACAGAGCAGCAATCAAACAATGAAATGAAACCACAGATGTGTTCTGACAGACATGAACAGACTGGCACACCAAGGACAGACAATAGACAGAGAGGGAAGAGAACCAGATGTTCCACCAAAGAGACCCAGAACCAAGACTGGGCAATTACCCAGAGGGTGCCAGAAAGGAAGCAGAATGTCTTCTGAACTCCTATTGACTTTAGCACAACTCTGAAAGCATATGTACTAAAAGCAGTTCTACCATTATCTTATCCCATTTTTACATAGTTTACTCACTGCTGTTCCAAACTTTCCGTTGAACGTGCTTCCTTTCCCTGTAGTTTCCTTCACTGTATGCCTTGTACTTGAAACTCAAAGTTGAAGTTACCAACTGACCAAGTTAACTCAGTCAGTCAACAGGGTCTCAATAGAGGGAGTGAGGATTAAAGAAAGAAAAGACAGTTAGACAACATTATAGCATGACACCAGCAAGAGGTAAGGTGGTTTTAATTTCTTCCAGTCTGCTTTTATATCATTCTAGGTACTTTCAAATAATATGGTTAGTCCTAAAGCATAAAAAAGTAGTCAGAGAACAAACAAGGCATAAATAAACTGAGCCATAATTCCTGGGGTCACTGTTTCTTGGGACTTATAAAGGTGATCAAGAGTCAAGGAATACATTCTCTGGTTGTATTTTCTTGAGCTTACTTCCTTGCCCTAGCCCAATGTCAAATATTCTCATCAAATTCCTAGAAACAGCCCCAAGAGCTCTCCATGCTTTCTCTTCTCTTAAAGGTCTTAATAGAAATTACCTGATAAAGTATTATACAGCATTTTCAGTGGAAACTAAAGACTATAGAACTTTCAATTTTCAGTACCAGTAAAGACAAATATATCCACATATCTATGTCATATTTAGTTTTACATATCAGTGTTTCAAAATTATCATATAAACAGTACATCAGCTATTTGTATATGTATACAGCTAATCTAGAGAGGAATATTTACTAACATTAGTCATATTTTCACTTTTACTTTGAAATTTTTGAAATTGCTTTTAAAGACCAATAGTTTACATATATTTCTTTGATCTACTTTGAGTTGAATGTGTACAGTGTGGGATATGTCTGAGGCTTATATATATATATGTATATATATATATATATATATATGCATTAGGATATCTTAATATTCTTTTAAATTTTATTTGAGATTATAAAATGATTACAACATTTCTCCCTTTCCTTTCTTCCCTCTAACCCCTCTATGTACTCATCTCAGTTTTTCTTTAAATTCATGGTCTCAATTGTTTTAGTAATTGCTATTGAATGCATATAGATATATGTATTTATATAAATATAAGCATATATATATATATATATATATATATAACATAACCTAAGCATAACAATCCACAAATATAACCTGTATGGTTATATAATGTTCCATATATACTATATACATACACACACACACACACACACACACACACACACATTTTCAAAGTTAACCCATGTGTCCTTGTGTCCATGTGGCACTGAACAAATAATTGATGTGCCCTCATCTGAGGAGGACCACATGACCAGCATCTCAAAAAAGGACTTTTATATTTTGTATTGGGATTTTAGTTAATTGGTCCTGAATCTTGGAGAAATAACCATCAGCTAAGATTAAAGTTAATTAAAACTGCATATGTATAATTAGAGTTCAAATTATGTGTACTATAGGGTGTTTTGTTAAATAGTTCATAATATGACTCCTCATATCTTTTTGAGGCATAATTATTATTATTTTATCACCTTCCAATTTTTTATTTACCCATCACTAAAGAGCCTTTTTTTCCCTTGTACATTTATACATGTAATAACAATTACTCAAAATAGGCTTGATGAAGTTGTAGCAGATCAAGGAGGGATATATGTTTAAGTCTGGATAAGTGAAAGTGTAGGAAGAAAAATGACTATAATCAAAAAATTAAACTGAACAATATGATATTGTATGATATATATATCACTTTATACATTGTTAACCCAAAACCAAAGATTGCTCTTGTATCTGTCAGATCCAAAGTAAATTCCAATACCCCAAAAAGCAGTTCAAATATCCAGAAATGAGCTACACCTGAACTATAGAAGGATTTTTGTTCCTTAGGTAACCTATAGTTGACCCTTCTGCCAGAGGTAAGGAAAATGACTTCTTTGGTAGATGATAACAAATTCCATACATTTCTGAGGAATGCTGATTTTTATCTAAGTAAGCATCATCAGCATATAAAAGTTCATGATACCCTCCAGACTCCTCCAAGATCACTGCACCATATTTCAAAATCCAAGTTAGTAGCGTCCTCACCCTTCCCACCTTTCCTCAACACAAAGTCCCTCCAGCTCACAGCTTCTTTTCCTCTAGCTCCTCATTTGCTTTAAAACCCTGATATTCTCAATATTCTCTCTGTCTCTTGTCTTTCTCTGTTTACATCTTTCTCTGGGTCTCTGTGTCTGTCTGTCTGTCTGTCTCTCTCTCTCTCTCTCTCTCTCTCTCTCTCTCAATGTCTCTCCTTCTCCCCTCCCCCACTGGCTCCTGCTCCTCTCACTATATTTTTCCACTCCCTATCCTGTAGAACCTTGAAAGGAAGTCTGGTTCCTGGTTGAGCTAAGAATAGAAACCCTGAGGCAAAATGTTTTCCATATCTTTAGGGCCACACCTTCTGCTAGAGACCTACATAAGGAGTTGTAAGAAGAAAGAATCATTCTCTCTTCCTCATCTGCTTGCCTTGTGGGACTGAGCAACTGCTAGATCCTTGGATTTCCACTCATAGCTTCTGCTGACTATTGTTGGGAGTTGGACTACAGACTGTAAATCATCAACAATTTTCCTTACAATTTAGAGACTACCCATAAGTTCTGTGACTCCAGAGAACCCTGATTAATGCAGGTACCTAAAGGTCTGGAGGACTTAGCCAATCTACTCTCCTTCCAAGACACTCCTCCCTGCAAAAGGTATTTAACCTCAGACCCCCTCTGAGAGGTGGGATACTCATCCACTATCTGCCATGACTACAAATGCCTTAAAACTATGAACTGTCTTTTTTCATCAGGATCCACCATGTGGAGCAATGGAGAAGGCTTTCACCTAAAGAGCCACCGTCTAATCTCCTGTAGAAGGCCTCTCTGTGCTTCCAGCCAGGAACAAGCCAAGCCTGCTGCCATTGACAAGCCAAGGACTCATTCCCTAAGGTTCAAGTTGAAGGCCCCTCTTTATTCCCCTTGGCCCTTGGCTAGATCCAGCCTGTGTATGTGTGTGTGTGGGGGGGGGGGGGGCTCCACTCCATTCTCAGCTCTTCTGTGGCTCTCAGTTATACCTAGATGACCAAGAGCCTGAGAATCAGATGGCTCTGGACTCTTTGAAGGCCTGAGGATCCCGCCCAAGTTAGCTCCAGCTGTCCCCAGGACCTCAGACTGCGTTTTCCCACTCTGAGCAATGTTTCTAAGTCTGCACTAGAGCCCAACACCTGCCTGGTGAAGGCATTGGGTAACCATGGTCAAAACTCCCATGTACTGCCTCCGCAAGCAATTTGAGCCCTGTAGAAGAGCAGATGAGAGACCCCGGTAACCCTACACTACCCCTCTTCTGTTCTCCCCTCTCTTACAGTCATGACTGTGTCCAGTCTGCTGGACATGTTCAGCCTCCTTCTTTTCCCTCTCCTCTGTACTCTTATACATGCTTGTAGCTGTTTGTTGATTTATATCTAAAATAAAACCTTCCTGTCAACTATACTATAGAGTGGTCATGCCATCAGTTTATACATCTGGTGCTGAATACTCAGGAGGGGCAAAAATGAACCCTTTTGCAAAGGTCTTGTCCTTTTATAATCAAACAAAGCTGTTGGTTAACTTCTCTGAGAATAAGGATTATTTGTTTCTGGGGCTCTGCTCTCCAGCTGTTTCTTTCCTCCACCTCCTCTGCTCAGGAAAGTGTCCCCTCGGAGCTGTCTATTCTATCTCCATCTACTCCTGGAGTCTACTACTACCACAAAAATCAATTTGTTGGTTGCCATTTTGTCTGCTTGACAGTGTCCTTTGCCTTACAGAAACTTTGTAATTTTATGAGGTCTCATATGTCAATTCTTGATCTTAGAGAATTGGCTATTGGTGTTCTATTCAGGAACATTTCCCCTATGCCCATGTCCTCAAAGGTCTTCCCCAATTTCTTTTCTATTAGTTTCAATATGACTAGTTTTATGTGGAGGTCCTTGATCCACTTGGATCTCTAACAAAGAAAGTCAAAGATCTACATGACAAGAACCTCAAGTATCTGAGGAAAGAAATGAAAGAAGACATCAGAAGATGGGAAGATTTCCCATACTCAAGGACTGGAAGGATCAACATGGTAAAAATGACCATCTTGCAGAAAGCAATCTACAGATTCAATACAATCCCTATGAAAATTCCAACTCAATTCTTGATAGAGTTGGTAAGAACAATTTGCAAATTCATGTGAAAAACACAGGATAGCAAAACCTATTATCAACAATAAAAGAAATTCTGTAGATTTACCATCCCTAACCTCAAGCTGTACTACAGAGTAACAATCATACTAAAAACTGCAAGATATTGATACAAAGACGGGCATGTAGATCAATGGACTAGAGTTGTAGACCCAGAAATGAACCCAAAAACCTATGGCCACTTGATCTTTAACAAAGGAGCTAAACCATCCAGAGGAGAAAAGACAGCATTTTCAGCAAATGGTGCCAGTTCAACTGCCAGTCAATATGTAGAAGAATGCAAATCGAACCATTCTTATTTCCTTGTACAAAGGTCAAGTCCAAATGGATCAAGGACCTCCACTAATAAACAGATATGATGAATCTAATAGGAGAGAAAGTGGGAAAGATGTTTGAACACTTTGCACAGGGGAAAATTTCTTGAAAAGGATACCAATGGGTTATGCTCTAAGAACAAGAATAGACAAATAGGACCTCATAAAATTGAAATGCTTCTGTAAGGCAAAGAACACTGTCAATAGGATAAAATGGCAACCCACAGATTGGGAAAAGATCTTTACCAGTCCTACATCTGATAGAGGGCTAATATCCCAAATATACAAAGAACTCAAGAAGTTAGACTCCAGAGAACCAAATAACCCTATTAAAAATGGGGTACAGAGCTAAACAAAGAATTCTCAACTGAGAAATATCAAATAGCCTAGAAGCACCTAAGGAAATGTTCAACTTCTTTGTCACCAGGGAAATGCAAATCAAAATGACCCTGAGATTATACCTCACACCAGTCTGAATGGCTAAGATAAAAACTCAGGTGACAGCAGATGCTGGCAACAATGTGAAAAAAGAGGAACACTCCTCCATTTTGCTACATATGTGGCTGTATGGGTGCCTCCATGTGTACTCTTTGGTTGGTGGTTTAGTTGCTGGGAACTCTAGGGGTACTGGCTGGTTAATATTGTTGATCCTCTTATGGAGTTGCAAACCCCTTCAGCTCCTTTGGTCCTTTCTCTACATCCTCCATAAGGGATCTTGTGCTCAGTAGAATGGCTGCCTGTGAGCATCCACCTCTATATTTGTCAGGTACTGATAGAGCCTCTCAGGAAACAGCCATATCAGGCTCCTGTCAGCAAGTACTAGAAAATAAAAGAACAAAATGGGCTCAGGAATTACCTATTCAATCCAAAGAACAAAAGGTAAGATTAAGAATACTTTGTAACACCAAAACCATATAAAACCTATAAATTGCCTTTGAGCATGGAGCAAACTTGAGGTGTAAAATCAATAATTCTACTCAGGCTCAGTGAGTTTAAACAAATGTCTCATTTTAAACAGTGTCCATAGAACCTAAAATCAAGAACAGAACAGCAGGAGAGAAAAAAATAAGTATGGAAACACATGAACCTTGTAGTTTAGAGAACTGTTGCAAAAAAAAAAGTTCCCAATCCATTAATTAGCCCAAGGCTTTATTTAGAATCAGATAATAATTTTATAGAAATTTTTGAGAGAATAGTACTTTCAAAGGAGCCAGTGGCCTGTTTTTTAGACATTAAGTTCCTTCTATATCCAGTCATGTGTCAGCAGGAAATGGGTTAAGGGATAGCATTGACTGTTTCCCAGTACTCACTTAAGATGTGGTAAAAAGTATTTTGAAAAGAAGTATCTTTCCAGAGGTTAGAGCAACAGAGGAGTTCTTTCCAAGGCATAGGGTCAGAGTATAACTAAGAACCATTCCATAGCTGTGGGGTAGACAACCTAATCATTCCTTCCCAATGGGGTTTTTGAAGGCTGTGACTCATACATAGTCAGCAGACAATCCCTTTTTCTTTCCCTTTAGAATGAGACTGTTCACTCTTTTTCTTTCTCATCATTGCATATGATCTGTCTATGTGCAGCTGGTTATACAGGTGATGCATTTCAGTTCAGTATCAATCTGTACTCTCCAGATAAGGCTAAGCCACACTCAGACACGAAGATCCAGAGAACATCAGAGATCCTGTCTTTTAAGGCCCATCTTTTGTCACTTTGGATTGGTGCTATGTTCTTCTGTGGTAAAGGAAGATCAGAATAATTGTTGGGGGCTGGAGAGATGATTCAGGGGTTAAGAACACTGACTGCTCTTCCAAAGGTCTTGAGTTCAATTTCCAGCAACCACATGGTGGCACACAACCATCTGTAATGGGATCTGATGCCCTCTGCTGGTGTGTCTGAAGAAAGCTGCAGTGTACTCATATACATAAAATAAATCTTTTTTTTTTCTTTAAAAAAGAAAAATTGTTGATCCAAAAGGCAAACTCTGGTAGATACAATTAATGTTTTTACCCATTGCTCAGCTTCCCCATTTGGAGATGACCTATTTGTTTAAGCCTAGTACAGGATTTTCTCTGGTCAGAAAAAAAATGTGAGCAGAAATGAAATGTCACAGAAATATGGAAGCAATTGAGCATGTATTATTACCTTACTACTGATGAAGCTGAACTTTCCTATTTTGGGGGTTCAGGGCTACTCCAGTGTCCAGTCTCTACTTAGAGATAGATATTATATTAATAAATGAGATATAGAAAGTTTATTGAATTGAAAATAGAAAGACAGGATAATTTCCCATAATTACTGTGCCAGACAAATGACATTTGACATTTTGCCAGAAATAAATCTAATAACTTTATAAATAAAATAGTCCAGATCATATATAAAAGAGTAAGAGGTGGAAATAACTTAGTATCCATGTCCATTTAAGGCACAGGATTTCAAGTATTTACTCAAGAAGACAGAGATCTGGAGTTAGGAAATCTAGCCACACTTGGTTTCTGAATTTTCCCATTTTATGTGAATAAATTGAGATATTCCTAATCAGTCCTCTCCGCCACAACCCACTAAGAACATTGTTTATCCAACATGGAACACAATAGGTAGAGAGTCAGGTTATATAAAAATGGAGGTACCATTTGGAGTTAGTAGAAATTGTGTGCACCATTTGCTTTGAAAATCTTGGAGAAAACCATGTTGGATATGAAAATTATGATGAACTTTAGATTCCTAGAACCAGGATTCCATCATATTTTTTGTACTAGCCTTTCTCATAAACCCTATTTTATTTTTCCCTTTACATATTCTCTTGCTATGCCTTTGAGATGGTAGTTTTCAACTGAAATGCAGAAACATGACATGACATCAGGAAAAAAATATACAGTGGTATGATCTTCTAGAGTACTTTCCCCAAAAGAAACATATTTTAAGGTGTCTGATACACAAGTGTCAGAACAAACTTCATTTTAGCAGCTGTAAATTAATGTGTGCTATTTTTAGATGGTAGAAATTGCTATGCTTAAATGATGATATAGAACCTCAGATTACATAAGCCCTGTCTGTGTCAGTTACTATAGTAAGGATATTTACTAAATGTTAGAGGCAACATTACTGTTTACTACAAATGACAGCAGCTGCTTTATAAACGACCACCTCATTTTTCAGTTCTCAAGAATACTATTTTCCAGTCAACCATTTTCTTGTTGAATTCTTAAGACTGTACCATAACTATAATTCCTAATATTTTCAGCTATGAGAACTTAAAGGCTTAATATACTAATTTTCAATAAAAATTAGCAAATACTTGTGTATGCATAGTATCATGTCCAGCATCAACTCAGTGCCAAAGGGCCTGAATATTGATTCTGATAAATATAACTTTAAAAGTATAAGTAAAAATCTACAAACCTAAAATGTGTCAACCCAAAGTATTCAGGGCAAAGTAGCACCGTCCATGGAGAGCATTTTAATCTCTGAGAAATATGTCTCCAGGGTCAGACCACTCTGAGTCCTTTTTTCCGTGGCTGTGACGAAAGTCAGCTGTACCACTAATGACCTCCTCTGGGAGCTGGCAAGTAAAAAGGGGATTGCTGTAACTGAATTCCCCATTCCCACCCTTATGTCACTGCCCTTTGTGAAACTGGCTGTCTGGGAAGACAAAAGTGAACTGACAGAGAGTTTAATATCAAGTTTAAAACACTGCCAAAACCCACTTTATTTAATGTAGACAGTGAATTTCCACCCACGACTTCCATCTCCTCTCCAGTGTTGCAGTCCCATTGGCTCATGAATAATCTTTCCTGTGGATAACTGCCAGTTACTTGATTGTTATACTTTTCTTTCTAACTTTGAACTTGAATTATCTTCTGCTGGCTGAAAATCTTTCAGAAATATCCCCAAATAAAATTTAGCTCTGGGGTTCTCATCTTTTTGTCTCTTATGTCAAACTCAAAAATAAAAGCCTGGTTTAACACTAAATTAAACTTGAAAGATCAAATCAAGTCTGCATATTCTCTTGGTACAGGAGATGAATAATTGCTGAAGGGGACGTGACTGAACTTTGATACTGACTGCTTTTCAAACCTCCAACTCTGAGACCTTAAATATGTTTTTTAGATTTTTTTTCAGATATGTACATTTAGTATCTTCTCATGCTTATTCCAATTAAAAGTGGGCTGTAGAGCCCACTTTTGCCTTTTAGTAGGTTGTCTCAGCATTAGTAATCATAGTTCATCATCAGAGTAGAAGATACCTCATGTGACTGTCTATAATTTAACATGACTCTAAATAGACAAACAAAAATGAAACATTAATTATTTTTAATGCAATGTTACAAAAACCATGGTAAGAATATGGCAGGAGTGGCAAGTGGTTCAAGCATGCAACATAATTAGCCAATCAGGTGATACCACACTAACATTCTTGAATTTCCAACCTCTATGAAAAATTGTAAAAGTACATTAAGGTTTCCTTAACCTAAACCCCTTGAAATTTACTGCATGATGAATGTCAAGTTTTTTTTTTATTAGATATTAGATATATTCTTTATTTACTTTTCAAATGATTTTCCCTTTCTTGGTTCCCCCCTCCCCGAAAGTCCCTTAAGCCCTCTTCCCTCCCCCTGTTCTCCAATCAATCCCCTCTCACTTCCCTGTCCTGGTATTCCCCTACACTGCTGCATTGAGCATTTCCAGGACCAGGGGCCTTTCCTTCCTTTTTCTTGGGCATCATTTGATATGTGAATTGTGTCTTGGGTATTTCGAGCTTCTGGGCTATTATCCACTTATCAGTGAGTTCATACCAAGTATGTTCTTTTGTGATTGGATTACCTCACTTAGATACTCCTCAGGACTTCCTTCCACCGCAATTACCGGAGTTGGTGGGTGATGATGCAGGCAGGATCATTCTGCAGTTATCTTCGAGACAATGGCTAAACCAATGCCCGCGGGAGAGGCTCTAGTTAATTGTTCTTATATTTTAGCAGCCACCACCTTAGGGCCATGAGTAAGCAATAGTCCGAATAGCTCAGGATGGCTTCCCACACTCCTGGGCATATACCCAGAGGATTCCCTGGCATGCAATAAGGACACATACTCCACTATGTTCATAGCAGCCTTATTTATAATAGCCAGAAGCTGGAAAGAACTCAGATGTCCCTCAATGGGGGAATGGATACAGAAAATGTGGTATATTTACACTATGGAATAGTACTCAGCTATTTAAAAAATGCATTCATGAAATTCTTAGGCAAATGGGTGGAAATGGAATTTCAAGTTTCAAAACTCTATTTAATTAAGAAAGTAATTGTTTGCTACAAATCTCATAATGAGTACCTAAATTGTTAATTTTCTTACATGTCTACATATATATTGATCCAAAGTTGTGAAAATATCCAATCAACAAAGACAGGAATATAAATGTATCATACTCATTAAGTAAAAATATTGAAATAATCAGTAGTCAACCTTTAAAGATAAGTAATACCCCCAACATTCTGTGTCATGTTCTTATGACACACATACTAAATTCAATTCCCATATAACATGTACCATATAAAGTCTCAAGTGGAGTAAGAACTAGATACTATTACATTCTGACAGCAATAAACATGATGTCTGGATGAAAAAAAAAAGAGAAGATAGTGTATTTCCATCTAGAATATCACTTTTAAACTGCCTTTGATGATGGTTGCAACTGGGTGGGGAGGAGCAGCATGGTTTTCTTTTGATTGGTACTTTTCAGTGTTTCAATAACATACACATTCTTCTAAATAAATCACTCAGTTTTCTTACAGCATTAGAGAAATCCGAAAATTTGAATAACAAGCTTTACTTGGAAAAATCTAAAAGAAAATACTAGCTTTCAATAAAGAATAAAGGCATTAAATTGGTAAAGACAGTGTTATATTTGTCAAGAGAAGCACTCAAAAAAGTTCTTAGCAATCTGAACTTGCTTGAGAAGCCATTTCTTTTCCTTGGAAGGTAGCAGGATGTTCTATATTTATAAAAATTGAGCATTTTTTTTAAAAAAATCAAAACTATAAAGCAACAAAAATAGTTGTCTCCTAACTTTTTTAAGCAATTAAAAGATTTTGAATAATGTCAAAATTTTTCATTTTGCTTTTTTATTAGCTCATAAACTTCTGTGTAATGGAAGTAGGTTATCTGGACAAATATTTAGAGAATATTATGATCATTGCATATAATTGCCTTTCTACAAACTCATTCATGATATATAGTTCAATGTCATATTTGCATTGATTTTTAAGTTGCCAGAAAGCACAGAGAGTATTTTTATTGATGTCAATACTCTATACCAGTTTTCAATAATTTCTATAAAATATGCACTATTATCTTATGATTCCAAAGATCAAAAGTCCCTTATGGGTCACAGGCTGAAATTCAGATGTCAAAGAGCTGTGACTCACTTAGGATCATCTTGGATAAGCTGTGACTTCATAGTATTCAGGAGTTTGATCTAACCATGTGTTTCTGGGTATCTCAAGCACAGTCCTGGGCAGACTCGATGCCCAGGAGTAGCTTATTGACATAAAGTAGACTTTGTGTTTTATTTATGGGATTGTTTCATTTTTTTAGATATTTGTTTTATTGATTTTTCACTTGTTTTTATTTGCCTTTGAGAAAATAAACAAATAAATATGAAAAAGAACATGAATTTGGCTGCTGAAGGAGGGTAAATCTAGGAGGAGTTAGGGGAAAGGAAATCCATGATCAAATATTTTGTAGGGAAAATGAGAGGACATAAAAAAGCTACACAAAGAATTTAAAAGTGCTGTGTAATCTCACATGTTTATAAAACAGTCAAAACTGTTAAAGTGGGATACAGGGGACAGAGATTGTAAAGGAGAAGAGGCTGGCCCATTGATAAAAAAGATCAGCTTGGTCATAGAAACAAGGTCAAGGACTCTGTTTTCAACATGGTAATGATAGTGAACAATATCTAAAAAATTATAAAAAGAGTATAATTTAAATGTGCCTACTACAAAAATATTACATGTAATTAGAAGTCAATTAGGTGACTTAATCATTAAAAATTGAATATATATATCAAAACAATTTTATACAATTATAGGAGTCAACATTTGTTTTTAAATAAATTTAAATTTAAAAATTTATATTCTCCCATAAGAATAAATGTATGCATATTCAATAGAAATAAATCCACACAGTAGGTCTCTATTATATTTTAATATATTCAGACATTTAATATTATTTTTATAATTTTATAAGCAGTGTTATGAAACTTTGTATTTATGTGAACATCTATTTTTATATTCATAGTTGGAATAAGATGCATTTTAGCAATGCTTGGTAACAAAGATATGTCATTTCAGCTACTCAGGTTAAGTATCTGCTTGACATATGCAAGGAATTAGGTTCAGTCCTTAGTAACACACACACATGCACACAACACTCAAAAAAAAAAACCCACTGATTTAAAATGTATATGTTTCATCTGCTTTTTGAGTGCAGTAATTCATGGATCTCAGATTTGTACTTTTGTGTCTAAAACAATAATTTACATGTTTATTAATGTTTATGCAGAATGTTAGGGAATTTTCTTAATTTCTTATGCTTATAATGCTGAAATCATTAGTGAAATAAATAAATCAGCTAAAAAAGATTAAGATAAAGCCATGGGAATGCTCATTCCTATAATGCTGCCCAAGGGAAAGGAAATCAAAGCTTAACTTGCTTATTACGTGTTCATAATTTATCTTTTTTCTGTTTCTATAATAGACTTTTTTAAACAATAAGAAAAAATCTCTACGAAAATAAGTAATTATTAGCTACAATTACCCATATTAAGAAAATGCTTTGGTTTTGGGAAAATAATGAAAAGTTATTTATTTTTTTAATTTTATCTAATCTTTCATTTTATACTCCAGATTTTATCCCACTACAGGTCCATTGTCTGACTGTTCCATATACAATATCTTTTCCCCACCCCTAACCCCTACCCAACCAGACCTCTAAACTCCCTGGGGTCTCCAGTCTCTTTAGGGTTAGGTATATCTTCTCTGACAGAATCCAGACCAGGCAGGCCTCCTCTGTGTATGTGTTGGGAACCTCATAACAGCTGGTAAATGCTTGGTAAATGTTTGGTATGTGGTCCAGTGTCTGAGAGATCTTGGGGTCCAGGTTAATTGAGACTGCTTGTCCTCCTACAGTGTCACCCTTCTTCTTGACTTCTTCCAGCTTTTCCCTGGTTCAACCACAAGGGTCCACAGCTTCTGTCCACTTGTTGGGTGCAAATATCTGCATCTGACTCTTTCAGTTGCTTGTTGGGTCTTCCGGAGTGCAGTCATAAAGGGTTCCTTTTTGTGAGCGCTCCATCACCTCATTAATAGTGTCAGGCCTTGTGACCTCCCCTTGAGCTGGATCCCACTTTAGGCTTGTCTCTGGACCTCCTTTTCCTCAGGCTCTTTTCTATTTCTGTCCTTGCAGTTCTTTCATACAGAAAAAAATTATTGGTCAGAGTTTTTGGCTGTGGGATGTTAACCCCATCCCTCACTTCCTGTTGGAGTTGGACTCTACAAGTTCCCACTCCCCACTGTAGGGCATTTCATCTAAGGTCCCTCCCTTTGAGTCCTGAGAGTTTCTAACTGCCCTCCACCCTGTCTCTGGCTCACAGCCACCTGTAATGTGATCCAATACCCTCTCCTGAAGGAAAATTATTTTCTATATCTCTAGTATCTTCTCCCTATATTTGATGCAATTTACCTCAGGGATAAAATTTTTAATTTACTTGCACTTGCTTATGCCTCAATAGCTTTTAAAGATACAAGTACCACACATAGTCACTCAAAATCAATAAAATTGAACTATTTCTCCTGAATTCTAAATTGTCAGTCTCTCAAAAGGAACTCTACATATCCCTGTGACCTCATTTGTGTCTAGAACATTACCATATGTCATAGGATGGACATACAATGACTAAGCTGAAGCAAAACATATTGTAATAAAATTAACTTAGCTATAATTTTAAAATAATCAATTATCCTTATTACAAAAATATATAGTCCATTCTGAAAGGCTAAAGAACAGATCGGGAGAGGGATAAGTTGTGATCTTATACTAGCTTAAAGTTCACATTAAGAGTTTAACTTTTCATTCATTATTAGCTCTCTAATGAAAGAATAATGTGCATACTACAAAGATGAGATGCTGTACTTATAATTACCAAACTCCCTTTTGTTTCCTAATTTTCCACTTAATCCATACACTTAAGGTATGCTAGTCAAATACTGTGAGTACCTACTCTGAAAGAAGTGAAAGGTGAACATTAAATTATTGATTTCACCTGTTAAAAAATCAGTTTAACTCTGTCTATTTCTGTTGGTTTTCTTTTATTTTAGGAACCTGAAATAGAACATTTCTGACAAAATATAGTATTATTAGAATCAAGGAAATAATCAAGGGGCATATAATAACTCACAATTGTGATTTAAGAACATCATGTTCCTTCTGAAAATGTAAGCCCTCCACAAGCATTCTCAACACATTTTTCTCGAATTAACAGTGTCAAATTGAAATTTTTATTGAAAATAATTTAAATCATGTAAATTACAATCTACGCAAGTGCAATAGTATACGCTATGCACTCCAACTATTCTATTCTTGGATACACACAAAGGAAATAAAATCAATATTCAAAAGAGATATCTGACTGTCTATGCCTACTTTAGCCTAAACAGTCGTATGAAGGGAGTCAGCCCAGGTGTCCATTGACCAAAAGCGTTTAGCATATGTATACAATGGCGGATTAGTCAGCCATATGGAAGAATAGTCATGTCTTTTTCATGACCATGAATAATACTGGATATTGTGTTAAGTAAAATAAACCAGACACAGAAAGACAAATGCTGTATATTTTCTTTCTTATGTGGTAAATACAAAATCAAAGAAATAGATAACTTATATAAGAGTAATTTAAATCTGGAAAGGAAATTAAGAAGAGGGAAGTGGATTGGAGGAACATATGGTGTATTTATGAATGGAAAAATCTCAGTAAATCCCAATAGAAAATATGTATAAGCAACATGTTAATAATTATAAGAAAAAAACAAAGAAAAATTAAATGTAAGGTAAAAATTGGCAGAACCATGTGTGCTTAGTATATGTAAAACACTGGATTCGATGCAAAAGTAAAATGCAAAACAAAACAGGAAACTTGTTATCAATGTTCCCCAAATTGCTTGGCAAAATGTCACTTTGATATGGTACAAAGTGCCAGTGTATATTGGGTTTGATTTGAATTTTAACATTGCTGAAACTGAACTTTCAATCCACATATTGTAAAAATAGCTATATCTTCCATGTGCTACCTATAAAGTGACTGAGTGTAAACATAAAGATAAGGTCAGTGGTGTTCATTAAGGGATCTGAAGTGGGCAAGGAATGTCCTTGTGTGTTTTTCTACATTTAAATCTCAAAAGTAGTTCTGTATTCTTATCCCATTAGTTTCTCTAAATCATCCTGTGTTTTAATTTAAATCATTATGTTCCAATAGAGGCAATGTCTTTGAGATTCTAAATTTCCTCACAGTTTTATTGGTAACAAAATAATGGATGCTTAATGATTTTTTTTAAAATTTGTTTTTAAACAACATTGATTTGTATTTTACTCAAGTACATACATTCAACCTATAGAGCAATCTCCCCTGTGTGCATGCATGCACACACACACACACACACAAACACACATATACCACCCTACATACAGGCTCACAAACAAAGTGCTTTTTTGTCATCTGTGTCATGATCACTTCTTGGTCTTCAATACCTCCTGGAAATCCCCTGGAGAATTAGGCTCTTATCCCACCTAATGTATTCAGATCTATTATTTGTAAAGTATTAGCCTAGAGATTGAACAGAGGCCAACAAAGCATAGCATAGTGATAAACACTTAAAGATTGTAAATAAAGTTGACAAAGTGTTAATAGATTATATTTTATCCTGTATCATTAACAAATTATTCACTATAATTATTATTAATAAACAGCCATGTATGATAAGTCCATATCTGTCATGGTTTATATATGCTCCTCCCAGGGAGTAGCACTATTAGAAGGTGTGGCCTTGGAGATCTTCCTCCTAGATACCTAAGCATGCCCTGTTTGTTCCTGGCTTCCTTTGGATAAAGATATAGACCCCCCTCAGCTCCTTCTGCACCATGTCTGTGTGGCTGCTGCCATGCCATCCTTGATGACAATGGACTGAACCGCTAAACCTGTAAGTCAGCCCCAATTAAATGTTGTCTTTTATAAAACTTGCCTTGGTCAGTGTGTCTGTTCACAGCAGTAAAACCCTAACTAAGACAGAAGTTGGTATCAGGAGTGGGGTATTGCTGTGATAGGCCTGACCATGATTTTGTTTGGAAGAATGTGGATTTTGGAACTTTGGATTTGGAAAGCCATGGAATTCTCTAAGTCGAACTTAATGGGCCAGCCTTGTAGGAATATGCAGGACAGTGGTGCTGAGCGTCATTTGAACCCTAGAGGCCTAATGGCTCAAGAGGTTTCAGTGGAGAACTTTAATATGTGGCCAAGAAACTTTATTGTGATGTTTTGGTGAAGAACATGGTTGCTTTTATGCCATTGTCTGAAGAGACTGCCTAAGGCTAAGATAAGAGATTTAAATTAATTGCATTGACAAAGGAAGTCTCAAAAATGCGCAACAGAGACTTTGCTCTCTGGTTAAGTCTGACGAAGAACATTTTGAACAAACATAGTAAAATGAGAAAGGAAAAATACAAAATATATAGTTTGGGTATTAAAGGGGTGAAATGAAGTGAAATGAAGCAGAATTCAAGAATATTAAATTGAATTAAGGGAGTGGTGAACTTGGGGCAAGATTCTACCCAGCTAAATTTGGGCCTATGTGTAGTTGGTAATACAAGCCTTTAATCCTAGGAGGCAAAGATAAGCAGATCTCTGAGTTCAAGGCCAGCCTAGAACAGAGCAAATTCTAGGCAAAGAAAAACTTAAATCTAGGCTTGGTGGATCACACCTTTAATGCCAGTGCTTAGGAGACTGGCATGTAGATCTCTGAAGTCAAAGTCAGGTTAGGTAGCAAGATCCAGGACATCCAAGCTTAGGCAATGAGGGAGTTAGAAAAAAGGAAGCTGGTGACATGATAATGTAATAGAACAAGGGGGACAATGTTCCAGCTCCTGCAGGCAGCATAACTCAGCAGCTTTGGCCATGTGTCTCTGGCTTTATATTCAAGAAGAGAAGGAGACTACTGGGACAATTGAAGCTGGTTTGCTGGAGCTAAGAAATTACCTGTGATTAAGAGACCAGCATCACTTAGGTGAAATCTACTGGGAAGTGTTTTCTGAGAGCACAAAGAAGCTGTGTTCCAGAGATAGCCAAGTTTTACCTCATGCTGCAGCTGTACTTGGTAGTGGGTAAGAAGTACCCAGGTGGTATTGGTTTTGAAGGCATGAAGGCATCTTGAAGAACAACTGAGGCTTGGCACTGTGAGAGGCCATGGAAGGCCACTGGTGAAAGTTCAGCCTCAATTTTAATTGAAAGCCCAGGACTGAAGGGGTCATGCAAAGGAGTTGAGACTTGGCACAGTGAAGAAAGCCTATGAAAGGTGTTGGTGAAGCCTAGTTGTGGTGGAAGACCCCAGCATATTGTAGATGACAATACCATGGGATGACCACCAAGAACAGCAATGGCAGAGGAGTGAATTAACCTGAAATCTTCGGAGATGCACAGAAGACCGTGTGTGGATCTCAAATTGGAGCAAGAAGCTATGAAGCTGAAGTTGACTTGGGGACCCCAAGATATTAAAGATGCCAGAGCCACAGGATGCCTGCCAAGGAAAGCTGCAAACGGGGAGTAGAACCAGCCCAAGAGACAGAAGCTTGTTGCAGTCAACAAAGATGAAAAAGGAGTTGAAGATCTGAAGACTGCATTGCCATCAGACATGAAGATGCAGAGTCTGGAGTTTGCCCAGCTCATTTCCTGTCTTTCTTGAGATGAGTAATTGGATTAATCTCAGAATAGAACTTGAACTGTTTTTTGTTGTTGTTGTTGTTGTTGTTGTTGTTGTTGTTTGTTTTTGTTTTTTTTTTGTTTTTTTTGGGGGGAAACAGTTTTATTTATTTGCATTATCCAGAGGTTGCACTGCTAAAAGACAGAAGAAGGTGATACAGAAATCTGCTGGGCCAATCTGCATTTAGATGGCACTGAGCTCACCTCTGCCTGCCTTCCACCTACTGTTTTTTTCTTATATTTTTATTTTATTAGACATTTGCTTTATTTACATTTCAAATGGTATCCCCTTTCCTCATTACCCTTCCAAAAAACCCCTATCACATCCTCTCTCCCCCTACTTACCAACTATCCCCTTCCCCTTTCCTGGTGTGGCATTCCACTACACTGGGTCATTGAGCCTTCATAGGACCAATGGCATCTCCTCTCATTGATGTCTGGAAAGGCCACATAGGCTACATATGAAACTGCAGCCATGGGTCTCTCCATGTGTACTGTTTGGTTGGTGGTTTTTCCGTAGGAGCTCTGGAGGTACTGATTAGTACATATTGTAGCTCCTCCTATGGGGTTTCAAACCTCTTCAATTCCTTGGGTCCTTTCTATAGCTCCTCCATTGGGGACCCTATACTCAGTCTATTGGTTGTGTGAGCCATGGATATTGGCTAAGATAAAAAAAAAAAAAAACTCAGGGGACAGCAGATCCTGGAGGGGATGTGGAGAAAGAGGAACACTTGTCCATTGCTGGTGAGATTGCAAGCTGGTAAAACCACCCTGGAAATCAGTTTGGCAGATCCTCAGAAAATTGGACATAGTAATACCTGAGGAACCAGCTCTACCACTCCTGGGCATATACCCAGAAGATGCTCCAGCATGTCATAAGGACATGTGCTACACTATGTTCATAGCAGCCTTATTTATAATAGCCAGAAGCAAGAAAGAGCCCAGATATCCCACAATAGAGGAATGGTTACAGAAAATATGGTACATTTACACAATGGAGTACTACTCAGCTACTAAAAACAATGAATTCAAAAAATTCTTAGGCAAATGTATGGAACTAGAAACTATTATCCTGAGTGAGGTAACCCAATCACCAAAGAACACACATGATATGCACTCCATTGTGTATATATAACACATTTTCTGTATCCATTCCTCCATTGAGGGATGTCTGGATTCTTTCCAGCTTCTGGATATTATAAATAAGGCTTCTACGAACATAGTGGAGCATGTGTCCTTATTACATGCCGGGGAATATGCTGGGTATATGCCCAGGAGTGGTATAGCAGGGTCCTCCGGTAGTATCACGTTCAATTTTGTGAGGAACCTCCAGACTTATTTCCAGAGTGGTTGTACCTTCTTGCAATCCCACCAGCAGTGGAGGAGTATTCCTCTTTCTCCACATCCTCGCCAACACCTGTGGTTTCCTGAGTTTTTAACCTTAGCCATTCTGACTGGTGTGAGGTGAAATCTCAGGGTTGTTTTGATTTGCATTTCCCTAATGACTAGTGATGGTGAGCATTTCTTAAGGTGCTTCTCAGCCATCCGAATTTCTTCAGGTGAAAATTCTTTGTTTAGATATGCACCCATTTTTTGATAGGGTTATTTGGTTCCCTGGGGTCTAACTTCTTGAGTTCCTTGTATATATTGGATATTAGTCCTCTATCAGATGTAGGGTTGGTGAAGATCTTTTCCCAGTTTGTTGGTTGCCATTTTGTCCTTTTGACAGTGTCCTTTGCCTTACAGAAACTTTGTAATTTTATGAGGTCCCATTTGACAATTCTTGATCTTAGAGCATAAACTATTGGTGTTCTGTACAGGAACTTTTCCCCTGTGCCCATGTCCTCAAGGGTTTTCCCCAGTTTCTTTTCTATTAATTTCAGTGTGTCTGGTTTTACGTGGAGGTCCTTGATCCACTTGGGGTTGAGCTTAGTACAAGGAGATAAGAATGGATCAATTCACAATCTTCTGCATGCTGACCTCCAGTTGAACCTGCACCATTTGTTGAAAAGGCTATCTTTTTTCCATTGAATGTTTTCAGCTCCTTTGTCGAAGATCAAGTGACCATAAGTGTGTGAATTCATTTCTGGGTCTTCAATTCTATTCCATTGGTCCACTTGTCTGTTGCTGTGTCAATACCATGCAGTTTTTAACACTATTGCTCTGTAGTATTGCTTGAGGTCTGGGATATTGATTCCCCCAGAAGTGCTTTTACTGTTGAGAATAGTTTTAGCTATCCTGGGTTTTTTGTTATTCCAGATGAATTTGAGAATTGCTTTTTCTAACTCTAAGAAGAACTGAGTTGGGATTTTGATGGGGATTGCATTGAATCTGTAGATTGCTTTTGGCAAGATGGCCATTTTAACTATATTAATCCTGCCAATCCAAGAGCATGGCAGATTTTTCCGCTTTCTGAGGTCTTCTTCGATTTCCTTCTTCAGAGACCTAAAGTTCTTCTCATACAGATCTTTTTTATGTTTGGTTAGAGTCACACCAAGATTCTTTATATTGTTTGTGGCTATTGTGAAGAATGTCATTTCCCTAACTTCTTTCTCAGCCTGTTTATCCTTTGAGTGTAGGAAGGCAACTGATTTGCTTGAGTTGATTTTATAACCAGCCACTTTGCTGAAGTTGTTTATCAGCTGTAGAAGTTCTCTTGTGGAGTTTTTTTGGGGGGTCACTTAAGTATACTATCATATCATCTGCAAATAGTAATAATTTGAATTCTTCCTTTCCATTTTGTATGACTTTGACGTCCTTATGTTGTCTAATTGCTCTAGTGAGAACTTCAAGTACTATATTGAAAAGATATGGAGAGAGAGGGCAGGCTTGTCTAGTCCCTGATTTTAGTGGGATTCTTCAAGTTGCTCTCCATTTAGTTTGATGTTGGCTACCAGTTTGCTGTATATTCCTTTAATTATGTTTAGGTATGGGCCTTGAATTCCTGTTCTTTCCAAGACTTTTCGAATGAAAGGATGCTGAATTTTGTCAAATGCTTTTTCAGCATCTAATGAAATGATCATGTGTTTTTTCTTTGAGTTTGTTTATGTAGTGGATTACATTGATGGATTTCCTTATATTGAACGATCCCTGCATTCGTGGGGGCATCCCTGCCTACTTGATCATGGTGGATGATCATTTTGTTGTGTTCTTGGATTCGGTTGGCAAGAATTTTATTTAGTATTTTTGCATTGATATTCATAAGGGAAATCGACCTGAAGTTCTCTTTCTTTGTTGCATCTTTGTGTGGTTTTGGTATCAGTGTAATTGTGGCTTCATGGAAAGAGTTGGCAAGTGTTCCTTCGGTTTCTATTTTGTGGAATAGTTTGAAGAGTATTGGTGTTAGGTATTGTTTGAAGGTCTGATAGAATTCTGCACTAAAACCATCTGGTCCCGTGCTTTTTTTGGTTGGGAGACTTTCTATGACCCCTTTTATCTCTTTAGGGGTTATGGGACTGTTTACATGGTCTATTTGATCCTGATTTAATTTTGGTGTTTGATATCTGTCCAGAAAACTATCCATTTCCTCCAGATTCTCCAGTTGTGTTGAGTATAGGCTTTTGTAGTAGGATCTGATGACTTTTTGAATTTCCTCCGTTTCCATTGTTATATCTCCTTTTTCATTTCTAATTTTGTTAATCTGGATACTGTTTCTGTGCCCCTTGGTTAGTCTGACCAAGTGCTTATCTATCTTGTTGATTTTTTCAAAGAACCAGCTCCTGGTTTTGTTGATTCTTTGTATGGGTCTCTTTGTTTCTACTTGATTGATTTCAGCCCTGAATTTGATGATTTCCTGTCTTCTACTCCTCCTGGGTGAATTAGCTTCTTCTTGTTCCAGGGCTTTCAGGTGTGTCGTTAAGCAGCTAGTGTATGCTCTCTCCATTTTCTTTTTGGAGGCACTCAGGACTATAAGTTTTCCTCTTAGCACTGCTTTCATTGTGTCCCATAGATTTGGGTATGTTGTGTGTTCATTTTCATTAAATTCTAAAAAGTCTTTGATTTCTTTCTGTATTTCTTCCTTGACCAAGGTATCATTGAGTAGAGTATTGTTCAGTTTCCATGTGTATGTGGGCTTTCTGTTGATTTTGTTGCTATTGAAGACCACTTTTACTCCATAGTGATCTGATAGGAGGCATGGGATTATTTCAATCTTCATATATTTGTTTAGGTCTGTCTTGTGACCACTTATATGATCAATTTTGGAGAAGGTCCCATGAGGTGCTGAGAAAAAGGTATGTTCTTTTGCTTTAGGATGAAGTGTTATATATATATATATATCTGTTAACTCTAATTGGTCCAAAGCTTCAATTAATTTCACTGTGTCCCTGTTTAGTTTCTGTTTTCTTGTTCAGTCCATTGATGAGAGTGGAGTGTTGAAGTCACCCACAATTATTGTGTTAGGTGCAATGCGTGCTTTGAGCTTTAGTAAAGTTTCTTTTATGAAAGAGGGTGCTTTTGCATTTGGAGCATAGATGTTCAGGATTGAGAGTTCTTCTTGGTGTATTTTTCTCTTTTGATGACTTCAGGTGAAAGTCAATTTTATCTGATATTAGAATGGTTATTCCGGCTTGTTTCCTGAGACCATTTGCCTGTAAAATCGTCTTCCAGGCTTTTACTCTAAGGTAGTGTTTGTCTTTGACACTGAGGTGTGTTTCCTGTATGCAGCAAAATGTAGGGTCCTGTTTACATATCCAGTCTGCTAGTCTATGTCTTTTTATTGGGGAATTGAGTCCATTGACATTAAGAGATATTAAGGAATAGTGATTATTACTTCCTGTCATTTTTGATGTTGGTTTTTATATTTGATTGGCTATCTTCTTTTGGGTTTGATGAAAGAAGGTTACTATCCTGCTTTTTCCAGGGTGAAGTTTCCCTCCTTTTACTGGTGTTTTCCTCCTATTATCCTTTGTAGGGCTGGGTTTGTGGAAAGATATTGGTTAAACTTGGTTTTCTCATGGAATATCTTGGTTTCTCCTTCTATAGTGATTGAGAGTTTTGCTGGGTATCATACTTTTGGCTGGCATTTGTGTTCTCTTAGAGTCTGCATGAGATCTGCCCAGGATCTTGTAGCTTTCATAGTCTCTGGTGAGAAATCTGGTGTGATTCTGATAGGTCTTCCTTTATATGTTACTTGGCCTTTTCTCTTACTGCCTTTAATATTCTTTCATTGTTTAGTATATTTTGGGTTTTTATTATTATGTGAGAGGAGGTATTTCTGTTCTGATCCAGTCTGTTTGGAGTTCTGTAGGCTTCTTGTATATTCAAGGGATCTCTCTCTTAGGTTAGGGAAGTTTTCTTCCATAATTTTATTGAAGATATTTGCTGGCCCTTTAAGTTGTAAATCTTCACTCTCACCTATGCCTATGATCCTTAGGTTTGGCCTTCTCATTGTGTCCTGGATTTCCTGGATGTTTTGGGTTATAAACTTTTTGCATTTTGCATTTCTTTGACTGTTGAGTCCATGGTTTCTTTCTTTCTTTCTTTCTTTCTTTCTTTCTTTCTTTCTTTCTTTCTTTCTTTCTTTCTTTCTTTCTTTTTATTCGATATATTTTTTATTTACATTTCAGATGATTTCCCCTTTCTTAGCCCCCCCACTCCCAGAAAGTCCCGTAAGCCCCCATCTCTCCCCCTGTCCTCCCACCCACCCCTTCCCACTTCCCCATTCTGGTTTTGCTGAATACTGCTTCAATGAGTCTTTCCAGAACAAGGGGCCACTCCTCCTTTCTTCTTGTACCTCATTTGATGTATACATTATGTTTTGGGTATTCCAGGTTTCTAGGTTAGTATCCACTTATTAGTGAGTGCATACCATGATTCACCTTTTGAGTCTGGGTTACCTCACTTAGTATGATGTTCTCTAGCTCCATCCATTTGCCTAAGAATTTCATGAATTCATTGTTTCTAATGGCTGAATAGTACTCCATTGTGTAGATATACCACATTTTTTGCATCCACTCTTCTGTTGAGGGATACCGGGGTTCTTTCCAGCATCTGGCAATTATAAATAGGGCTGCTATGAACATAGTAGAGCATGTATCCTTATTACATGGTGGGGAATCCTCTGGGTATATGCCCAGGAGTGGTATAGCAGGATCTTCTGGAAGTAAGGTGCCCAGTTTTCGGAGGAACCGCCAGACTGATTTCCAGAGTGGTTGTACCAATTTGCAACCCCACCAGCAGTGGAGGAGTGTTCCTCTTTCTCCACACCCTCTCCAACACCTGCTATCTCCTGAATTTTTAATCTTAGCCATTCTGACTGGTGTAAGGTGAAATCTCAGGGATGTGTTGATTTGCATTTCCCTAATGACTAATGAAGTTGAGCATTTTTTAAGATGCTTCTCCACTATCCGAAGTTCTTCAGGTGAGAATTCTTTGTTTAACTCGGTACCCCCATTTTTTAATAGGGTTGTTTGGTTTTCTGGAGTGTAATTTCTTGAGTTCTTTATATATATTGGATATCTGATGTAGGATTGGTGAAGATCTTTTCCCAATTAGTTGGTTGCCGATTTGTCTTCTTGATGGTGTCCTTTGCCTTACAGAAACTTTGTAATTTTATGAGGTCCCATTTGTCAATTCTTGCTCTTAGAGCATACGCTATTGGTGTTCTGTTCAGAAACTTTCTCCCTGTACCGATGTCCTCAACGGTCTTCCCCAGTTTCTTTTATATTAACTTCAGAGTGTCTGGCTTTATGTGGAGGTCCTTGCTCCATTTGGATTTGAGCTTAGTACAAGGAGACAAGGATGGATCAATTCTCATTTTCTGCATGCTGACCTCCAGTTGAAGCAGCACCATTTGTTGAAAAGGCTATCTTTTTTCCATTGGATGTTTTCAGCCTCTTTGTTGAGGATCAAGTGGCCATAGGTGTGTGGGTTCATTTCTGGATCTTCAATCCCGTGCCATTGCTCCTCCTGCCTGTCACTGTACCAATACCATGCAGTTTTTAACACTATTGCTCTGTAGTATTGCTTGAGGTCAGGGATACTGATTCCCCCAGACTTTCTTTTGTTGCTGAGAATAGTTTTAGCTATCCTGGGTTTTTTGTTATTCCAGATGAATTTGAGAATTGCTCTTTCTAACTCTGTGAAGAATTGAGTTGGGATTTTGATGGGTATTGCATTGAATCTGTATATTGCTTTTGGCAAAATGGCCATTTTAACTATATTGATTCTACCGATCCAGGAGCATGGGAGGTTTTCCCATTTTTTGAGGTCTTCTTCCATTTCCTTCTTCAGAGTCTTGAAGTTCTTGTCATACAGATCTTTCACATGTTTGGTAAGAGTCACGCCAAGATACTTTATACTGTTTGTGGCTATTGTGAAGGGGGTCATTTCCCTAATTTCGTTCTCAGCCTGCTTATCCTTTGAGTATAGGAAGGCCACTGATTTGCTTGAGTTGATTTTATAACCTGCCACTTTGCTGAAGTTGTTTATCAGCTGTAGAAGTTCTCTAGTGGAGTTTTTTGGGTCACTTAGGTAGACTATCATGTCATCTGCAAATAATGATAGTTTGACTTCTTCCTTTCCAATTTGTATCCCTTTGACCTCCTTATGTTGTCGAATTGCCCGAGCTAGTACCTCAAGTACAATATTGAAAAGATAAGGAGAAAGGGTCAGCCCTGTCTAGTCCCTGATTTTAGTGGAATTGCTTCAAGTTTCTCTCCATTTAGTTTGATGCTGGCTACCGGTTTGCTGTATATTGCTTTTACTATGTTTAGGTATGGGCCTTGAATTCCTGTTCTCTCCAAGACTTTAAGCATGAAAGGATGCTGAATTTTGTCAAATGCTTTTTTAGCATCCACTGAAATGACCATGTGGTTTTTTTCTTTGAGTTTGTTTATGTAGTGGATTGCATTGATGGATTTCCATATATTGAACCAACCCTGCATTCCCGGGATAAAGCCTACTTGATATTGGTGGATGATCGTTTTGATGTGTTTTTGGATTTGGTTGGCAAGAATTTTATTGAGTATTTTTGCATCGATGTTCATAAGGGAAATTGGTCTGAAGTTCTCCTTCTTTGTTGGATCTTTGTGTGGTTTAAGTATCAGCGTAATTGTGGCTTCATAGAAGGAATTGGGTAGTGTTCCTTCTGTTTCTATTTTGTGGAATAATTTGAAGAGTATTGGTGTTAACTCTTCTTTGAACGTCTGATAGAATTCTGCACTGAAACCATCTGGTCCTGTGCTTTTTTTGGTTGGAAGACTTTCTATGAGTCCTTCAATTTCTTTAGGCATTATGGGACTGTTTAGATGATCTATTTAGTCCTGATTTAATTTTGGTATTTGGTATCTGTCAAGGAAATTGTCCATTTCCTCCAGATTCTCCAGTTGTGTTGAGTACAGGCTCTTGTAGTAGGATCTGATGATTTTTTGGATTTCCTCAGTTTCAGTTGTTATATCTCCCTTTTCAGTTCTAAGTTTTTTAATTTGGATACTTTCTCTGTGCCCTTTGGTCAGTATGGCTAAGGTTTTATCTATCTTGTTGATTTTCTCAAAGAACCAGCTCCTGGTTTTGTTGATTCTTTGTATGGTTCTCTTTGTTTCTACTTGATTGGTTTCAGCCCTGAGCTTGATGATTTCCTGCCTTCTACTCCTCCTGGGTGAAATAGCTTCTTTTTGTTCCAGGGCTTTCAGGTGTGTCATTAAGGTGGTAATGTATGCTCTCTCCATTTTCTTTTGGAGGCACTCGGGGCTATGAGTTTTCCTCTTAGCACTGCTTTCATTGTGTCCCATAGATTTGGGTATGTTGTGTCTTCATTTTCATTGTGTTCTAAAAAGTCTTTAATTTCTTTCTTTATTTCTTCCTTGACCAATGTATCATTGAGTAGAATATTGTTCAATTTCCACGTATATGTGGGTTTTCTGTTGTTTTTGTTGGTATTGAAGACCACTTTTACTCCATAGTGATCTGATAGGAGGCATGGGATTAGTTCGATCTTCTTATATATGTTGAGGTCTGTCTTGTGACCAATTATATGGTCGATTTTGGAGAAGGTACCATGAGGTGCTGAGAAAAAGGTATATTCTTTTGCTTTAGGATAGAATGTTCTATATATATCTGTTAAATCTAATTGGTCCAAAGCTTCAATTAGTTTCATTATGTCCCTGTTTAGTTTCTGTTTTCCTGATCAGTCCATTGAGGAAAGTGCAGTGTTGAAGTCACCCACAATTATTGTGTTAGGTGCAATGTGTGCTTTGAGCTTTAATAAAGTTTCTTTTACGAAAGAGGGTGCCCTTGCATTTGGAGCATAGATGTTCAGGATTGAGAGTTCTTCTTTTTGTATTTTTCCTTTGACCAGCAAGAAGTGTCCCTCAGAGTCTCTTTTGATGACTTTGGGTTGAAAGTCAATTTTATCTGATATTAGAATGGCTACTCCAGCTTGTTTCCTGAGACCATTTGCTTGTAAAATTGTCTTCCAGCCTTTTACTCTAAGGTAGTATTTGTCTTTGACCCTTAGGTGTGTTTCCTGTAAGCAGCAAAATGTAGGGTCCTGTTTACGTATCCAGTCAGTTAGTCTATGTCTTTTTATTGGGGCATTGAGTCCATTGATGTTAAGAGATATTAAGCAATAGTGATTGTTACTTCCTGTCATTTTTGACGTTATTTTCTAAATTTGATTGGTTAACTCCTTTTGGGTTTGATGAAAGGTTACTATCTTGCTTTTTCCAGGGTGAAGTTTCCCTCCTTTTACTGGTGTTTTCCTCCTATAATCCTTTGTAGGGCTGGGTTTGTGGATAGATATTGGGTAAACTTGGTTTTGTCATGGAATATCTTAGTTTCTCCATCTACAGTGATTGAGAGTTTTGCTGGATATAGTAGTTTTGGCTGGCATTTGTGTTCTCTTAGAGTCTGCATGAGATCAGCCCAGGATCTTCTAGCCTTCATAGTCTCAGGTGAGAAGTCTGCTGTGATGCTGATAGGTCTTCCTTTATATGTTACTTGGCCTTTTTCTCTTACTGCCTTTAATATTCTTTCTTTGTTTAGTACATTTGGTGTTTTGATTATTATGTGATGGGAAGTATTTCTGTTCTGGTCCAGTCTGTTTGGAGTTCTGTAGGCTTCTTGTATATTCATGGGCATCTCTCTCTTTAGGTTAGGGAAGTTTTCTTCCATAATTTTATTGAAGATATTTGCTGGCCGTTTAAGCTGTAAATCTTCACTCTCATCTATGCCTATAATCCTTAGGTTTGGTCTTCCCATTGTGTCCTGGATTTCCTGGATGTTTTGGGTTACAAGCTTTTTGCTTTTTGCATTTTCTTTAACTGTTGAGTCCATGGTTTCTATGGTATCTTCAGCGTCTGAGATTCTTTCTTCTAGCTCTTGTATTCTGTTGTTGATATTTGCATCTATGTCCACTGATTTCTTCCCAAGGCTTCTATCTCCAAAGTCCCTTTGAGTTTTCTTAGTTGTTTCTTCTTCTGATTTTAGATCCTGGATTGTTTTGCTTAGCTCCTTCACTTGCTTGTTTGTGCTTTCATGTAATTCTTTAAGAGATTTTTGTGTTTCCTCTTTCATGACCTCAGCCTGTTTACCAAAGTTCTCCTGTATTTCTTTAAGTGTTTTTTGTGTTTCCTCATTATTGGCTTTTGTATTCTCCTGGATTTCTTTCAATGATTTTTGTGTTTCCCTTGCAAGGGCTTCTAACTTTTGATCCATTTTCTCCTGAATTTCTTTCAGTATGTCCTTCATGTGTTCCTGTACCAGCATCAGGACCAGTGATTTTAAATCCAAATCTTGTTTTACTGGTGTGATAGGGTATCCAGGACATGCTTTTTCAGGACCTGGAGATGTGGTGTTGCTGCTCAGGCTGATCTGGATCCGGAAGCGGAGAGGTCTGAGGGCTACTGCCAGAGGCCTCAGGACTGAAGCCTAAGCTCTGTGCCACAGGAACAAGCTGTGCTGTTAGCTCCCAGACTGCCTCTGGGTGCACACCAGGTCTCCTGCACTTCCTGGAATTCGAGTGCTGTGGCCCAGGCTGTTCAGATCCCAAAGCAGGCGCCTGAAGGCTCCTGCTGGGGCCTGCTGGATTCACAGGAGCACACAGACTTCTCCCCGCTGGCTGCTGGGAAGCCCCACTTGCCTCTTTCAGGACCTGGAGATGTGGTGTTGCTGCTCAGGCTGATCTTGATCCGGAATAAGAGAGGTCTGAGGGCTACCGCCAGAGGCCTTAGGACTGAAGCCTAAGCTCTGTGCCACAGGAACGAGCTGTGCTGTGAACTCCCAGACTGCCTCTGGGTGCACACCAGGTCTCCCGGCGAGTCCATGGTTTCTATGGTATCTTCGGCATCTGAGATTCTTTCTTCTATGTTTTGTATTCTGTTGTTGATATTTGCATCTATGGCTCCTGATTTCTTCCCAAGATTTTCTATCTCCATAGTTGTCTCCCTTTGTGATTTCTTAGTTGTTTTTAGATCCTGGATGGTTTTGCTTAGCTCCTTCACTTGCTTGTTTGTTTTTTCCTATAATTATTTAAGAGACTTTTGTGTTTCCTCTTTCATGATCTCAGCCTGTTGACCAAAGTTCTTCTGTATTTCTTCAAATGATTTTTGCATTGCCTCCTTATTGGCTTCTATCTGTTGACCATATTCTCCTGAATTTCTTTTAATGATTTTTGTGTTTCCCTTGTAAGGGCTTCTAACTTTTGATCCATTTCCTCCTGAATTTCTCTAAGAAATATATTTATGTCCTTCATGTGTTCCTGTAACAGCATCATGACCAGTGCTTTTACATCCAAATCTTGTTTTTCTCTTGTTTTGGGGTATCCTGGACTTGCTGTTAATGGAGAATTGGGTTCAGATGCTGCCATATTGCCTTGATTTCTGTTAGTAAGCTTCCTATGTTTGCCTTTTGCCATCTAGTTCTCACTGGTGTTATTTGATCTAGTCACTGGCTGGTGCTTCAACCTCCTTTGAGCCTATAAGGCTAATTCTGCAACACTGGATGGCTGGGTTTCTGCTGTCACAGATTGCTGATGTGCTGATGTGCCCTCCTCTTGGGTGCAGTTGGAGCCCTGGTGTGTCCTGCCCCAAGCAATGTTATGCTTTGGCTGTCTCTGTGGACTGAACCTGGTACTGCCTGTCTGCTCTGTCAGACAGGGAGAATGGCAGTGGGGATCCCTCAGGGCACCGGCCCCACGCCTGGCTGGCACACAGAGGAACCACTGCTTTCCCAGTTCCTGGGCACAGGTGGCAGCCAGAAGCTCAGTTGCCTGCATCACCCGAGGTCTTCCACTCGGTATAGCTCAGTACCTGTGGTGGCCTGTCTTCACTGGCTGGGAACAAAGATGGCAACTCTGCCTCAGAGGAACTGCTGCTCTCCCAGTTCCTAGGCAGCCCGCAGCTCGGTTATCTGTGTCCTCCGAGGTTTTACACTCGGGTTAGCTCAGTACCTTGGGTGGCCTGTCTGGTCCTGCTGGGGACAAAGATGGAGACTGTGCCTTCTCTGCAGGTCTGGCCCATGGAGGTACCGACTGTCTCCCAATTCCTAGGTGCAGGCCGCAGACCACAGCTTGGTTGTCTGCGTCCCTGGAGGTCTTACACTCGGGACAGCTCATTACCTGGGGTGGCCTGTCTTCACTGATTGGGGACAAAGATGGCAACTCCGCCTTCTCCACAGGGCAGAGTACCCAGGTCAGGCTGGCCCTCAGAGCTAATATTTTGTTAATAAATAACGTCTGGATATAATTAATTCATTATCTTATATAAGGTCCATGAAATTTTCTTTATTTATTTACATATCAGCACAATCAATATTATGTGACATCAAAACGTAAAATAAAATTTAATTGTAATACAAAAATATTCTTTACATTAAAACATAACTTCTCCCTTATATTTTTTCTTATACAATATATCTTGGTTACAGTTTATACATCATCTACTCATTATAACTCCTCCCTACATCCCTTCCCATCTGAATCTCATCTTTTTTTATCTCTCATTAAAAGAAGAATAGATTTCTAAGAGATAGCAACAACACAGCAAAATAAAATATAGTAAGATAAAACAAAACCCATCATATCAAAGTTATACAAGGCAAACCAACAGGAAAAAAAGAGCCCAAGAGAAAGTACAAAAACCAGAGACCCTCTCATTCACACCCTCAGCACACTAATGAATCCCATGAAAACACTAAACTGAAAGCTACAACATATATGCAGAGGACATGATGCAAACCTGTAGGAAGGAAGGCCCTCTACTTGATGCTTCAAGTCTCTACGAGTTCATATGAGTGATTCAGAGGCTCAGTTGATTCAGAGGGCCTTTTTTTCCCTGGTATCCTAATCCTCAATTTCCGCTGACTCTTACAGGCTTCTCTTCCATGGGTTTTCCTGACCTCTGAGCTCTGAGGAGAGGGATTTGATAAAGTCAACCCACCTAGGGCTGTTTGCTCCAAGATCTCTCTCTCTGTCTCTCTCTGTCTCTCTCTGTCTCTCTCTGTCTCTCTCTGTCTCTCTCTCTCTCTCTCTCTCTCTCTCTCTCTCTCTCTCTCTCTCTCTCTCTCTCTCTCTCTCTCTCTGTAATGTCTGGCTGTAGGTCTCTGTATTTATTCCCCATCTGCTGCTTCTGGAGGAAACTTTTCTGATGATGTTTGAATAAGGTACTGATCTGTGAATATAGCAGAATATCATTAGGATTTACATTATCCCTGCTTGGTTTTTTTGTTTGTTTTATGGGTTTTTTTTTTTTTTTTTTTTTTTTTTTAGCAGCAGTATTTGTATTTACTCAAGATATCTGGGGTATATTGAGAGGTTTCTCAGCAGATGTCAGACAGTGAAATGGACTGTGAAGATGTGAGATTAAAATCCTAGTTCAGATTAATTTTGTAAACCTAGATCAAAAATTCTAAAGACTGATAAAAAGTTTCCTGATATAATACAGGATGGATCAATTTGTATTCTTCTGCATGCTGACCTCCAGTTGAACCAGCACCATTTGTTGAAAAGGCTATCTTTTTTCCACTGAATGGTTTTAGCTCCTTTGTAAAAGATTAAATGACCATGGGTGTGGGTTCATTTCTGGGTCTTCAATTCTATTCCATAGATCACTGTGCCAATACCATGCAGTTTGTGTCACTATTTCTCTGTAATACAGCTTGAGGTCAGGGATGGTGATTCCCTAGAAGTTGTTTTATCGTTGAGAATAGTTTTAGCTATTCTATCCAATTATATGGTCAATTTTGGAGCATGTACCATGTGGTGCTAAGAAGGTATATTCTTTTGACTTAGGATGAAATGCTTTGAGCTTTAGTAAAGTTTCTTTTATGAATGTGGGTGCCCGTGCATTTGGAGCATACATGTTCAGAATTTAGAGTTCTTCTTAGTAAATTTTTCCTTTGATGACTATGAAGTGTCCTTCCTTATCTTTTTTGATGACTTTTGGTTGAAAGTCGATTTTATCTGATCTTAGAATGGCTACTCCAGCATGTTTCCTGGGACTGTTTGCTTGGAAAATTGTTTTCCAGCCTTTTACTCTGAGGAGGTGTTTGTCTTTGACATTGAGGTTCAATTTCCTGTATGTAGCAAAACACTGGGCCCTGTTTACATATCCAGTCTGTTAGTCTATGTCTTTTTATTGGAGAATTGAGTCCATTAATGTTAAGAGATATTAAGGAACAATGATTGTTGCTTCCTGTTATTTTTGAGGTTAATTTTATGTTTGTGTGGTTATCTTCTTTTGGGTTTGTTGAAAGATTATTTTCTTTTTCTAGTGTGTAGTTTCCCTCCTTGTATTGGCATTTTCTTGTATTATCCATTGTAGGGCTGACTCTGTGGAAAGATATTTTGTAAATTTAGTTTTGTCTTGGAATATCTTGTTTTCTCCATCTATGTTAATTGAGAGTTTTGCTGAGCATAGTACTCTGGGCTGTCATTTGTGTTCTCTTATGGTCTGTATGAAATCTACCCAGGATCTTCTAGTTTTCATGGTCTCTGGTGAGAAGTTTGGAGTAATTCTGATAGGTCTGCCTTTATATGTTACTTGACATTTTTCCTTTAACTGCTTTTAATAATACTTCTTTGTTTAGTACATTTGGTGTTTTGATTATTACATTACATGAGGAATTTCTTTTCTGGTCCAATGTATTTGGAGTTCTGTAGGCTTCTTGTAGGCTCATGAGTATCTCTTTCTTTAGGGAAGTTTTCTTCTATAATTTTGTTGAAGATACTTACTGGCCCTTTAAGCTGGAAATCTTCACTCTTGTCTATACCTATAAGCTAATGTTCTGGGTTAAGAGCTTTTCGCAATTTGCATTTTCTTGGACTGTTGTGTCAATGTTTTCTATGGTATCTTCTGCATCTGAGATTCTCTACTATTCTTGTATTCTGTTGTTGATAGCTATGACTCTTGATTTCTTTCCTAGGTTTTCTATCTCCAGTGGTGTCCCTGTTTTTGATTTCTTTATTATTTCTACTTCCATTTTTAGGTCCTGGATAGATTTGTTCAGTTCCTTCACTTGTTTTTTTGTGTTTTCTTATAAATCTTTAACAGATTTTTGTGTTTTGTCTTTAAGGGATTCTACCTGTGTATCTGTATTCTCCTGTATTTCTTTAAGGGACTTATTTATGTCCTTCTGGAGTCCTCTATCAGCACTGTGAGATGTGATTTAAATTGAAAATCTTGCTTTTCTGGTGTGTTGGGGGTATCCAGGACTTGCTGCTGTGGGAGAATTGGGTTCAGATGATGCCATGTTGCCTTCGTTTCTATTGGTAATGATTTTGTGTTTGCCTTTTGTCATATCTCTGATGTTAACTGGTCTTGATCTCTCTGACTGGCTTATCTGTCCCACAAGTCAGTTTATCAGTACTCCTGGGAGACCAGTTCTCTCTGGGGAGATTTTGGTATGTAAAGCTGTGGTACATGGTCAGCTCAGGGGTGCAGACAGAAACCACAAGGATCCTGTCCACAGCTGATCTTTGGTTTCTATGTCCTGGTGGCTCTGAGCAGTTCCCTCTTGGGGCAGGAATTTGAAGAGAAATGGTGGTCTTACCTGTGCACACAGGTGTGTGCTCTCTGGTGGTGGTATTTGTGCATGTAGCTCTGTGGACCAGGATCAGCTCTGGGCTCAGATGAAAATCAGAAGACTCCTGTACCAGGCTGTCCCTGTGTTCTTGTGTCCTCAGGGTTTTGCTGTCTAGGGGTGGGTTCCTCTGAGCAGCAGGGGTGATCCTACCTGTGCTCCCAGGCCTGTCCACACTCCTGGGAGGCTAGCTATTTCCCTGTGCCACCTGGATATGGAGCCCTGTGGCAAAAGATCCATATTGTTTCTAAAATACTTTATCTACATTATCAATATCATTAGCACTTAGAGGCAGAGTACGATTATATTAATTCTATTTGAATTCACACAAACTGCCAGAACACAAAAGACTTTACAGGTTCAAGCCAATAGTGCGCCAGCACTGAGAGAGAAGTGGATGCTCAGTCCTACACCTAATCAAAAAGTTGTTTACAATTGACATCATTTAGCAAAGGGTAAATCAGTTTTCTCCAAAAGAGTGTCACTGGGGTATATCCACCACAAGAAAAACAAAATAAATAAATAACAAAATTCAAATTGGATATAATCACTTAATATATATCTAATTGCTTAAAGAGTAATAGCATGTTCCCATCTAGTTCTATAAAAAGCGAATAGAGCAATATGACTTGTTTGAAATTTCATGATATCACTCAGCTGACATGCATATCATTTATGAAGACTAATAGTTGGGGAATGATTGCAAAATAGCATTCTAGAATACAAATGGAAACAATATGAAAATATTAGCACTACTTAGAAAAACCACTATGTTAGACTAGGATATGTTTCAAGTACGTTATTTTCATAAGAAAATGATAAACTGACCTTTTTTTTTTGTCTATACTCTGCTTTTCAATTTCTTTGAGTATCCCAGAGTTTTATAGGTTCTCAGCTATGGCACCACACAAAGCAAGGTGTGAAACATTGAAGATAGGTTGACTTTCATTTCCCAAGCTTAAGGCTGCATATACCCAGATTTTCTGTAGTGTGAAAAAAGTTGGTAAGTTTATGAAGACTTGGCAAAATTAGTATACCACTTATATGGTGGTAAATGCTTAGTCCACGAGACTCAAGTATTTCCTTTTTTTCTATTTTTTTTTTACACTCTAGCTTTTATTACCCTCTTGCTGTCCACCCGGCAACTGTTCCACATCCCATACTTCCTCACCACCCTCATGTCTCCACGTGGATGTCCTCAAACATCATTTGACCTCTAAACTCCCTTGGGCCTCTGGTCTCTTGAGGGTTAGGTGCATCATCTCTGATTGAACACAGACACAGCAGTCCTCTGCCGTATATGTGTTGGGGGCTTCACATCAGATGATATGCTGCCTGTTTGCTGACCCATAATTGTTCCTGTCTGAAAGAACTACAGGGATGGAAAGGGAGAGGAGCCTGAGGAAAAGAAAGCCCAGCAAAAGGCACAAAATGGAATCCTGCTGAAGGGGAAGTCCCAAGGTCTGACACTATTAATGAGACTATGGAGCACTCACAAAAATGGACTTAGCATGACTGCACTTCAGAAGACCCAAGAACTAGCTGAAAGAGTTAGATGCAGATATTTGCACCCAACCAATGGACAGAAGCTGCTGACCCCTGTGGTTGAAGTAGCGAAAGGCAGAAAGAAGCTGAGGATGAGGGTGACCCTGTAGGAAAAACAGCAGTCTCAATTCATCTGAATGCTGGAGATCTATCAAGTATTTCTTAATGCACAGTAAAGAAACAATTTTAACTGAACATGTATCTGGTTCTCATTCTTAAGTTCTGGGAATTAATCTCCAAATCACCAAATAAGAATGTCTCTATTTTTCTTCTTTTTATACACACACACACACACAATTTGTTGAGTCAGTTTAGCTGTGGCATGTGCTTTAGCTGCAGGCATTTGAGATTTAAGACCCTCTATAGAAGTCTGTCCATAGAAAAGACTGGTTCTCCCTATCTTAGCACCACTGGCCTACTGTAATTCTTCCTTCAGAGGCAGGATTACATGGTATTTCCCTTATCTTCACTGGAATGTCAAATGGTTCTATCATTTTGCTGTTCTTGCTCAGGCTATCATATTGTTCATGAATACATTTTCCCTGTCATGTCTGGGGCACAAGATCTTTCAACAAGCATCCTTAGCCTCTGGCTCTTAGAATCTTAAAGCCTTTCTTCCCTCTGTCCAATGATTTTCCCAGTGTAGTAAGTGAAAGGTTCCATTATACATGTATGAATTGCGCTTGGACATCCAAAAATCACTTGTATTTCATTCTCTGTATAAAATTCTCTGTATTTTATTATTATGTTTCTGTAACCATCTCCATCTGCTGCAGAAAAAAATCTCCTTTGATGAAAGTGACAGTTGCTCTTCTCCAGAAACCATAACTATTATCATAGTGCTTTGAAATGTAACGCAAGAGAATTTCAAGTTTGAGGCCAGTCTGGGCTATATAATAAATTACCGTAAGCAATGGCCTATGGATCCCTTTCCAATTCTCCTTTATTGTCTTTATTCTCTCTTTATCAGAAAATTAATTAGTTGCTTTGTAATTTGTAGATGAGCTAGCATTTTATAAAAGCTTATATAAATGAAATGAAAAGTCTAGATTCTTTCTTCCAACATTCTCATACTGGTATCTATCAATTGATTAGTGATACTTCAGCTCTTTAATTTTACACAGAGTTATTTGGATATACAAAATACCCATGTTTGTATGTTAACCATTAGCCTGGCATTGTGGACCTTTTAAAATTAATTAAAAATATTATTATTGTTGTTATAAATAAGCACAGGTGCATGTTTTCAATGTAATTGAGTTAAACTGCTACATGTAGACATAATAAATATTTAACTCCTTAAAATTTAGAAAAATCTTCAAAGAAGTTGTGTTCATGATGTAAGAACCTTTCAATGGCTAATCATACTAAACTATTTAAATTTTATCATAGTATGTGTTTAATTATTGCGTAAGGCCTTTTTCAGGTAGGACACTGATCACAGATTAAAAAATTGATTCTAAAATGTTCAGTTTGAGTAATCATTCTGTTTCTTGAGTTAACTTGCAAGGGTGTAAGTACGGAGTCACTTACAGGATTGCAGAGGACTTGAAGCAACTGTATCATCAAAAAGCCTACTCTGGTAAAGATGAATGTTTGGTAAAACACAACACTGTAGCTCTCTTCACAACTTGCCTTTGGATCTGGGGCAGTCAGTCTCTGCTTATGCAATCACGAGGAAAAGGGAGCCTTGTGAGTTTTTTTGAAAATTTAGTGGCTTCCTGAGAGACTGTTAGTTGTCCCATGTTTGAGTATTAGGAGCATCCCTTCAGGAGGGAAAATATTGCTATACACTATTTTCTAATCATTTTTGTATTTGTGTTTCTCCAGTGACTAATGATATTGTTCATTATTTCGTATGACTCTGGCTATCACTATGTATCACTTGGAAAATTGTTCTAATGCTTAAATTTTTAAAAATTGAGATGCTAATTATCTTTCTAGCGTTTAGCATTCTTTAGTAGACATGAGGTTTAAAAATAGCACCACTCCATACTAGAAAGATAGTCCAGTGATAAAGAACATAGGCTGCTGTTCTAGAGAACCCCAGCTTTGATTTCCAGGACCCACATGCTGACTCACAACCATCTGTAACTCCAGGCCCAGGTGATTTGCCACCCTCTTTGTCATCCTCCGGTATTATATGCACATGGTACACTGATGTGCATGCAGACAAAATACCCAAACACCAAACAAATGGAGCGGGGGTCCATAAAGCCAAGTGTCTTCCCTATGTAAGATTTCTTTTACAATTTCTTTAATAATATTGTTTAAAGATCCAAAGTCCTTAACTTTGATGGTTTTCCATTCTTTCATTCTATTCTTAATGTATTGTGATTCAAGAAGTAATAGTATATTTAGGAGCCATTTATTCAATAAAACAAAAAGAAAAGTTTCCTCCATCTTTTCCTTCAGTTGTTGTAGAATTGGAGGATTACTTTTGGGTAAAAAAATTCTTTCAGTGTTCTTTCAGGTCTTTAATTACATTTTCCTATTTGTACTGATTTAGTTTTCAGATATTTAAGGTATTATATACTGTCAGTATCAAAGCTATACAAAAGGACACAAGAAAGCACCTCTCTCACACATGCCCCTCCCACTGTCCTCACAAGTTCTGCCACCTGAACTCCTGTCTTCTGAACTCTGAAGAAATTTTGACTCAGTGGCAGTTCTGATCACATGTGAATAAGATTGCTCCTTGGTATAATTCAGTTATGAAAAGGTGGTACACCCTAGTCAGAGAATAAATATATGTATATATGGGCCCATGTTTATCCTCAAAATGAAAACATAAGCCTAAGAAGTCTCATATGGAATTGTCTGATTTCTGAGAAGCAAAATGCAGATCTATGAACAGAGAACATGTAAACTTTTCCAACATCTTTAAGGAACCATGGTGCAGTAGAACAAAAGAAAAGAAAGAAAAGAACAGAGAAGGAAGAGGAGAAGGAGGAGCAAAAAGAGGGAAGAGTGGGAAGAGAGAGAAGAAGGAACAGAGATAAGAAAGGGACACTGGGTACAGATACAGATAGAAGAAGCATTGAGAGATGAAGGATGGAAAGGGAACACATAGAGAAAAAGATGATACTGCTGCCTTGGTTAGTTTTCATAGAAACTATTGTTCACCATTCTGCTACAGGATACTTTTAATGGCCACACAAAGCATTTTAATTTGAAGGAAGAGTAAGAAAGCAAAATGTAAATATGTTCTCTCTAGAAAATTCTCATTGGTAATATATGGAAGCTCCACATCAGCACATTTAGTGTAAGCATGAATATCAAGTTAATTCTCTAATAATACCAGATGGTCTACTATCCTGATGCATTAGCTCATGGTCTGCAGAGAATTACAACACGTAGCAGGCTCAGAAACAGATGTATTCCAAATCCTTTGCAGAGTTCTGTTAGATGGGAATAATAATTTGACAAAGAAAAATTATGCACATGGCCTTGGCAGCAGTCTCTCCAGCTCAAGTTAGTCCCACCCTTTCCTAAACTGAATCCCAACATCATTTCACAAAGATCGCTGCAATTCTGAAATGAGCGAACAAAGAAAAGACATACACAGCCAAAAACATAAAGACCTGTGAGGCTATAACTGCTTACCACTGCCCTGTTCCCTGTCCATATCCAATACAGATTAATAATTGAAAATATCTCCCTAACAGTAGATAATAAAAATCTTAAAGTTAGGGGAAAATAAGAGGGAAGCTAAGAAGGTTCAGTTTTGGAGTTGTTCAGAAACTCTGGAATATTTCAAAAATCAATGATCTCAAAGCTTGAAGTAGAAGTTTACAAAAATTAGAACATTCAAATAAGACAAAACTAGTGACTAGGGTACTGGGTTATTCAAGATCCTGAGCTGCATGCGCACTCAGCAATTGCTCCCCTTGCCTGCAAAGACGATAAGTTTACTCAACCAATAATCTGCATGTTTTCACAAAGATTATATTTTATCTGACTGCAGAAGGAACAGACACATCTGGTACTTAACAGATACTTTGGTGGTATCTGCTCTTGACAAGAGAGTATTTGTTTTACTGCCAGAGTGACATAAAATAACTATTCAAATGTTTTCAGCTGTGCTTTGGATAATCATTTATTTTCAACTGACAATGCAAAGATAAGATAATGTGGGAACCAGGGGCAATATAGGCTGTGTGTTCCCTTACTGAAAAAACAACACCTACGTCTGTCATACTACAACTATTCATTATTACCTTTCCTGTTATATTTGATAACTCTTTATAGCACTGGCTCTCTTTGTTGGTAGGTTCTATACCAGCATATCAATTTATGGATAAAAATTATTTATAAAAATCACATGTATATTAGAGATACATGGATTTTTTGTCATTTAACTCCTAAACAATACAGAACAGAAACTATAACATAACATTTATTGTCTCTGAGGTACTTTGACAATCCAAAATTATGCAAAATATTCATGATGGAAAGTAATTGATTAATATATTCTATATTACATTGTGGTAATAGCAAATAATTCTGATGCACTGTTGGAAAATTTGCTACAAATAGGTTTAGAGATATATCAAATACTTACAAATTTAAAATGCTTGCTGCACAAACATAAGGATCTGGGTTCCTATTTCCAGTACCTATATAAATGCAAAGCACAGTAACATATGTCTCTTACCACAGCTCTGGGACAGGAGGATTTAGATAAGTAGATATCAAAAGCTCACTGGTTAGCTGGAATGAGAAGTTCCAAGTACTGAAAGACTCTGTATGTGAGTTGTGTCTTGGGTACTCAGAGCTTCTGGGCTAATATCCACATATCAGTGACTGTATTCCATGTGTGTTCTTTTGTGAATGAGTTACTAGGACAGAGAGGGGGTCCTAGTAGGAGGGGGTTGATTGGGGAATGGGCAGAGGGAAGAGGGCTTATGGGTCTTATGGGGAGGGGGCAACTGGGAAAGGGAAAATCATTTGAAATGTAAACAAAAAGGATAGAAAATAATAAATAAATAAATAAATAAATAAATACATAAATACATAAATAAATAAATAAATAAATAAAAGACTCTGTATCAAACTGTAGTGGAGGACTCACTGAGGAAAGCATCCTGGCATCAATATCTACATGTGCTAATTGGTTAAGTATGTGCTCATGTGTGCTTGAACACACACACACACACACAGAAAAACACACACACACCACATATACCCATGACTAGAAATAATAAACTATATGAAAGACAAATGGAAAGGTAATTCCTCAATAAAAATGTCTTCTTTCTTTGTCTAACCCTATTTATTGTGTCTTAGCTAAATGGATAAAAAGTATCTGCCAATGAAAGATGAGTAACAATTGCTTTTAAACAATTGTTTGAATTGTGGAGGCTTTATCAGGCAGCTGATGAAAACAGATGCAGAGACCCAAAGTCAAACATGAGGCACAGCTTGGGGAATCCTGCAATTAGAGGAAGGAATGACAGGAGGCACTGGAGGAGTCAGAAACACCAAAGAAATCCCACAGGATCGACTAATCTAGGGGCAAAGGAGCTCACAGAGACTGAACCCACAATTTGGGGGCTGGCCTGGGTGTCACCTAGGTCCTCTACATACATGTAATGCTAGTGTACCTTTATCCTCTTGTGGGACACCTAACAGTGGGAGTGGAAAGTGTCTCTGTACCTTTTGACTGCTTTTGAGATTCTTTTTCTCCTCACACTGTCTTGCCTTATTCAACCTTAATATGAGGGCTGGTGCTTAGTCTTATTGCAACTTGATACACCATATTTCGTTGATGTCTATGGGAGACCTGCCCATTTCCGAAGGAATAAACAGGAGGTGTAGGGGGAGGAACTAGAAGGGGATAAAGGAGGAGTAACTGCATTCAGAATACAAAATATGAGAAAATAAGAAAAAAAGTTTAAAAAGGAAAGAAAAAAAAAACATGTTCTATGACTGCCTGCTATTGGGACTCTTTCCCTCCTTCTAGGTTTCTGTATCCAAGTTTAGTATGAACGTTTTTGCTTCGTGTTATTATATTTGATTGTGTCATGTTTAGCTGTTATCTTATAATGATTTCTTATGTAATGATATGGGGAATAAATTTAAAATTGAGAAAATATTAGTTTCAACACTAGACACTGAAAGGATGGTCCACAAATATAGGCAAAAGGCAGGATGTAGTGACTATCTTAGGAATAGAGAGACAGGTTTGCATTAATGGATGCTTCTGTTCGAGCATAGTTGCTTATGTGTTTTCCAAAATGTAAGAGGCAATATATACCTACTGAGAACAAAGTGTCTAGGTAGGTAAAGTATCAGAGATTATACAGTAGAGGAGAATTAGGAAAATAGAGGAAGACAGAGGGAAAGAATAAAAGAAAGTAAATATCTTTTTTTCTTAAGTAAATGATAATAATTTTGTAGTCTCCCATTTATCTGTAGTTTTATTGTCTGAGATTTTAATAACTCTTGTTCAACTTTGGAAAGTATCAAATAGGAAATTCAAAACACAGAAAATTCAAGTTTCAAATTGGGCTTTATACTAGAAAGCACAATGAAACAGCATATTATTTTGCTGTCCTGGCATGATAGTGATCCTCATATTCATCTACAATTTCCATGCTTTATTTGTTACTCTTCCATATAGTCACTTAGTAGTCCTCTTTTTTTGTCAAATCTTCATGCATGTGCTCAACAGTAACTTTTATTTTATCTGCCAGTGCCACAACAGTACAGGAGTATTGATGCTGCCAATCTGAATACACCAAGGAGAAGCTGAAAATGTCCTCTCTTGTAAGTTTAATAAAAAGAGTTTGAGGAAACCTACAGGAAGCATGAATCTTGCATTCATGAATGTAAGAATAATGACTAAAGTCATGCGACGTTTGTAGCTGCATTTCAAACTGCAAATATTGCAGCAATGGCTCCTGACTGATTGCTGCATGTGGAAAAAGCATTAAATATGTGGAAAGAAGATAAAAGGAGGAGATATGTTTATGTTTGTATCAATGTATTATGGATCATTGATGCTGCCAGAAAGCCTCAACCAGAGATTTTCTGAAGCAAATGACACCAAACCAGGTATCTGAAATAAGGAACAATTAAACTAAGGAAATAATGGGTTTGAACTAAAAAAATGCAAAAAATTACTGGAATTCTTCACATCCTATTGAAGATTTGAAGAATGTGATGATACAGAATCCTTCTAAAGCAATCTTTTGATTACTTAGAAGTCAAACTCTTCAAGAAGATGCCTGGTAGATTCTAACTTCAAAAGAATCAACTGGAAATATTAAAGCATAAGACAAGGAGAAAAGTGTGGGGCTCTGCTACCATGTGACAACCTTACACTGCTTGTGATAAAGTTAGATACGGTGCAAAGGGAAAAAGAGGGTACTTTCCAAGGCAACAACAGAAGTTATATTCTGAGACATCATTCTCATAACTTTTATTCTAATATGTTTTAAATTTTTTTCTAGTTGACTAGTAGTGGTTGTTAATCATATGATTTAAATACATACACATATGTATACAAAAAGTAAACATTATGGCTTTCATACTCTTTAAGATTTCAGCCATCCTATTAGGATCTTCATTGTATCTGTCACAAATCATTGCTAGCAAACACTTAGAACTCTTTTTCAAACGTACCACTCTCATCTTTAACATTTTATCTTTACTTAAATATTATTGATTAGATCATAATATAAAGGTTGCTAAGAGACAAGAGCTTTTATAACTTTATTCCAATTCTGAAAATGGTAGAGATGTTGGATTATGAACTAAAGATAGAAAAACAACAACAAAGCACTGTGCCTTTTTGTGTGCTCTTATTTGTCACCTCTTCTACTTTATCCCATAGAAAACTGTGTCATGCCTTACATGAATATAATGCTAGTATTATATATAATATATACAAGTTTATATAATATATAAAATTTTATTTTATATATATATAAATTTGGTGAGAGAAATGTATCATCAAGTCTCTGCTTCTCAGAAACTTTCATTAAACAACTGCATATTCATAAGGTCACTAAGGATGGTTGAAGAACTTAGGAACAATACTATGTTCAAATTTTTCAAATAGCATAGAGGATAAAGATGAGCAAACTATTATAGAGGTGGCAAAGGTCGTGCTGTACATATAATTATATGAATTACTTTGTATGTCACTGAAAGAGTATATGAATTGTCACCTTAGACAAATTTCCTCTAGATGACATATTTCATTTTGACAGAGCTGTCATTTTATACAAGTCCATAACTCCTCTACACTGTAGATTTTATCATTCTTATTCAAAACTATTTGTTAGCCCTCTGAATCATTCTGTGGAATATGTTATGGAAATGTATGCCAGGTTAATTCCTCTTCCTGTTACTGGAATGAGCACACAAGAAGCTCTCAGCAATCATATGACCAAATGCAGAAATACGATCTTAGATATGACCAAAGGCAGAAGCCAAGAGTTGACAACAGTTACATGTTGGGATAAGCTAAAATCTACCCACTCTTTTTTTCACATAAACTAATAAGACAGCATATTTTCTTTGCTTTTATCTTGTAGATCAACTTTTCCTACCAATTCTTCACTTTAGATACAGCTTTACTGTTTTTGATTTATCATCATCTAATAATTTGCTACATATCTCTGTAATGTTTTTTATTCAGCATTCTATAGGAATGTTAGTAAAACTTCTTTCTGTATCAAATCATTACAAAATAATGTGTTTTTAAGGTGAACTTAAAAAAAGTACAACAAACAGCCTGAATCCACCATCATCAGTTTTGACACTTCAGAAACTGAGCTCTACTTAGCTCTACTTAGCCCTCAAAATATGAATTTATCTGAACAGCATGGCAAATATATAAATGATAATATTATTTATGCTCTGAAATTTTAGTACATTTATTCTACACAAATTAGAACTATAGTATTTTTCAAAACCTTTCTGGATTACTTAAGTTAAAAAATAATATGCAGATAACACTTTGGTTCCTCAGTTCAGCTTTAGTGTTTGTCCCCACCAAACCAAATAATATTGGTGCTTGACTTTTAACACTGGGATTTTGAGATGTGCAGGAGACTCTAAGAGCCATAGCTGACTATGAATGAGTTCAGAGTTGAATTAGTGATGGTTGTCTCACTGGCTCCATTGTTCTGTAGCTGCCACTTTGCTTTTGCGCTTTCGTTGCTATGTGTGGAACAGCACATAGCCTTCACAATGGCTGAATACAAAGGGCTTCCAGAAGAGTGAGAACACTAAACTTCACTCCTTTACAAATTTCTTGTTCCCAAGTGTTCTGTTAAAGAAAAAACATTATCAAGACACGCTCCTATTGAACAGTGTAAGACCCAGATTCTGTGTCTGACAGTGTGGCCAAATGGCATTTTCATAACCTCCATCTTTTTTTTAAATATTTTTATTTTCTATATTCTTTGTTTACATTCCAAATGATTTCCCCTTTCCCGGATCCCCCCTCCCCGTATGTCCCATAAACCTGGCACACGAAATATTATAGTGGAGTGCAAAGAAAAGAACTACACTTCTTTCTCACCTTATTCTAGTAAGCCATTCCAATGGGGAAAGGTTTAAGTCATTATGAGTGAGAATTGTTTTATTCTGAAGTATCTTATTTAAAATTAAACTTATCAAATACTCAAATCTATGTAATAGAAAATAAAGGCTATCTCAGCCGAAGAAAATTGGTAACAAATAAAAGAATGTAGCCTGAATGTATATAGCATGTTTTGTGGTTAAAAACACATCTATAAGTCTCCATTTACTCACTTAAGATTTACACTTGTACAATGTAGCATTTCTAACTTGAGGCACAGAATATATTGAGCAGCATAACTAAATAACTCATTAAAATTGTTTGAATTATAGGTTAGATAACAATGTTTATGTAAGATGCATTTACATAAACAATTGGAAATTAATTTTGAGATAATATAAAAAGTGTCCATGAAAATCCAGATTTATAAAGTCAGAGCATATGGTATATATTTCAGATATGTAATGTAAAACATAAATGAATGAAGAAAATTTGGAATTTGATAAGCTGCCTTGATTTATTTTACTGTCAGTAATTGACAGTACCCCATACAGTCACTTCTTTGAAGTATTGCAGTTGCTTTGGGACACTGAGTAAATATTTCCATGCAAATGCAATAGTTAGATTTTTCTTTACATGAGCTAATTATTGCATAAGAATACTTGTAAAGATATGAAAAAGACAGAAAGTGATAACAAGGATGGTCACATTGAGAAATGTTGAAACATTTAGGGAATCATGATGAAAAAAAAAGACCATGATCCCTTGGAAAATACTTGCATAAGGATGTCATTTCGGGATAGCTTCATGCCACATAATGTAAGTTTTTCTGGAAAATGTGTTCATTTCTGCACTGTCAGGATGGGATCATTTTATATGGTTTACAGCATGAACAAACCCTCGGGGTAGGGAAAACTTAACTTTTCACTTTCTGATTTAACTTGGCTAAGACAAGCTAAACACTAACTGTAATATGTGAATTATAATATGTGGATTGTAATATATGATTGTACATAGACAATCAAAGAAAATTAAGAAACTCAAATTAAGGGAATGAAATTATATTTAGATTACTGATGTTTGTTGCCTAGTATATATTTACACACTTTTGGCCCTAAGTAAAGAGTTATGAGATTTCTAAGTCCTATAGTCTACTGCATTTTTTTTTTTACTTTTATTTTTTTAACTGCTACAGAAACAATGTATCTTTGGTTAAATCCCTCACATGAGCCTTTCTTCCTGCTACAGGATTTCTCTTAAAATCACTTAAGATATGCAAGAAGACTGGAGTCATCGTTCCCACTTTTTCTTTGTAGTTTCACAACGTATGCATCCCTTTTATTTGTTTTGCTATTTTAAAAAATTAAGCTTACCTACATGTATCACAAGAAAACCACAAATGTCTCTAATTAAATATATATATATGAGAATAAAACTTAGCTAAATATATGTATAAAAATGTTCAAAATTATTTCACTGAAGAGTCATTTAAACAAGCGAATTCGAAGCATGTATTCTGGAAGTAGATTTCTGGGAATTGCCTCCTACTTCTGCCGTTTGCTGACCTGTGATCTTGGACAAGTATTACTCATCTGTAAAACAGGTATATAAGTTTTGCATGCTCCTGAGCCATAGTGAAGGATCAATAAAAAGCATGCGTGTGTATGTCGTGTATATTTGTACATGTATATACACGTATATCTAAAACATATGTAGTACCATCCATGTGAGCCATACTTTATATATACATTTACACATACTTTATTAGACTGGCACAAAGAAATTACTGCATGAGAATTTCTATTTCTACCCTACTATTAAGAGTAGTTTTTTGTTTTAATTACATGGAGCTGGAGAGATGGTGCAACATGTAAGAATACTTGCTGCTCTTCCAGATGATCTAAGTTTAGTTCCTAGCACCCAGATCAGGTCAGTCACAACACAACCATCTGTAACACCATCTCTAAGAAACCCAATGTGTCTGGCCTCATAGGGCACTTGCACTCATGTACACATACCTACATACAGCCATACATATTTACACGTCAATAAGAATATAAAAATCAATCTTAAATTATGGAAATGCACTTCACATATATTTTTTGTAATTGTTTTATTTTTTTCTTTGAGACACAGCCTATTTCCTACAATTCTTGGTTTTACCTGGCTTTCTATGACAAATGTTTGTTTCATACTAATAAAATCAAAACATGTAACCTATTTCATAGTTTATTACACTGGCATTCTTAGACTACCATTCACTCATGGCTCAGTGAGTGAATGTACTTGTTGCACAAAACAGGTACCAGGACTCAATTCCTGGATTCAATGGTGGAAAGACAAATCTAAATCCTAAGGGCTGTCATCTTACTGCTACATACATGTTTTGTCATGTGTGTGCTCACTCACATGCAGGTATCACATATACATACACAAATAGGGAAACCCATAGTCCTTGTCTGAGAACCCTAATTGTCAGGAACCGCATCTGGCCTTAATATGTCAGACTGCATAATGAGGTAGTTAAGGCTGTAAAGGACATGTCACTGCTTAAATTTCAAACAATAAAACAATTTCTGAGACTATTTTAATTGTGGGAGACTCTCTTCTTCTTCCTTACTTAATCCAACTCTTTGCTTTTATCTGTTCGAATTGACATTTACTAGCCAAGTATTTTCTTACAAGTTTTTGAGAAAACAATTTCTCTTGAGCAGTGTTCCAAAATAAGCAGTTCAAATAAGATATGCTTTGGGAAAATGTTAATAAACTCGCCTTTAGCAAATGTTTTGAGTTTCCTTGTATTTCCTTGACTTGGCAGTGATTTTATTTTGTGTTTCTATAATGAAGAAAAAATTGTGACTTTAAAAGTGGATACTGCTATTATAGTGACAATTTTCTTATAAAACCAATATCTAATACTGAGGGTTGGAGGCCTTTAATTAAAATTTGTTGTTTAAGTTAGGCAGGAAAACAGTAAATTCAAATTTTAAAAAATGAACCATGAATATTAACTAGAATCTGAACATGTCACTGGTCATCAGTTCCATCTTTTGCTCCATCGATTATTTGTTAAACAAGACAGAAACCCTAAAACACTGTCTCCATCCTTGCAACCAAAAGCAAACTAAAACCTTGCAAGCAAAATAAAACATTGGCGGTGGGCCACCAAGTCAACTGTCATAATAAATGAGCATAAGTAACCAAAGAAGGACATGTTGAAATGTGGGTGGCCCATATCTTGGCAATGTTCTTTTTGTGTTTGTTCTATATCTTTGCAGTCATCTATGTTTAAAATATTGAGATTAATTTTCCTTGAACTTTTCCTCTAAGTTCTAGGACATTAGCTAAAAAAAGAAAGGGAGAAATGCTATCTCAAATCTCTTTTTTACCAAAGAGAAGAAAAGTTAATCACACCAGTGCAGTGTTAGGGATAGTAACAAAGAAACCCAGCACAGTGGTGGGTGTATATGGCACTGGAGACTGAATGGTTGTTATTGTTACTGTTGTTCCCTCTGTTTCACATAGCACCTATTTTCTTAATGACAGCTAGGAGTAATGTTGCTAACTAGGGTAACTATAGTCATTAATGATTTGATGAGAATCCAAAATCAACAACCACTAGGAATTTTCCTGGATCCTCTACTTGGAGAACATTACAAGCAACTTACAGCACACTAAATCAGCAAGGTTGGCCTGGAAAACACTTTATGTAATTGCCCTGCTTTTGTTTTGGAGAATCTTCCAAAAGAAGTGTCTAGAGAATCAGATATAATTTGAGCAGGGTATGCTAACGTGGCTTCAACAATGATCTTACTTTTCTTGTAACTGTATCCTAGCCAGTCATTTTTTCCAGTGGTGTGTCATACTGTCCCAATTGGCTGTCTGGCCGTATTTTGTTCTGGTATTTTCTGTACCAAAAAAGCTGAAGATATAAAATTGCCATCTTAGATTTTGTGTAAATTTCAGTGAAATTTCTCCAGTTATATCCCCTCCCATTTCCACTTCTAAATCTATATGGTTCTTTGAAGGGTCTGTCAGGGGTTTATCTTATTCTGAGAAATTTGAAAAAAAAAACCAGTTGATTGTCCTAAAATAAATCTTAATTTAGCTATGAATTTCTTCCCAGTTAGTCATCATAATAAATAATCAACAAGCAATCATTTCTTTCTTCTTGCACATCTCACCATAAGTGGATGTGGTACATTATCAATTTAGTCTGAGAAACAGAAGTTAGGGAAATAAGCCCTTCTCAACTGGAGCACAATTTAATCTGATTGCTTTCTACTGTTGACCTACCCTTAACAACGACATTCAAGTTAGTGTTTTACTCTGATTGCATGGGCTGGACTCTTGGCAGTCATAAGGGTGACACAACCCTGATGCTGAATGTAGGTCAATGTGCATGTCCCTTACAGGCTAACCTTCCCCTAATAACCAAAAATGTGAACTGGAACTCCTACACCCAAGAGCCTTCACCAGAAAAATATTACCTGCCTTGTAAATATCCTTGGCATACTCAACTAAATCAGTTGAAGTTTCCACAGTTCTCTAGGAGATTTAAGCCAAGAAATCTAGTCACAAAAGAAAGCTTTAAACATTACTAATTCATGTAAAGTGTCTTAATTTGAGTGATAATAAGGTAATTTTTAATACTTTGATTTGAGAGTTTGTATTTTTGTTGCTGTTGTTTTGTTTTGTTTTTCCCTTTTAGAATGTTTTAACCCCAAGGAAATTTGGTTAAGAGTATTTAAAACAATTTGAACAAAAGGTGTAAAACTTGTATTTAATTCATTATATTTTCATAGTATTCTTTGTACTCCCCATTTAATTTTTAGTCTTAAAATAGGTTTTAATATAGACACTTTTGTGTTTAATGTGCAATTTATTTTGAAATCAACAAAAGTTTTGTGTCTTTTAAGTGGTCCTTCATTTGACACACTTGTGAAAACAAGTTTTATTGCTTTCAATTTGTTTGTGAACCAGCCCTATTGTTTACTTTTTCCTATGTTAAAAAAATAAATTTATAACATCTGGAAGGCTTTTCTTTTTAATTGAAAAGGGAAGTAAAATACTTTATGATAAAATTAAAAATTTACATGTAAAATATTTCACAAAACATAGAAGAGATACATAGAAAAACACATTAAAATTGACAATTTTCACGGAAAATTAAAGAGTAGAGTGGTAGATATGTAAAACATTGCAAAATTAATTGAAATATGAAATAGAAACACTTTTTGATAGAATTGAAGATTTATATGGAAAATATTTCTGATAAAATTGTAGAAAAATTTTAGGTGTTTAAAATTTTTAAACATGTTAGAATCGAAGATTATCATGGAAAGTGTTATACAGATGTAATAGTGGTAGGCATGAAAGTATTCCTAAGTTGATTGAAAGTGGAATTACAAACATATTCTGATAAACTTGAAGATTTACATGGAAAATATTTCTGATAAATTTGAAGAAATATGTAGGAAAAACATCTTAAAATTAATGGAAGGTTTTTCTTTGATTGATTTTATTTATTTAATTTTACATTTATTTTTATTAGATATTTTCTTTATTTACATTTTAAATGTTATCCCCTTTCCTGGTTTCCCCTCTAAAAACCCACTATCTGATCTCTACTCACACTGCTCATCAACACACCCACTCCCTCTTCCTCGTCCTCGAATCCCCCTACACTTGGACATGGAGCCTTCACAGGACCAAGGGCCTCTCCTCTCATTGATGTCTCACCAGGACATCCTCTGCTACATATGTGGCTGGAGTCATGGGTCCCTCCATAGGTAGTCTTTGGTTGGTGGTTTAGTCCCTTGGAACTCTGGGCATACTGCTTAGTTCATATTACTGTTCCTCCAATGGGGCTATAAATCTCTTCAGCTTCTTGGGACCTTTCTCTAGCTCCTCCATTAGAGGCCCTGTGCTCAGTCAAATGGTTGGCTAATAACATACCCCTCTGTATTTGTCAGGCACTGGCAGAGCCTCTGAGGAGACAGATAAGTCAGGCTCCTGTCAGCAAGCACTTGTTGGTATCCAAAATAATTTCTGGATTTGGTAACTGTATATGGGCTGGATCCCCAGGTGGGGCAGTCTCTAGATGGTCTTTCCATAAGTTGCGTCTCCAACCTTTGCTCTGTATCTCCTTCTATTGGTATTTTGTTCCCCCTCTTAAGAATGACCAAAGTATCTAAACTTTGGTCTTCCTTCTTCTTGAGCTTCATGTGGTCTGTAAATTATATCTTGGGTATTAGAGCTTCTGGCCTAATATCCACTTCTCAGTGAGTGCATACTATGAGTGGTTTTGTGTGTGTGTGTGTGTGTGTGTGTGTGTGTGTGTGTGTGTGTGTGTGTGTGTGTGATTTGGGTACCTCACTCAGAATATTTTCTAGTTCTATCCATTTGCCTAAGAATTTCATGAGTTCAATGTTTTTAATAGCCGAGTAGTACTTCATTATGTAAATGTACAATATTCTGTATCCATTGCTTTATTGAGGGACATCAGGATTCTTTCCAGATTCTGGCAATTATAAATAAGGATGCTATGAACATAGTGGAGCATATTACATAGTGAAGCATGTAATAAGGAACATAGTGTCCTTATTACATGTTGGAACATCTTCTGGGTATATGCCTAGGAGTAGTGTAGCTGGGTCTTCAACCAGTACGATGCACAATTTTCTGAGGAACTGCCAAAATAATTTCCCAAGTGGTTGTACCAGCTTGTAATCCCACCAGCAGGGGAGGAGTGTTCTTTCTTCACATCCTTGTCAGCATTTACTGTCACCTGAGTTTTTGAACTTAGCCATTCTGACTGGTTTGTGAGGTAAAATCTCAGGGTTGTTTTGATTTGCATTTCCCTGATGCCTAATGATGTTGAACATTTCTTTAGGTGCTTCTTAGCCATTCCATATTCGTCATTTTAGAATTCTTTGTTTAGTGCTGTACCCCATTTTGTAATAGGATTATTTTATTCTCGGGAGTCTATCTTCTTTAGTTCTTTGTACATATTGGATATTAGCCCTCTATGAGATGTGGGGTTGGTAAAGATGTTTTCCAAATCTTTTGGCTGCCATTTTGTCCTATTGATAGTGTCCTTTGTCTTACAGAAGCTTTGTAATTTTATGAAGTCCCATTTGTCAATTCTTGAATTTAGGACATAAGCTAACGGCTTTCAGTTCAGGAAATATTCCCCTGTGCCCATGTGCTCAAGGTTCTTCCCTACTTTCTTCTCTATTAGTTTCAGTGTCTCGTGTTTTATGTTGAGTTCCTGGATCTACTTGGACTTGACCATTGTAAATGGGATAAGAATGGATCAATTTACATTCTTCTACATGATAACTGCCAGTTGGACCAGCACCATTTGTTGAAAAGTGCTAAACAATTCTTGATCTTAGAGCATAAGCTATTGGTATTCTGTTGAGGAAATTTTCCCCATGCTAATGTCCTCAAGGGTATTCTCCAGTTTCTTTTCTATTAGTTTCAATGTATCTAGTTTTATGTGGAGGTTCTTGATCCACTTGGACTTGAGCTTAGTACAAGGAGATAAGAATGAATCAATTTGCATTATTTTGAATGCTGACCTTCAGTTGAACCAGCACCATTTGTTGAAAAGGCTATTTTTTCCACTGGATGGTTGTAGCTCCTTTATCAAAAATCAAGTGATCATAATTATGGGGCTTCAATTCTATTCCATTGATCTACTTGCCTGTCACTCTACCAATACCATGCAGTTTTAAACACAATTTTTCTGTAGTACTGCTTGAGGTCAGGGATGCTGATTCCTCCAGAATTTCTTTTAGAGTTGAGAATAGTTTTAGCTATCCTGGGTTTTTTGTTATTCCAGATGAATTTGAGAATTGCTCTTTCTAAGTCTATGAAGAATTGAGTTGGGATTTTGATGGGAATTGCACTGAATCTGTAGATTACTGTTAAAAGATGGGCATTGTTTATCAGCTGTAGGAGTTCTCTAGTGGAGTTTTTTGGGTCACTTAAGTAGATTATCATATCATCAGTAAATAGTGATAGTTTCACTTCTTCTTTTGCAATTTGTATCCCTTTGACATCTTTATGTTGTCTAATTGCCCGAGCTAGTACCTCAAGTACAATATTGAAAAGATATGGAAAGAGGGGGCAGCCTTGTCTAGTCCCTGATTTTATTGGGATTGCTTCAAGTTTCTCTCCATTTAGTTTGATGTTGGCTACCAGTTTGCTGTATATTGTTTTAACTATGTTTTGGTATGGGCCTTGAATTCCTGTTCTTTCTAAGACTTTAAGCATGAAAGGATGCTGAATTTTATCAAATACTTTTTCAGCATCCAATGAAATGACCATGTGTTTTTTTTTTCCTTTGAGTTTGTTTATGTAGTGGATCGCATTGATGGATTTCCATATATTGAACCATCCCTGTACTCCTGGGATAAAGCCTACTTGATCATGGTGGATGATCGTTTTTATGTGTTCTTGGATTCAGTTGGCAAGAATTTTATTGAGTATTTTTGCATCGATGTTCATAAGGAAAATTGGTCTGAAGTTCTCTTTCTTTGTTGGATCTTTGTGTGGTTTTAGTATCAGCTTAATTGTGGCTTCATAGAAGGAGTTGGGTAGTGTTCCTTCCATTTCTATTTTGTAGAATAATCTGAAGAGTATTGGTGTTAGGTCTTCTTTGAACGTCTGATAAGAATTCTGCACTGAAACCATCTGGTCCTGTGCTTTTTTTGGTTGGAAGACTTTGTATGACCCCTTCTATTTCTTTAGGGGTTATGGGACTGTTTAGATGATCTATTTGGTCCTGATTTAATTTTGGTATTTGGTATCTGTCTAGGAAATTGTCCATTTACTCCAGATTCTCCAGTTGTGTTGAGTATAGGCTTTTGTAGTAGGATCTGATGATTTTTTTGAATTTCCTTAGAATCTGTTGTTATATCCCCATTTTCATTTCTAATTTTGTAAAATCAACTCAAGCAAATCAGTAGCCTTCCTATACTCAAAGAATAAGCAGACTAAGAAAGAAAGTAGGGAAATGACACCCTTCACAATAGCCACAAACAGTATAAGGTACCTTAGTGTGACTCTGACCAAACAAGTAAAAGATCTGTATGACAAGAACTTCAAGACTCTGAAGAAGGAAATGGAAGAAGACCTCAGAAAATGGAAAAATCTCCCATGCTCATGGACTGGCAGGATTAATATAGTTAAAATGGCCATTTTGCCAAAAGCAATATACAGATTCAACGCAATACCCATCAAAATCCCAACTCAGTTCTTCATAGAGTTAGAAAGAGCAATTCTCAAATTCATCTGGAATAACAAAAAACTCAGGATAGCTAAAACTATTCTCAACAACAAAAGAAACTCTGGGGGAATCAGTATCCCTGACCTCAAGCAATACTACAGAGCAATAGTAGTATTTAAAACTGCATGGTATTGGTACAGTGACAGGCAGGCAGATCAATGGAACAGGATTGAAGATCCAGAAATGAACCCACACACCTATGGCCACTTGATCCTCAACAAAGGAGCTGAAAACATCCAATGGAAAAAAGATAGCCTTTTCAACAAATGGTGCTGGTTCAATTGGAGGTCAGCATGCAGAAAATGTGAATTGATCCATCCTTGTCTCCTTGTATTAAACTCAACTCCAAATGGATCAAGGACATCCACATAAAGCCAGACACTCTGAACCTTATAGAAAAGTAACTGGGGAAGACCCTTGAGGACATCAGTACAGGGGGAAAGTTCCTGAATAGAATACCAATAGCGTATGCTCTAAGATCAAGAACAGACAAATGGGACCTCATAAAATTACAAAGTTTCTGTAAGGCAAAGGACACCATCAAAAGGACAAATCGGCAACCAACAAATTGGGAAAAGATCTTCAGAAACCCTAAATCAGATAGAGGGCTAATATCCAATATACAACGAACTCAAGAAGTTAGACCCCAGAAAGCCAAATAACCCTATTAAAAATGGGGTACAGAGCGAAACAAAGAATTTTCACCTGAAGAACTTCAGATGGCTAAGAAGCATCTTAAAAAATGCTCAACTTCATTAGTCATTAGGGAAATGCAAATTAAAACAACCCTGAGATTTCACCTTATACCTGTCAGAATGGCTAAGATTAAAAACTCAGGAGACAGCAGGTGTTGGTAAGGATGTGGAGAAAGAGGAACACTCCTCCACTGCTGGTGGGGTTGCAAATTGGTACAACCACTCTGGAAATCAGTCTGGCGGTTCCTCAGAAAACTGGGCACGTCACTTCTGGAGGATCCTGCTATACCACTCCTGGGCATATACCCAGAGTATTCCCCAGCACGTAATAAGGATACGTGCTCCACTATGTTCATAGCATCCTTATTTATAATAGCCAGAACCTGGAAAGAACCCAGGTATCCCTCAACGAATGAATGGATGCAAATAATGTGGTATATATACACAATGGAGTACTATTCAGCCATTAGAAACAATGAATTCATGAAATTCTTAAGCAAAAGGATGGAGCTGGAGAACATCATACTAAGTGAGGTAACCCAGTCTCAAAAGGTGAATCATGGTATGCACTCACTAATAAGTGGATTTTAGCGTAGAAAATTGGAATACCCAAAACATAATCCACACATCAAATGATGTACAAGAAGAATGGAGGAGTAGCCTGGTTCTGGAAAGACTCAGTGTAGCAGTATAGTGCAAAAGCAGAACAGGGAAGTGGGAAGAGGTAGATGGGAGAACAGGGGGAAGGAAGAGGGCTTATTGGACTTTCAGGGACTGGAGGGCCAGAAAAGGAGAAATCATTTGAAATGTAAATAAAAAATATATCAAATAAAAAAATATATTAAAAAAAGAAGAGTCATTCTCACAACCATGGCTCTTAAATAAATAAATAAATAAAATAAAGATGGGCATTTTTTACTATATTAATCCTGCCAATCCAAGAGCATGGAAGATTTTTCCATCTTCATAGGTCTTCTTCAATTTCTTTCTTCAAAGGCTTGTAGTTCCTGTCATACAGATCTTTCACTTGTTTGGTTAGAGTCACACCACGATACTTTATATTGTTTGTGTCTATTGTGAAGGGTGTCATTTCCCTAATTTCTTTCTCAGCCTGTTTATCCTTTGAATATAGGAAGGCTACTGATTTGCTTGAGTTAAGACTCAGTGCAGCAGTGTAGGAGAATACCAGGATAGGGAAGTGGGAAGGGGTAGATTGGGGAACAGAGGGAGGGTTGAGGGATTATGGGACTTTTGGGGAGGAGGGATCCAGCAAAGGGAAAATCACTTGAAATGTAAATAAAGAATATATTGAATAAAAAATGAAAGAAAGAAAAGAGCTAAACAAAGAATTTTCACCTGAAGAATTTTGAATGCCTGAGAAGCACCTTAAGAAATGTTCAACATCATTAGTCATTAGGGAAATGCACATCAAAACAACCCTGAGATTTTACCTCACACCAGTCAGAATGGCTAAGATTAAAAATTCAAGAGACAGCAGGTATTGGGGAGGATGTGGAGAAAGAGTAACCTTCCTCCACTGCTGGTGGGAATGCAAGCTGGTAAACCACTTGGATATCAATCTGGCAGTTCCTCAGAAAACTTGGCATGACACTTCCGGAGGACCCTGCAATACCACTCCTGGTCATATACCCAGAGGATTCCCTGGCATGCAATATGGACACATGGACTATGTTTATAGCAGCCTTATTTATACTAGCCAGAAGCTGGAAAGAACCCAGATGTCCCTCAATGGAGGAATGGATACAGAAAATGTGGTATATTTACACAATGGAATACTACTCAGCAATTAAAAACAATGAATTCATGAAATTCTTAGGCAAATGGTTGGAACTTGAAAATATCATCTTAAGTGAGGCAACCAAATCACAAAAGAACACACATGGAATGCAGTCACTGATAAGTGGATATTAACTCAAGAAGCTTTTAATACCCAAGACACAATTCACATAGCAAATGATTCCCTTTCCTGGAAAGGCTTGATGCAGCAATGTAGGGGATTACCAGGACAGAGAAGTGGGAGGGGGTTGATTGGGGAATGAGCAGAGGGAAGAGGGCTTATGGGAAGGGGGGAGCCAGGAAAGAGGAGATCTTTGGAATGTAAACAAAGAATATAGGAAATTTAAAAAAAAATAGAAAAGAAAATGCTGTCTTTTTTTTTTTTTTTAACAGTGGATGGTTTTAGCTCTTTTGTCAAAAATCAAGTGACTATAGGTGTATGGGTTCATTTCTGGGTCTTCAATTCTATTCCATTGATCTACCTGCCTGTCACTGTATTAATATCATGTAGTTTTATCATGATTGCTCTGTAATGCAGCTTGAGGTCAGGGATGGCTATTCCCCAAGAAGTTATTTTATTGTTGAGAATAGTTTTTGATATCCTGGTTTTTTTTTATTCAAAATGAATTTGCAAATTGCTCTTTCTTAATCTATGAAGAATTGATTTGGAATTTTGATGGGGATTGCATTGAATCTGTAGATTGCTTTAGGCAAGATGGCCATTTTTACTATATTAATCCTGCCAATCTATGAGCATGGGAGGTCTTTCCATCTTCTGAGATCTTCAATTTCTTTCTTCAGAGACTTGAAGTTCTTGTCTTACAGATCTTTCATTTGTTTAGTTAGAACCACACCAAGATATTTTATATTATTTGTGACTATTGTGAAGAGTGCTGTTTTTCTAATTTCTTTCTCAGCCTGTTTATCCTTTGAGTAGAGGAAGGCCACTGATTTGCTTGAGTTAATTTGATATTCAGTCATTTTGCTGAAGTTCTTTATGAGGTTGAGGAGTTCTCTGGTGGAATTTTTGGGGTCACTTAAGTATACTATCATATCATCTGCAAATAGTTATATTTTTTCTTCTTCCTTTCTGATTTGTATCCCTTTGACCACCTTTTTTTGTCTAATTGCTCTAGCTAGGACTTTGAATATTATATTGAATAGGTATGGGGATAGTTGGCAGCCTTGCCTAGTCCCTTATTTTAATGAGATTGCTTCAAGTATCTCTGCATTTAGTTTAAAATACAGTTTGCTGTATATTGCTTTTACTACGTTTAAGTATTGGCCTTGAATTCCTGAAATTTAGAAGACTTTTTTTATGAAGGTGTGTTGGATTTTGCCACATGCTTTCTCAGAATCCAACAAAATGATCATGTGTTTTTTTTCTTTGAGTTAGTTTACATAATGGATTACCTTGATGGATTTCTGTATATGGAACCATCCCTGCATCCCTGGTATGAAGCCTTCTTGATCATGATGGATGATCATTTGGATGGGTTCTTGGCTTTGGTTAGGGAGACTTTTATTGCATGTGTTTGCATCTATACATATAAGGTCTGAAGTTCTCCTTCTTTGTTGGGTCATTGTGTGGTTTAGGTATCAGACTAACTGTGACTTCACAGAACAAATTAGGTATTGCTCCTTCTGTTTCTATTTTGTTGAATAATTTGAATAGTATGGTATTATGTCTCCTTTGAAGGTCTAATAGAACTCTGCACTAAACCCATCTGGTCCTGGGCTTTTAATGGTTGGGGGATTGTTAATGACTGCTTCTATTTCATTAGGAGTTATGGGACTGTTCAGATTGTTTAATCTGATCCTGATTTAAGTTTGATATCTGGTATCTCTCTAGAAACTTGTCCATTTCATCCAGATTTTCCAGGTTTGTTGAGTAAGTCTTTTGTAGTAGGATCTGATGTTTTATTGAATTCCCTCAGTTTCTGTTGTTATGTCTCCCTTTTCTGATTTTGTTAATTTGTATACTGACTCTGCGATCTCTGGTTTGTCTGGCTAAGGGTTTATCTATCTTGTTGATTTTCTCAAAGAACCAGCTCCTGGTTTTGTTGATTTTTTGTATACTTCTTTTTGCTTCTACTTGATTGATTTCAGCCCTGAGTTTGATTATTTCCTACTGTCAATTCCTCTTGGGTATATTTGCTTCTTTTTGTTCTAGAGCTCTCAGGTGTGCTGTCAAGCTGCTATTGTATGCTCTCTCTAGTTTCTTTTTGTAGGCACTCAGAGCTATGAGTTTCCCTCTTAGCACTGTTTTCATTGTGTCCCATAAGTTTGGATATGTTGTTCCTTCATTTTCATTAAATTACAAAAACTCTTCAATGTCTTTCTTTATTTATTCCTTGACGAAGTTATCATTGAATAGAGTGTTCTTAAGCTTCCATGTGCATGTGGGCTTTCTATTGCTTTATTGTTACTAAAGAACAGTCTTAGTCCATAGTGATTTGATAGGATATATGGAATTATTCTTCTTGTTTCTGTTGAAGCCTGTTTTGTGTCAATTTTGGAAAAGGTACCATGAGATGAAGAAGTATATTCTTTTGATTTAGAAGAAAATGTTCTATAGATATCTGTTAAATCCATTTGCTTCATAACTTCTATTACTTTCATTGTTTCTCTGTTTTGTTTCTGTGTCCATGATGTGTCCATTGATGAGAGTTGGGTGTTGAACCTGATCCACTATTATTGTGTGAGGTGCAATGTGTGCCTTGAGATTTAGTAAAGTTTTTAATGAATGTGGGCACCCTTGTATTTGGAGCACACATGTTCAGAATTGAATGTTCTTTGAAGATTTTTCCTTTCATAAGTATAAAGTGTCCTTCTTTCTCTTTTTTGATAACTTCAGGCTGAAAGTTGATTTTATTTGATATTTTCTTGGGACCATTAAGCTTTCCACTTTCTCTTCAATAACTGTCCAGAAAGGAACCAGCTACAAGCACATATGTTGTAGGAATGGTGGAGCATCTGGGATAGGATCTGTTAGCCTCCATCTGCACCCAGGAGCTGGGGATATTCCAAGGCCCACTGTACACAGGTCCCACAAGAAGAGAGCTGGTTTACCAGGAGTGCTGACACAGGCTTATAGGCCCACAAGAGGAACAAGCTCCAGCAAGTGACAGCAAGACCAGCTAACACCAGATATAACCAGAGGGTGAAATGCAAGCTCATGAACCTTATCAACAGAAACCAAGGTTACTTGGCATCATCAAAACCCAGTTCTCCCACCACAGCAAGTTCTGGATACTCCAACACATTGCAAAAGCAAGATTTGGATTTAAAAATCTATTTTCATAATGCTGATAGAGGACATTAAGAAGGACATAAGTAACTCCCTTAAAGAAATACAGGAGAATGTGGCTAATCAGGTAGATTAAGCCCTTAAAGAGGAAACGCAATAATCTTTTAAAGAATTACAGGAAAACACAACCAAACAGGTGAAGGAATTGAACAAAACCATCCAGAATCTAAAAACAGAGGTAGAAACAATAAAGAAATCACAAAGAGAGACAACTCTGGAGATAGAAAACCTAGGATAGAGATCAGGAGTCATAGATGCAAGCATCACCAACAGAATACAAGAGATAGAAGAGAATCTCAGGTTCAGATATACCATAGAAAACATTGACACAACAGTCAAAGAAAATGCAAAATGCAAAAAGTTCCTGATCCGAAACCTCCAGGAAGTCCAAGACACAATGAGAAGACCAAACCTAAGGATAATAGATATAGAAGAGAGCAAAGATTCCCAACTTAAAGAGCCAGTAAATATCTTCAACAAAATTATAGAATAAAAGTTCCCTAACTTAAAGAAGGAGATTCCCATAAACATACAAAAGGTCTACAGAACTCTAGATTGGACCAGAAAAGAAATTCTTCTTGTCACATAATAGTCAAAACACCAAATGCATGAAACAAGATGGAATATTAAAAGCAGTAAGAGAAAAAGTCAGGTAATGTATAAAGGCACACCTATCAGAATTAAATCAGATATCTTGCCAGATACTGGGAAAGCCAGAAGATCTAGGGCAGATGTCATACAGATCTTAATAGAGCATAAACGGGAGCCTAGGCTACTATATGCAACAAAACTTTGAATTACCATAGATGGAGAAACCAAGATATTCCATAACAAAAACAAATTTACACAATAGCTTTGCACAAATCCAGCCCTTCAAAGGATAATAAATGGAAAACTCGAACACAAGGAGAGAAACTACATCCTAGAAATAACAAGAAAATAATCTTTCAATAAATCAAAAAGAAGATAACCACAGAAACATAATTGCACCTCTAACAACAAAAGTAGCAGGAAACAACAATAATATTTTCTTAATATGTCTTTATATTTGACATTCCCCAATATGACTGACATTCCCTTTATATGAGTGAATTCCCCAATAAAAAGACAAAGACTAAAAAACTGCATATATAAACAGGACCCAACATTTTGTTGTATACCAGAAAGCCAAGTCAGTGACAAAGATAGACACTACCTCAAAGTAAAAAGACATCTAGAATTTTTTTAATGCATTATAAATCCAAGAACTTCCTATGCTAGAAAGAGTAATCATTCATTTGTAGAGAAATGAAAATCCTGAGAATAGTTAAACTATTGAAAATTTATAGGCACTCTAAATCAGGGGCATAAGAGGAATGCATTAATTTCAGATGTGTACTGCTTAATTAATGGCTGCAGTTCATGCCAGTTAGTGTTTTTGTAGCATCTATGTGCAAGGTCATGGTCCAAGTACCAAAGGTTATTTTATAAAGGATGTAGGCTAACCTTAAATTGCAGTAGCATTCAGTCTTGAAAAGAAGTCTTTTAAAAATGTATTAAGATATACTAAAAGCTATGAGAAACAAGAGTAAAAGAGGATTCACCTTTCAACAAAAAAAAATCAGATTTTCTAGACTTCTTATCAGAAAAACAACAATAGCAAAAGCATGGAAACCACTCACTATAAACAATGCATGATCAAAAGATAGCCCTTAGACTTACTGAAGACACTGCTGAATCCAAATAGATGGTATACCAGGTGGCATATAAAAGAGCATTTAGTATTTTATTATGGCGGTAGTAGGAAATGGAGAGGTTAGCTGGTGATAAGAATATAAAGTAATATTCAACTATTCATTATAGTCATCCAAGATTAGCACAGTGAACTATCAATATAGCAACTTCTCATTTCTACCATCAGTTCATATGTGCACTGTAATTCTCCTCTCTGTTTATCCTCATATATTTCACCCAATTGAATGGTTTCTGTGTTCTGAAGTTAATCCAGGTTATAGACACATTGGAAGATTTTGTAGCTAGAAATATCACATGAGAGAGAACTTATGACTTTTTTCTAATTTGACAAAAGGGAGGGCATTAAATAGAAAAAGGGAGAAGATAAATACAGAAAAAAAGTGGGAAGATAACTGTAGGGACCTCTGAACAATTCATGAGGAACCATATTATTTATTATATTGCTTAAAATAAATTATAATACAGATAAGCCTGTATATAAATATACATATATAGTTTATGTTATGTATACACATACACATATGTGTGTGTGTGTGAAATTTCTCATCTATGCTGATAATGCCCCTTCAATGAGCCAAATCAAAGACTACAAAAATTATTTATTAAACAGACTTCATAGACTTACCTAGACTTCATAGGAAAATACAGTATATATCAAGGTTTTCTCTTGATTGCTTGTTTATATAGCATTTAAGGTATGTTGGACATAATAAAGTACATTTATATATATATCATAAGGTGGTAAGTCCCTGAGCTTTCATTATACTAGAAGATGCCATGTAAGCATCCAAGAGAGGCAAGATACCCATAGTTCTACAGTTATGATGTTGATTAATCATAACAAAAACAATTATGGCATGATAACCTTAAGTGTGCAATGATAGCAATCACACTTTTCAGATAACCAATAGCTCTCTAATTAGACTTAAGTCCCACTCAACAAGATAAAAATTATGGCTGGTACTGGAAACATAACCAAACATTCAGGGCTAGTGAAGTCATAGATCTTGGAGGAGAACCTATCAATACCACTTTAATAATAATCCCTAACTGCATTCTAAATATCTGGCCTTATATCCACAGATAAATATAGCTCTCACTTCTCACCAAGCATAGTTCTATCTGTGACATTACAGAAAATTACAATCAAAACACAGAGTTGTGGAGCCCAGTCCCACTGGATACATCTACAAAACACTGCTTCACCTAAGGTTTAGGTAATATTGAAGAAGAGGAGTGGATATATTGTTTTTGTTTGTTTGTTTGTTTGTTTGTTTGTTTTCGATACAGGGTTTCTCTGTGTAGCCCTGGCTGTCCTGGAACTTACTCTGTAGACCAGGATGGCCTCGAACTCAGAAATCCACCTGCCTTTGCCTCCTAAGTGCTGGGATTAAAGGTGTGCGCCACCCAACCCGGCACGAGGAGTGGATATATTGTAAGAGCCAAAAGATTGGAGGCTTTCCTGTGAAATAATGTCTTCTATTAATATGACAAGCTACACTCACTAAGTATCACCAACACGACTGCCTAGACATGAGCTGAACAAGGATGAAACCAACAGACATGCCAATGTAGATGGGAGAAAGACTCCGAGTCCTCAACCTACACAAAGAATTACAGACAATTGAGGAATGCCGAGAATGGGAAAAATAGTCTTCTTGAGGGAATAGCACACCAATTAGTTATCGAATAGCAAATGTACAGCCTTCAAAAACATGCAAACAACATTATATAAACAGATCAGGTTGTATTTATGTATTTAGGAATAGATGATAGATAGATAGATAGATAGATAGATAGATAGATAGATAGACAGATAGATAGATAGACTAACAATAATCATTATAAAAAGGGCATAAATTTGAAGGAGAGTAAGGTGTGTATAATATGAAATGCTTTGAAAGGAGGAAAGAAAATGTAAAATAATTAAATTATATTATAATCTCAAGAGTAAAAGACAAAATAGCATAAATTTTGTCCAAAATTTTATTTGGAACTTTCTACGTGGATTGATTTATTTAATATTTGATTCAACCCCTTCAATAAATGGTTCATAAAATCTTTTAAAAGGGGAGATGATTATAAGGACTGATTTATGATCTTAATCTTATATATGTCTAGAAATATTTATATATTAATTTGATATATCAATTCTAGTAAATATTGATTTTTACTAGTATTGAAAGTACTACTATCTCAATTTACTTCCTACATTTATCATCACCTATATATTTACTAGAGTGTACCTTCTCATAACTTTTAAAGCAGATTGGAACAGAAAAATCATAAAATAAATATATAGATTAAAGTATAAATATAAATGAAGGCAAAACTACCACCATGGCCATTGCCATTTGAAAGTGAGACTCTGGATTAGTGGTTTTCTCCCTGTGAGAAACCTCTGTCTCCAAAAAATGTTTACATTATGATTGATAAAAATAGCAAAATTATAGTTATGAAGTAGCAACAAAAAAAATTTTATGGTTGTTAGTCATGACAGCATGAGGAACTGCCTTAAAGTACTGAAGCATTATGAAGGTTGAAAACACGCTCTAGGTGGTCACACTACTAAGATCCTGAAAAGAAAGTCCCATTTGACATGTTTCTAGCACCAAGAATCTAATCTTGACATCAATTAATATAAGAGTAGCATATATAAATGTGCACTTATTTAAGCATAATAAACACCCATACCTCCATATACACAGATATATACACATACATAACATTATATAGACAGTGTAATTTACATAATTACATTTATGTGTATTCAAGTATATTAAACTCAGTTCCCACTTCAAGCGTGAAAATTCAGTTAGTTTTTGGCCTACCTCATACTTCTATCAGAAGACTGTGTTTTGGCCTTGTATTTATCTTCAGACACAGTTGGCTATATTTGAAGAGCTGTTGCAGCTGTGTTGGATACTGGTGAAAATTCCTAAGTATGACTCAGATGACAAATTACATTTGATAGGGAGTCTAGTGGAATTTTTAGAGTGGAGCTTCCATTATGAGAATGGTTGAGTTAGCCAAAAGCCCAACAAAGAGACCCTGGAATCTTACAAGAAGATGTTTTCCAGTATTTGTCAGTGTGTAACACACATAGTCACACTGCTCAAGAATAAATTGTCATGGTAAAAAAAAGAGATTAATTAAAATTTATAAGAAACTTCAAACATAATCACATAAATTATGATAATGGTAAATAATGCCACCACATAAACATGGATGAAGACTTCATTTCAGGTAGCACAATTATAGTACTTCTGGAATGTCACAATTAGATAAGTAAAAGTCTATAGCTTTTCTATCAACGATTATAAGTCAAATAAATAAAAGACTGGTGATAGCCACATAAAAAGAAAGTCATATTCATCCACTTCTATAAAGAGAAAATTAACATAGAAAAGATGAAATATACCTATTAAGGAAGTTTCTAGAAACTTCCCTTGATTTTCTTCATACTTTAAGACTATATATTCATATATATCTAATTACTGGATACAGTATAAAAAACGCAGGAGGAAATAGGGGAAGTCAAAGTGCTGTAGATACAGTACTTATGTACAAAACTCTCAAAATTATAGAGAAATAAGAACTTACATCATAACATTATCAATTCTTAATCCTTATAACAAATAGCCATTGTTGGGAATTTTTCTCCTATAAGTCATATAAAATTGATTTTTTGGCAATCTTAATGTCAATAGAATATACAACACTAACCTTATGGATGGCAATTTAACTTGCCTAATGTTGACTAGTAAAGCCTTGGTTCAAAACTCAATAACCATGTTTTTATGATTATAAACAAAATAGAACAGCAAAAACAGACACTTACAAAGATGTACACATTCTTTCATACCTTTCAAGCCTTTTTTCTAAAGTTAAGTATAAATTACTAGATATTTAATTCATTTAAAGTCTACTCAAAAGTTGGTGGGTTCTTAACACTTGGTAATTAAAGGGATTTTCCACCAAGCCTGATGACCTGGGTTCTAGTCATGGAACACATGAGATTGGGAGAGAAATAAGTCCTACAGCTTGTCCTCTTAACTGTGTATATAAACTACAGTTCACACACATACACACACAACCACACACACACACAACCACAGAAATTAAACTAAAATAAAATTTACTTAAATGAAATACTAATATTCATTAACTCAAACATTAATAATAAAGTTGGAAATCCAAATAATGATGATTTCTTAAACAAAACTGATTACTTACTCCGACTTTATTCCTTTCTTTCCATCTATTTTAGTTTCTCAAAGACAAACACAAAATTATGTGCTGGATTTGTATTCACACAATTTCTAAACTGAAAAAAAAAGAGTATACTTGCCACCATCAGTGACTAATTCAAGTGGAAAACATTTTGAAAACTGTGGAAAATATGTAGTTAATTCCAATTCTAGTTAGTAAATTGGAGAGGCACACAACCTATTTGAACTTTCTTTTCAAAATGAGGTAAATTTTATCAAACTAAAAGTCATATATTTAGAATCTTGGGTATAATTCAAATAATAGATCACCATGGAGTTTCTTAATATTTCCAAACTATTTGACCAATATCAAGGCAATGTAAGATTTGTGCAAAAGAGTCCCAGAGAAGAGACCCTTAACACAGTTCTATAGACACAAAATAAGAGCACAATATTCTGTACCACGGGGAACAAGTTAGTTACCAAACTATTGGTTGTCATGCCCAGAATTACTTATTTGCTGTGTTTTGAAAACATTGTTTAATTTTGGAAACTTTATGATCCGGTATATTCAAGTTTTTCAGTTACAATATGGGTTTTTCAAGACAATCTCTGGATTTAATAAGCACATATTATTATTCAAATTCTTTTCAAATTTCCCAAAGATAGTAGCACCCATGAACACTGAATAGATAGTTCCATTCCTTAGAAACAACAAAAGCTTACAATCCACTCCACTCCACAGCTGTGTAGGTAATTAGCAGCTCATTCTAACCATTCTGCTGAAGATTTGGCATATTTTATGAATGATGTGACAGGTACATTTTAAAGGGTCATATAGTGATTCAAACTGATCATAAAAATAAATAAAGTATACAAGGTCATGAAGCTGAAAAGGAGTGACAAGGCACAGAAGACATTTAAGGGTGGGAGTTTTGAGTAGAAATGATATAAATATAGTATGTATATGATCTACACATAGTATGACATTTTTCCTCACAAAGATAATATGAGTAAAATATTTCCTTATTCGCTAGTGTCACAAATAAAACTTCAGACAAAGGATGTGGAAGAAAAGGAGAGAACAGAAAGTCATGGGCAGAGGGAAAAAGAAAGAAACAGAATGGAGAGAGTGGAGGGAGAGTGGAGGGAGAGAGACAGGGAAGAAGGGAGAGGAGACACAAGTTTCATGTGTTTTGAAGGATGGAAACAATTGATTTTCTTATTGCAATCCATTGCTGAGAACACTGCTGACATTCCTTAGCGTGCAAAGTTCATCACAGCTGGGCTTACAGAATCTCCCCCAAGCTCAGCTTTCCACTGAAGATTTGAATTCTTGGTTGATAACCAGCCGCACCCTTGCTTTGAGTCATCTTTCCAGCCATTCTTGCCCAGAGACAGATTGAGCACTGATTTAGCTGGTGCAGAAACTTATGTTTTTGACATGATTCCAGATGTAAATAATAAACTAACTTTTTAATGCATCTTGTTAATATCAGACAAATGTATTTGTTAAGTCACAAATGTATAGGAAGAAATTTGTGTAGGTCACAACAGTGCTGGATTTGCCTGATATAGTTTTCCAGGACACATGTTTCAGCTATTGTAACAACAGCTCAGATCCACACCCATCTGGACACTGCATCATGAAACACTTGGATAGGAGGAGACCAAAACTCTAGGACATAGAATACAAAGACTTGTGAAGCAGAACTTCCAAACACACTCAAAGTAGAGAAGCTTGATAAATTAGCTGATCTGGAGGATTAGTTCTCCGGGTCTCTCCCAAAGCCTTAAAATGGAGCAAGGCCTTTATCTGTAATCATCAGCCATATGTCTGTAGTGAGCATATCAATCAGGATTTTTTCTTATGCATGAAATGCTACTTTAAGTTTTTTTAGAAACTTAAAAATATGATAGGAATCATGTATAATATTTATGAAATGTGCATACAAAATTTTAAATTAGTACAAAATAGTATTTCTTTTTTTAACTCAGAAAAAGAAATCTCCTGACAATTTTCAATATACCTCAATGTTTATATTCTCCATTTAGAATAAAGAGAGATGTACTTATATATATATATATATATATATATATATATTTGTTTTTGTATACTGCAAGTATAAGAAAAACTTATGTTTCTGACATGGCTTGAAGAGAAAGAAACAATGAGGTAAAGGATGAAGACTGATAACAAGAAGACACACACATGTTTGTCCCCAGCTCCTTCTCCCTGACCTGAGCCCAGCCAATCTCAGTTCTCTTCTCTGCCTCTACCGGCAGCTCTCCTCCAATCCAAAATCAGAAGACACACAAGGGGTGCATTTTGTCCTGTTTTCTTGCTTCTTGTCACCAAATGACATCACTTTTTTACCTTGAACATCTCAGTGTGGGCAGAGACATATGGAGGAAGGCATAGCATGATCCATGCTTATAGCATTGATGTCTATAAAACACAAATTTAAAAAAATAGTATTACACATTAAGAAAAAGAAAATGATAAAAAGGAATTCTAAGTGAGATCGTTTTCCTAAAGAGGAAAGTTTTGAGCTGGACCATTAAGAAAGAACATTAATGAATTGATATAATGGGAGAAATTTTTAAGTGTACATGCACAGAAAGGGCACAAATCTATGAAGTTATGTAAAAAAGAATATATTTAATAAAAGAAAAAAGACTAAAGAAATAAATGTATGTGACCTTGATTAGGATCAAAATATATAGATTTTAAAGATAAATGAAGGAATAAGGGACTGAAGGATAGGGTATCAAGACATAAGTTGGTCATCAAAATAAGAGTAACAAATACATTTTTCTGCAGAGATTTAATCTGAGATATAGTGGTATTTATTCCTCAGCTAGATCTAGAAATACATAGAAAATGTTTCAGATGAGGACTTGGAACATAAACAGAAAAAACTGAATGTAGACATATTTGTAGTAATTGTTACATTAGAAATTAGAAATTCTATTTTACACATTGAACTTGCTCTTGTAGTTTCTTACAAGGACAAGACTTGAAAAGTTACATTTTTTTCTTTAGTAAGGCCTGTTCTGATTTCTCCACATAACACAAAAACTGGAAATTTTACAAGGAAGCAGCCAGGTTTTCTAAAGAAATTTGTGAGAAATGGAAAAAGGGTAACAACAACAGATAAGAATCTTTTAAGATCTGTTCAAACATTGCTAAAAGACAGTTTTGTGACAATTGCCTCCAGTCTAACATTCAGAATGCAAAGTCAGTGGTGAGTTCAGGGCCTGCAGAGGATTTCCCTTTATTGGTCTCTTACAGTTTCCTGTTAAAATTGAGTCAGGGTGGACTCTGGCAAAACTCAAGTATAAAAGTTCTCTAGAAAGATAAAGTTTACAAAATGACCATGCCAGAGAATGGGAGTCAAACACTTTTTCAAATTCAAGCCGGTTTTTACTGTTTCAGAGAGAAATTTAAAAAACACACAATTGTTGTAGACTATCACAAAGCACATTCCTATGTGTTTCTGTCATGCAAATATGTATTTAAGACTAATGCATGTTATAAACATATACATAGGCTGATGTGCACACACTCCAGATGTGCTGTTTCTCTAAGTCTGTGGGTTGTGTCCTCTATACGCAGGGAAAAAAATATTAATCATTGCTTTTACTGCTGAGGGGATGGGTTCGGCTCTCATATTTCAGAAAGGGGCTGGAAAGCAAGGGAAGCCAAACTTTTTCCTATTTAAGGCCAGAGCAGAGGGAAGCGAGTGGCTGAGTTTTATGACGGGCCCGGTGCTGAAGGGCAGGGAACAACTGATGGTGCTACTCTGAGCTGCTTCTTCCTTTCTCCTCCTTTGCACAAAGAGTCTCATGTCTGATATTTAGACATGATGAGCTTTGTGCAAAGTGGAACCTGGTTTCTTCTCACCCTTCTTCATCCCACTCTTGTTTTGGCACAGCAGTCCAATGTAGGTAAGTAGGTCGTGATTTCAACAGGCTTTCTGGGTTAATTTTGCCTTAACTTCTTACAAAGAGTAAGATAGGGAGAAAAAATCAGTCTCCTAAGAATTTCCTGTCTAGCCTTTCTGACTGTGGAATGTTTTGCTAACCTTAATTTTGTTTTCTATATTTGTTTTTTTTTTTAAGTAAATGTACATGTATAATATTCTCTAGTTGCTCAAAGAAAAAACTGTTCTTAAATTAACTTGATTTCATGTACACCTTTTTAAAAAACTGTTTTCAAGTACTTCCCTTCTGCATTGTGAACATTTTGGAATGCTCCCAAGACATCTGGAATTTATTGGTCTCTTGTAATAATTTCACGTTCTCCTTTGTACACTGCTCTCTTCGCAAAGATAGTATATTTAGCCTTGTTTTTTCAAAGAAAATAATGTACTAGAAATGTCTCTGGCATGAATAGCCCATAAGAAGATACTAGAAGATAAGTAAAATCTCTTTTGTGTTTCTGTAAAACTGTAACTGTGGATTATCTATAGACCTTCCAGAAATGAGCCCAGGCTGCTAAAACATGTCATTGTTTCTGTTTTTATCACATTCCATGACTGCACATTTTCGATGTGCTCAGTGTTTTGCCAAAAGTTGTTTTATGTTCTACATGTTCTGTGTAGCTGGAGTTCCACTAGTGAAGATAACATGTTTCAACAGGGATATTTTTGCTTTCCCCAAAACAAGGTAAAGATACAAGTTTTGCTCAAAAAGACTGACTGGAAATAGTGTTGGTAGCCAAATATAGGGATCTTTATTTTCTTGTTCCTCAAATTAAATCAATTGTCTCATTATTTACTTAAATACTTTTAAAAGTGCATATGTTCCTCCTCATCATGAAAAATTGGGGTGCACCCTTTCCTCAAAACAATTGTGTTGATGTCAATCTTATCTGTGGCTAAAAGAAGTTGTTGGCAATTACTTTTATACATTATCACACATGTTTGTCTTTAAACCTTTAATTTTGGCAAGTGTTTCATAAGTATTCATTTTTCCACTTTATTATTTTCATAAATTATTTATGCAAGAGTAGGTGAAGGGGATACATGATATTTCTCTATGTTCAGTCCATAGATACACAGAGAAAGAACTTCCAGATTTCTTGTTTCTTAATTCTCTTCCCCTTAACCCACCCTTCCAACCCCCCTCCATCTTTTCCCTCTCCTTATCTCTCCACCCCTTTTGGCTCCTTAGAAACTCCCCTCCCAGTTCTTCTTCCTCACTCATCACCCCACCCCCATCCTAGGCTTATCCACCTCCCTCCCCCCAACCCCACCACCACCCCTCCCTGTTCCCAGTGAGTCACCCTCTGCTTCCCATCTTCATTTTCATCCTCTCTCCTCCCCAGCTAACCTCACATTTTCTTTTCTTTGGATAGTCAAATCCTTTTCAGCTTTCTGTTTTCACTTTCTCCCCCCATCCTGCCCTCCTGGAAGAAGTAACAATCCCAAGCTTTCCCTAGAAATACAAGACATGGTCCAAAGGAATGCTAATTCCTTAGCAGCCCAAACTTATATTCTGATTTCTAGTCGAAGAATCATAGGATCTTATTTAAAATACAAAACAAAACAAAAAAAAACACCTATGTCTTTGGGACATTAATTAAAATATCTGCATAGTATCTGTAGTTTCTTAACAGTTATACGACTATGAGAAATAGTGTTGGCACAGTGAGTGTGTTTCTTCACAATCTAACTCCAGTAAGAAAAGAGCATGTTTGGTTCTCACCATTATCCTAAGCTCATTTGCTTCCACCTTTGTGCTATGGTCTTTGAAACTCCAAGAAGGATAAAGGAGATTTAAAATCATATATTTCACATTCCTTGTAGGTTTTTAGTAAAAAATCTGCTGTACAATTAACTTTGGGAAGACTTCAGTAAGAAGCAGATATTCAGCACACTGGGGACATTCAGAGAATTCTAAAGGGGTTATCACCTATATTCTCTAGAAATCCTAGTTATTGGACAATAACTTATGGGAGTTTTCTGGGATATAAAACATGTCTCCACAAATAATTCTTGTCCCCTTACAAATCTGTGCAAGTCTTACTTTATTCATGCCTTTTATTTCAGCTATGGAAAAAACATGGTCTGTTTTATATTTCCTGTGGTTTTTAAGCATGCTGGATTTTTAAGTGCTAAACCATGCCACCTAGTGGCTAACAAAGACACCATTTCCATTACCAGTGCCAACATGACTCTTGAGCCACAGGATCCTCCCTGTGTGTTTGTGTGTGTGTGTGTGTGTGTGTGTGTGTGTGTGTGTGTGTGTGTGAAAGAGAGAGATATAGAAGAGAGATAAAGAGAGAAGAAGGGAGAGAGAATTTTAAAAATTAAATATTTCTTTTATAAGTAAAACAATTAGATAATGAAATGTTACCAGACATACAAATACACAAACTAGTAATATATTGTAAGACTTTTGAAAAATGAATGTAAAAATTATAGACACTTCCAGTTAGACATGGTGACACAGACCTTCATTCCCAGCTACTTGGGAGGGTGAGTGTAGGTGCATACAAGTTGAAAATCTGTCTGAGTTCAATGTGAGCCTCTGAATGGGAGTGAAACTCTTGTCTCAAAATGAAAAGTTTACAGAAGTCTGAGGATATAGTTCACTGGTGGACAGTTTGTCCAAAACATATGAGACCCTAGTTTCAATCTCCAATACTGCCAAAGAAAAAGTATAGGTTATCTAAATTCATTGTGCCATTTAAATGGATTACTCCTACTCATAAGCTAATTCCATTCTCACTTATTACTTGCAGTTTGCTGACTACAGGTCCATATATAGATGTTAGTAATATCGCTTTCTTAAGACAGGGACAAAAGAACTAAATGTCTTCTAAAGTTTAAGCTTCTACATTTGCTATGTTGATAATTTCACAAAAATTAACTGTGAATCATGAAGTAATTTTTTATTTCAAAACTGTAAATGGACTGAGAAAATGAATTCTTGTTTCATACTTTTGAGTTGTATTTCCCATTATGTTTAAAAAGGGAAGTTATAGCTAAGATTAACATTTGAATTTTCTCTGGTTTATATTGTCCCAATTACTAACCACACAGAACCAATGGAATGAAATGTATTATAAAGTCACTGTAGTAACCTTACTTCTAACAAGAAAAAATGCACAATTATGTACATATCTCAATATCAGCCATATAATCAACCATGTGTTTGTAAAGCTTAAAAACAGGAAAGGACATGGTTAATACTGGAACTGAAATTTAATGAAATGTTATATGATTTGAGAGCAAAAGCATAAATCTTAAACATCTGCACTCTTTTGCTTTTTTTAAGTATTTGTAAATAAAACAGAGGTTCCAAGTTCCATACCATTCTAGAAAATTTATTCATAAAGCTTTTTAAAAAATGGTAGTCCTTTTTTCTATTTAGTATTCAATTTTTAACAGAGTAATCTGGCATTTTAAGCAAAAGGCTCATAAGCTAATGACTTAACCAGAAATTATCATCCTTTCTGTATCACTGTACATCGTAAATAAATAAAGTTTTACCAATTCAAGATTTTGTGTTTCTCTTCATGACCCCTTTTATTTCCTCAGCACTCCACAGTGCTCAGAACGAAGGGTGAAGGGCCTATAACTGACCCTGCATCACATTTAGATCTAGGATGGACCAGTTGAACATTGTAGAAGAGAGCAAATCTTCTGAAACCATGCTGGGAAGGAGAAGTGGAGAGGAAAGGCCTATTAATGAATGAAGAATCTTTGGTGTCTTGCCTTTGGATTTCTTTTTAAAAGGATTTGTCCAGAAATGTAGTAAATGCTAAAAGAGAGCAGGGCCTTTTTAGAAACGTCTGTTTCATACCTACTGGCTCAGGCCAGGCCTGGATAACTCAGAAAAGACTGCCACCTACTGAAGTTCTATGGTGTCCACTGAGGATGACTGTAGTGCAGGGTTCCTATGTCTACATTGTGACAGACAATAACTGATAGCTCCATCTTGAAGCCATTAAAGTGGATTGCTTGCAAGTCAGATCTGGGAAGATGAAAGACAAGCTAGCCTTTGCTGGACCTGGCAGACATTGAAGCTTCGGGTCCGCTGTGACTTTCTGGCAATGTGGGTGAGCTAATTCTCATAAAATGTTTCATTCTGTTTCTTAGGGCTAAAAGCTTAGTGTTGTTATTTTCCATGCTTAGAAAAAAAAAAGCCACATTGTATTTTTTTTTTTATCCAAAAGTTTTAAAGGAGGAAACTGCCTGTCAGGAAAGCAGTGGAAACTCTGATCTAGCACAGCACAGCAGTCATTTGTTAGCTGCACTTTGGAGAGTTACATTAACCACTAAGAGTTCTGTCTATGCCTAACAAAAACACAGCCCAAGTGGATTCCTTTCCGATTAACTAATCAAAGCCTTGCTTTTTCCATGGCTGAGGTCAATGTAATTTAAAATGCAATCTCAATGAACAGAATGGAAAGTTCAACCAGGAGAAATACTAAAATTGCTCCAAAGAAGTAAGATAAAAACACAATTAACCCAAAACTTATTAATAGTTCAATTAGCTTTGATAATTAGCACCGAGAGATGACTTTTTCAGTTAACACAATTTTGAGACTTTTTTCTTGTGTTTGTTATTGTAGAGGCAGGCAAACTACGTTTCTCACAGGAACACTTTATGATGTTGCATAGAATTTATAGTGCCCAAGTAACATTCAAAGGATACTTGTGCTCAAATTAGAAGTTATCAAATGTGAATCATGCAGAAACTATAATTTCTGAATTGTAGTGCCTTAGCCATCCTAAATACATCTATGTATCTGATGCAGAAAGTTTATTTTTGATTTTGTCAAGTCTCAGTGCCTGGCTTCCAAATCGCACGTTCATCTCGGTGGTGGTCTGGATTCCATCAGGGTGGCCTTGGAAATACAAACCTTTTTCATAAGGTCAAGAGAAATAAACAGTAAGATTCAACTCCAGATGGTATCTTCCCATTTTAAGATTAGAGAAAAAAAAGACATTTTGCAGATCACTGTTATTCCTTTTAAAAAAAATTGTCTTCATACTTGTGAGGGTACAGAGTTTACAAACCATATGGGACATGGTATTGAAACTGGTTTCTTTCATTCTATATTATTCTTGAAAGCAGAAAAAAATATAATGAAGTTAGGAGTATTAGAATCCAGAAAAGCATTCAAATCTTATTTCTTTAACTATTTTACCTGGATTATGACTTAGTTTGTCCCAAGTTCTTTGTGTGCATTGAGGATTGTGACAGCATTTAGCTGAAATGTCCTTCATATGCAGGAAGGGAATAATAAAACTGATATAAAGCAACAGGTATAGTGGCACACACATGCATTCCCAGTAGTCTAATGCAGTGATACATAAGTGCATTTCCAGCAGTTTGACATTAGGGATGCACACTTGCATTCCTAGCAGGCTGCCTCGGTGATGCATACCTGCACCTATGTTCCCAGAAATCTGAAAACTCAGAGCAAGGATGTGGTTTTAGGGCTAGCCTGGGTTACGGGTGGCAGCCATAATCTGAAAGAAAACAACAAGATGTCAGCCACTCAAGAGTCGTTTCTAGAACACAGGCTTGAACTAGCATTAGTTTGCCAAACATTGTCAACTACCATGACATGTTGAAAGAAATTAAAATACTGTGTAGTGATTGAAAAGATTACATGAAGATCTGCATTCTCAAAGCATAAAACTAAAGTTGCTATACAATAAATTAAATATATTAAATATTTTCATAATTTGGTAGGTTATATTATAGATGAGTTTGATGATTATACATACTTGAATTTTCCATTTATCTGTTTTTTATTTTGGCAAAAGAGATATCAATCAAGTCGTAGAAAAATTTTAGAAACATAAAAAGCATGTGCCTGTATAGAATAAAACAAAGAAATGCCTAAACATCATTCATGAAGTTGTCTTTGTGGGAAGTAGAGTGATCAGAATTTACCCATCCATGTAAAACAACACGTAAAAATAAAACTCATTTCTATTTCCAAATACTGTCTCTTCAGCACCTCTGTGCCGATGCTAGACAGGTGTCTCAGGAGTGCAGAGGACATCCTGCACTTGCAAAGATCCCAGCTTCAGCTCTGAGCAGCTTCCTCTATTACTGTGTACAGAATTGAAAATACGATAGTCTTTTATTTAATAATTTTTACAAAAGTATTCAGCTTCCCTTTTTATCAAAGCTTCTGTGAACACAGGACCCTAATAACTGAAAGGGACATTGTGAGTTAACTTAGTCCTGAATGTCAGGTGTTGTCCTATCTTTAAATGCTGCAAAGCATAGAGCATTCCAGGAAATGTCCTCTTTCCCTGCTTTACAATGGCTTCCCAGGCTGGTACTGAAGTCAGGGTCATGACGTATATATATCAGAGGCCCAGCTTCTGGTATACTACTTTGATAACAGTAGACAGTCACATATGAGGTGATAAATTCGACCCCCTTTTCAGCAAAGATGACTAAGAGAAAGAGGAAATGCTAGTTTTCAGATGCAATATCTACTTGTGACTTTTCAGAATCTGATGTTTCAAGCATGCCATCTTTGTTCCAAGTGGATATGAGGTAAATTTTGGCAACAAATTAGAGTTATTAGTTCTTATTTTTTTTAGACGTTCCAAGTTTATTTATAGAGAACAACACAACTTTCTAAAGCAAAAGAACACATGCAATATCATTTTAAATGTTCTAAACAGATTAAAAGAAAGAACTCACCCCAAAAAATGATGCCACATTAGGATTAGAATGGTGGTCTTTAGAGGCAAAGGACAGCAGAAGAACTAAGGATTATGCAGAATGGGTACCAATGAAACTGACCATTAGATAACACTAAAAAATTCTGTTATAGTATTGCACAGTAGGACAACTATTGGCAATAAAAGTGTGTGATGCATTTTAAGAGCTAGGTAGAAGAATTCTGAAAGGTTTTACCATAAATTACAAATTTTTGAAGAGATAAATATGCTTAATCTGGATTAAACATAGTATTTGTTTATATGTGTCAATATAATACATGAAACCCCATTAAAGTGTAGAATTTTTACAATTTGATATATTAATTAGAGAAAAGTAAAAATATTTTTAAAATATAAGAAGTAAAGATATACTACAATCCCCTCACTGGTCATTAGACTAAAGTCTCCACACTTTAAAAAACACTCAGTATGATTTCTAAGAAAAACTTAGAAACAGGAAGCCAAATAACAGTTTCATTAGGTAACCCTAGGTTTAACATATCCATTTAAGCTTTTAATGAGTCAATATCAGTCTTACAAATAATAAACACCGTTATTCTTCTGATGTGAGAATATTCTCAATGAGGTATGTACTTAGGAAGAAGAATGGAAGAGAGAAAAGTTTTAATAATTCCAAGATCATATAAAAATACTATGTTTTTAAAATATGAGGACTGTAAATCTATTTTAATTATATTTTTAAATAAAAAATAATTTTACTAATAATTATAATGAAATAATAAAATAATTTTAAATTTATTGTAATGTATTTTATTGTATCTTTACTTTAGCATTAGTAGCCAGTAGTTCCTCTTAATAACCTACACACTTTATTAACTGTAGAAAGATATTTCTGATGCAAAGATAAATTGCTGAAGGAATCATTTGCACAATCTACCATTATTTTCAACGAGTTGAGATCAGGTGGTTTGATGTCCACATGTTCAAAGAGAATATCCGAAGTTGAAGCTAATCAAATGAGAATGTGTCCATCTAATTCAAAGTATCATACATTTTTGATTCACATTAAGAAAGGGGGACCCATGCAAAGATTTTAGTGATTTCACTGATAATCTTCCATCTCAGCACTTTAATTTCATTTTTTTCCTTAAATACAAAATATCAGTTCTAGGTAAATACAAATGGGATTAGGATTTTGTTCTTTCTTTAAACAGCACCCCAGACAGCCCTACATCAATCACTCAGAGGTAACCAGTTTGGTATTTAGCTTTTATAATCTCTGAGAATGAAGTTGTGTTCTTTAAGGCCTTGGGAAGATCTGTCCTGTCCTCACAGTCTGCTACAGATACAGGAGGATTTAAGACAATTTTGCTACCGAACACTGCTTTGGATTGGTTTGGTTTGGTTTGGTTTGGTTTGGTTTGGTTTGGTTTGGTTTGGTTGATTTGACTTCATAATCTTTGTTCCCTATTGAAAAATGTCAGTAGAACTCTCATGTTTTGTCTTTGGTTGGCTGTTAAATCAGTAAATAGTTAAGATTAAAAGACAAAGACTTAACTCATATGAGAAGCTTGAGCTATTTCATAAGATGATTACATACATACATACATACATACATGCATACATACATACATAAATGAGAATTGGAAGCAACTGCATAGTCTGTGCAGACTAGATGTTCTGAAATTTCTCTTAATGGTAAAGTTTTAGATTTTTTCAAAGTATCTAAATATGATAATAGGGTATCTGAAATTTTAAATTACAATTGTGCTTATGAGAAAATAAAAGTTTTACTGTCTGAGAAAATGTAAAAGAACTCAACAAGACATCATTTATGTTCAAAATTATTTGCAGATGTTTCAAAACCTATTATTTATTCATTCATTATTGGCAAATTCTCATAGTAATTTTCAAGCTGTATTTAACCATACTTCACAGTTAATGCTTCGAGAATTCAGACCACGTTTTATTTTGGCATGACCTAAGTTGATTCACTATAAATGACTGCTGAAATTTCAATTCCTTATATATAATTAAGAACCAAGTCTAAAATTTTGGTTGAAGTTATTTCTCTTACCATAGTAAGCCACAAATACACAAGCCATCAACTATACTTCACCTATTAATTTTACTTATTCATTGTCAATATTTGTTTTAAAGTATCAATTTATTTTGGGCATTTGGAAAAGTCATTCTTTCTATGTTTGACATACAGTACATTATGTGATATAGTGTTGACCCACTAATGTCCAACAGAGTGAGCAGTGACATTCAATACACAATCAGGTTTGTTAGTTCTCCCAGGACAATACGGAAGAGGTTTATACTGCCAAGATTAGCTCAAATTTTCCATGGATTTCTGAAGTAGGTTAATAAAATCCAGAAGGTCCCAGAATTAGTAACAAAAGGCATCCTTTTAGTTGAATGTTCCCATATGCTATTAGAACATAGACTAGTAATTGGGTAAAAGTGCTTATTTCCAGCTGCATAAGTAATAAACAAGATTTTTAATGTTATCTACTGGTGTTAAGCATTTTAATGTAAATAACATTAAAACAATTGATTTTATGAAAATTGCAATGTGCCAATTTTATGTTAATAAGTACTATCTTGGTATATAGACATTATAGAGGGGAAACATAATTTATTCTTAATAAAAGAAGAAAATTGCTTGTCCCAAACCTTCTTCATTTTGATTCTTCTTTGCAAATAGTCATTACTGCATAACCAAAAACAAAAGCACATTTTATCAAAACATATTTTTAAATGTCATATCTTCTCATTTATCTTTCCACAGATGAATTGGGATGTACCCACCTTGGTCAGGCCTATGAGTCTAGAGATGTCTGGAAGCCAGAACCGTGTCAAATATGTGTTTGTGACTCAGGATCTGTCCTTTGCGATGACATAATATGTGATGAAGAGCCACTAGACTGCCCCAACCCAGAGATCCCATTTGGAGAATGTTGTCCAATATGCCCACAACCTTCTACACCTGTGAGTTTGTAGAATATATAAACTCTTCAAATACTACATCTTCAATAATCATATTTAAACACATAAATGGCATCTATAAGACAGAGGCCTGATAGAAATGCAAGCTATGTCTGTTGCCAGGACGAATGAATGATGTCACTTTTAACAGAAAGTCAGAGATTGGGTATAATCAGAGTTAAGAATTTAAGGTGTAAGTTGTGCTACAGTTTACATATGTTGATCTCTAAATCCTTTATATGTTATAGGCTCCTGCCCTTCCTGATGGTCGTGGACCTCAAGGACCCAAGGGAGATACAGTAAGTAACATTTCCCCAAGGACAATGGTTGCTAATGACATTTGGAGAAAAGGCTGGTTTTCCTTGTTCCAATTGAATTTTCATCATTCTGAATTTTCTTCTGTCCTACATATTTGAAAATTATGCCAAACTCACACTAAAAGTCTATAACTGATCATGTAAAGATTCAGTTTTCCCAAATTTGTAAGTCTTCAACCCTTTTTAAGATTTTTTAAAAAAGAAAATGTAGGTCAAGAAAATAATTAACTTCAGTTATTCATAAGACAATTTGAAATATACTTTGGCACAAGGATAGATCATTTTACCTATAATTAGTTTGATAAAGCATAGAAAAAATTCTTAATAATGATTCTGAACCACTTCATATTTTCCATGTTTTGTTGTTTTGTTTTCTTTATTTTGTTAGGGCCCTCCTGGCATTCCTGGGAGAAATGGTGACCCTGGCCTTCCAGGACAACCAGGTCTCCCTGGTCCTCCTGGCTCCCCTGGAATCTGTGAATCATGTCCAACTGGTGGCCAGGTAAGAAATTACAGAATTAAAATATTTTCTTTATAAGTGGTTTAGTTTGTCTTTGGCCAATATTTTATCTCATAATGCAAACGTCTGTCCTCTGGTTTTCTATGTTCATCAAACCCTAACTTAGTGTTTCTATATGCTAAGAGCCTTAAAAGTATTCCACTGTCCCCATGTAATATTATTGCTACTATAGCCTTTTAAAATTTCCCAATTTCTCAACATTTACATGTTACACACACTATGTTGTATAAACAGAATATTATTTCCTAAAATAGGTAAAGTATTTAGAAAATGCAGTAATTATAGGCTATTCCCTAATTCTATCCTAGCACCAATGACAAAGACTTTCCAAGTTAGGCACTAAACAGTTAGCAGCTCCAAAAAACTGCCTGTTAGATTCATATAAACAGAGTTGCCCATGCTTCTGTTCAGACATCAATGCACATCTTTTTTCCTTCTGCGTCAGGGCAACCAATCAGTCTGGAAATAAAATAAATAGCCAACAATACAATTATTGCAAAATTCTGCTGTGTGGGTTTAAATGAACTTAGAAAACTATACAAACCAATATGTATGATTTATAAAAGCTTATTTCCAAAAAAATTCAGCAGCAAGGAGCATCCTAGAAATCAAATAGAGCCTAGCAAGCCCTAGAACTCAAAGCAAGCTCTGAGTCTTTCTGATTTGTCTTCTTGTTTACAATGATTCATGACTGTTTGGGGTTTCGGCTTTTATTATATTTTATTACATTAAATCAGATGATACACACACACACACACACACACACATAATTTTATTGACTTCTTGAAAAATAATTTTATCACCCAACTAAACTTAGTTGGAGATTAGAAACTTGGATTTTGTGACTTCAAAGTTATTTTGTTCTCAAATATTTCATGATTCTGTGTATAATGCTGCAATTGTGTAGAAATAATGGTTTCAGTAATAGCATTTGAGGCCAAATTGAAAGGACAGTTTTTATTTAATACAGTTGGTTAAAATCTCCATACATTATACAAGCAAACATGTCTGCAGTGGGTCTAATATTTAAAGTCTTAAAAAGACAGAATAAGCAAGATATACATATCACATATAGCAGGCAGAAATATCAGCAAACAGTACATATTGCATGCACTAACCACAAATGCTTTGGAAAATAACTATAATCATTATATTAATGTGTTTAATCTATGTACTTGACCCTTTTGCTGCAGAATTATTCTCCCCAATTCGATTCATATGATGTCAAGTCTGGAGTAGGAGGAATGGGTGGCTATCCTGGGCCGGCTGTAAGTACAAAAGTTTCTAGGCATTTTGAAGTATTACATTGCCTTTGTTTCTTCTAGAAACACAATATTATCATGCAATTTTATAAAAATGACCATTGACTACCATGACTGGAAGAGAAAACAGCAACCTATCGATGATTCTTCTATCCTAACTCATTCCTTCCCTGTGGTGTTCTATGTCATTCCATGTTGCTGCTTCCTGCTGCAGATCCTTTCCCACAGCCATCCTCTGGTCCATACTTTTCTCATCTACTGTCTAACTGAACGTAGTTTTGTTAGGGATTTCTTCTACTTTGCATCTTCTCATCTAAGATGCATCTTCTTTTGATCTTGTTCAGTGACTTTTATATTCTAAATGGAGTTTGAGTCATGAATGTTCAATATCACAGTCCATTTTTCTTTCAAGTTTTAAATCCAGTATTAATATCTTTAGAATGTATTGATCTTTTATGTTCTACTACATTAAGCAATGCTAATCCACCTTGAAAGTAAAGGACTTTCAAAACTTTCTAAATGGCCTAGAATTTTAATAATAGAAAAGAACAAAAAGACCAAAAGCTGGATTTGAAGTCATCTATTTGGTGTCTTTTGCTTTGGAATAGCTCTCAGGAAGTACAAGAGTATTGAAGCCTATAATTCACTGCATGTAACAGAAAGATTAGTATTAATAAACACAATATGGCAACGTATTTGTGACTCTTCAAATTAAAGAAAAAACTTTTATCAGTAGATCCAAAGTACCTATAAAAAAGTGTTGTAATTGGCATAAAAGGAATTGAAATATATGTTCATATTTTCTATAATTTTTGATATGATTCTTAAAACTATTTGAAAATTATATGGAGATTCAACTACTTTGTGAATATTGGATATTATTACACTCAGGTTATAAATCCCCCTCTATAAGATTAACACAACCAAATAAAACTAAAATTTATTGACATTTCAGAAAGATAACCTAAAAGTAACTTAAAATTTTGTTATCAGAATATAAGAATAATATAAATCTGTTTTTCTAGGTTAGTGTGAATTTGTGAATAATGTCTAGATCAATGTGTTTTAAGTTGTGAGTGCCTCAAGCATAATGATTCATATTTAAATCTAAATCTTTACATCAACATGACTGTGGTATATCAATATAGCTATGAGGTTTGGAGTTGACTGGCATGGTTATTTTAGAAACTTGCATCATATGATCTACAGTATAAAGATATTTTCCCAACATGGTTAGCCAAAAACATTGTTTATAACCTAGAGATATATTATAAATATCATCACATTTTATACTGACTTTCACTGAATTCCCTTTCTTAAGTGTTAAGGCTAACATATTTAACAATGATTGGAAATCTAGATTGTCTCTCTAATTTCATTTGAAGTAAAGTTTTCATGTAAAAATCTATTGAAAATGTCTCAGAACTAAACATATTCAAGTATATTATCAGATAACAAGATATGAAGTTGTTTATATTCTAATACATATTTGTATTATGTGTGAATAGACATCACTCTGCAATGTGGGAGTTTATCTACTGTGTTTGTTTATCATTCAAATTTACATTCCAGGGTCCACCAGGCCCTCCAGGACCCCCTGGCTCTTCTGGACACCCTGGATCTCCTGTAAGTAATATTCCTTCTGGTGTTTTCTTCTTCATGAATATGTGAAGCAAGCTAACATAGTTATGGATGTAATTCAGCTATTTCAAGCATTCATAATCCCTGAAAATAAACAATTCACTCCCCAACAATTATTAGAAATTAAAACTTTGGTAAAATTAAAATACATATTACATTTGTATATAACAGGCCTTGGAGTTCATAACCACTCAATTTCTGTGAAATAAAATAAAACTAATTGAATGTACTAACTTTAGTCCAATCCTGAAAACCTATTAAAACATCATAAAATATAATAAAATTACTACTTACATTCACTAATCATGACTTCTTATAATAATCCAGATGTAATTTACTCATGTGAAGCTCTTGTTACTCTAAATATATTTACAATATTGTTCTATTTTAGGGTTCTCCTGGATACCAAGGTCCCCCTGGTGAACCTGGTCAAGCTGGTCCTGCAGTAAGTAACACTTAAGTATTACTGAACACATTGAAAATTCATTTCTCACATGAATTCTATCATCAGTTTCTAAGTCACCATGGGTTCATCTAGAGTGTAGATTGCACATGTTCTTGAGTTTTTCTATGACAATTTAGCTTTTTTTGTGAAGTATGAGGTAAACGCAAAGATCTTAGAGATTCTTGACTGGTTAGCCAACAAAACCATTCATTTCCCAGACATATCAAAATTTCCTCTCTATAAAATACATGTCTAATTTTTCTGTAGATTTATTTTATATGTATTCTACCATGGTGTCTACATATATACATCCATCTGCATAGAGCAGAAAGATAAGAATATCCCAGAATAATATGCCATATAAGTATCCAAAAGTAAAATAAATGGGTTTTTTGTTTGTTTTTGTTTTTGTTTTTTTTTCGAAACATGTTTTTTCTGTATAGCCCTGGCTGTCCTGGAACTCACTCTGTAGACCAGGCTGGTCTGGAACTCAGAAATCTGTCTGCCTCTGCCTCCCAAGTGCTGGGATTAAAGGCGTGAGCCACCACCGCCTGGCCATAATGTTATTTTAACACAATATTTTGAAATGTTGAGGAATGTTTTTATATTTTTATATAGTCAATATCTCAAAATGTAGAAATACAAATACAAATATACATATTTAGTATGACATAGATAAATGATATTTAAATATTTCACTAAAATTTAATCAACACTAAAACTTAAAAATAATAAAGGTATAATATTAATTCAGAGTAATTTTCATGATGAGAACAGAGGAGTGTTTCAAAGATACATTTGCTTTCAGAATGCATATATCATACAACAACAAAATGTACACAAAATATTCATTATTTCTGTTTCTGTTTTCTTATTTCAGGGCCCTCCAGGACCTCCTGGTGCTATTGGTCCATCTGGTCCTGCTGGAAAGGATGTAAGTAACTATAAGTTGATTAGAAATATAGCAACATTCAAAAACTACCTTAAATGCATCCACTACAGAGGAATCATAGAAATGCAAACCCTTTTCAAAAAAAGTGTACCAACAAACATTTTAGCTCATATTAGAGGCTGGGAGGATTCCCACAGCATTTAAAACTGGATGTCTTAGCTTCAAGTACCTTTCTTAATGGTTATGTCTAGCACTGATTAGTACTTCTTATTACTTCTAGGATAATTTGATGGAGAGTCACATTCTCTTACTGAAATCTTCATTAGAAATCTTGTAAAATGTATTGTATCTCTGAATCACCATGTGAGGAGATGGCTGTTTTTTTTTACTTTTCAGGATATTATCATTGCATTTGAGTAGTAACCTCTGAGTTGTACTAACAGAGTTATATATCATTTGATAAGTTCTAAACTAATAGAAGCCTCAGATCCACTTTATTTTCATTCCAGGTTTTTTTCTTTATATTCTGACACATAGACTCAATATATTAATATCACGTCTCTATAAACATAAATTTATAAATGTTAAATATTCTCCCTTGTTCCTTACTTAGCTTCCAATGGTAAATTCTTTTTACTGATTTGGGAAAGATCTGAACAATTCAGAAATGTGAGACATTTGTACTATTTCTTCATAGGTTTATGCAAAGGTGGGAGAAGCCTCCCTCAGTCCTTCTATTGTGAAAACTGATGTTACACTGAGCAGGTGACACTCACCTGTTATGTGAGCACTCTAGAGATGTGGCTGGAAGGTTCAGGAGTACAGCACTAGCCAGGGTTACCTAGGGAGAGTGTGTCTTAAATAAATAAATAATTGAAAAAATATGATCTCACAACTATATGCTCAGTCCTACCAGATTACTCTCTGTTCCACATTTCCCCCTATATAATCCCATATATATTCTTTCTTTCTCTGCCTAGGGAGAATCAGGAAGACCCGGACGCCCTGGAGAGCGTGGACTGCCTGGACCCCCAGTAAGTCTTCAGTAAATAATCTACCTAGAACAGTCACAGTATTTTAATCTTAACTCCAAAAAAACCCCAAATAATCAAATTGAAATAAACATCAAAATAAAATGCATTTTATCATTCAATGTTGATTTGAATGAGAGTTAACATTTTCCCATTCATTACTTTTAGGGTATCAAAGGCCCAGCTGGCATGCCTGGATTCCCTGGTATGAAAGGGCACAGGGTAAGTGACCCTAATCCTAAACCTGTATTCATGAATTTAGGTATAATTTATAAATGGACTAAGAACTTTTAGTTTTAACAAACGTTAGGTAAAGTCAATCCATCCAAAATCTATCAGCCTAAGAACAACATCCACCAAACTAGGTGTTATTCTCCTATACTTAAGGCAACTTTTAATTGTACTAAGCTGAACATTCTCATTAGCTTTACTTCTTTTATAATACTATGACAAATGTCTCCATCAGTTCAAAACACTTTACATGACTTAAATATCATTACAGGTAGCCAAATATAATAAAAATAGTAATGACAATTCAATGTAAAATTTACCAACTACACAGAGTTGTTAACAAATATTAATAATTTTTTAAAAATATTTCTAGGGCTTTGATGGACGCAATGGAGAAAAGGGAGAAACAGGTGCTCCTGGATTGAAGGTAATTTCAGCACACTCTGTTCACGCGTAAACTCCTTTCGAGTCTGGAACTGTGTTAAGATTTATCTTATGGGACCTAACTTTGTCTTACAACTGTTCTTTTTACATAGCCAATGTTTAGCTATATGTAAATATTAAATCTTCCATGAAAGCTAATAACAAAGAATCTGGCATAAAATGTTTGCATATTTCATTGTGTCTAATAAAATGTTTAGCCCTTGTGTATTAAAATGAAAGAACTTAAATATCTGGTAATTAAAATCAAATTCATTCAGCAAATTGATATTACTAAACTACACATTTTTTCTTAGTATTTTCTGTGATACAATGTTAGTAATGCCAAGGTGTCTGTTGCACAAAATAGTAACATTTTGCATATCCCTAGGGTGAAAATGGTCTCCCGGGAGACAACGGAGCTCCTGGCCCCATGGTAATTATGTTTCCTTTCATGTGATTATCAATATTAGTATTAACCTTTCTCCTTTCTAGCTGTTCTCACACATGTCACATTTACAATAAGACTGTACTTTCAATTTTGGTTATAGGGTCCCAGAGGAGCTCCTGGTGAGCGAGGACGGCCAGGCCTTCCTGGAGCCGCAGTGAGTATTGGCATAGCATACCCAGATGAAAGTAGGAGTTGTCTTTAATGAAAAACTGTACTAAAATTGAGCCCAGTCAAACTTAGGATATAATGATATAGAAAAGAATGTCTTGCAGATGCTCTCTCTAGTCATAATTTAGATTGCTGTTAGGGTGTTAGTTTCATATATTCATTAGAGACACATATTCATGTTCAATTCTAAAAGCCCACAATCTAGTCCCGACACATGCCACTAATGTGGTGCCTCAACATTCTAACACTGACTCTAAAAATGTGTGATGAGTAAGTGAATATATTAAATATATTATATATATTTATTAAAATATATCTGAGGCAAATTCAACTCAACTGAACTTGTAGTTATGTTACTTGTAACTAAACTTTTGTAACAAAGAAAATGTTTGAGACAAACTTTACTTTCTATAATATATTTGAGAAAAATTCAGTTTAATTGATCTTGAATCGTAGTCTAATGTTACTTTTAATTAATCTTTCATGAGGTTATTTCATAAGAAAATATTGAGACAAACTTCTCCTTGTAGGGTGCTCGAGGCAATGATGGTGCTAGGGGCAGTGACGGACAACCAGTGAGTAACTGCATCCAATCTTGCTTTGTTTTACAGTGCTTAGAAATTGTGAATTACACATTATATTATACTGCATTATATTATATTGTTATATAGCAAATCCATATTGCTTCTAGATGATTATTTTTAACCTTGAAAATGGAAACAATTTGTAGGTGTCATACTAGATAGTAACTATCAAAATGCAATTCACAGTGATACTGACCCTATAAACTATACCTCCTCCCAGCCATGCCCATGATTTTCAGTCATTTGCTGTCATGTGTATGGCACTTGTGTTTAATATCCAATATTGTACATGTCAATTAAGATAAATAAAAAATAGATTTTGATATTATCTCTATGAGGTAAATAGTACAAAAGCTCAGAGGTAAGTATCCCGTAAGTCACTTTTAGGAAAAAGTGGATAGGAATGCTGGTGTTCTAACTTAAGATTTAATCCTTTTCTTAACTTATACAGCTTTCATTATGTGAAAAATTGTACATTGTTTTTAGGGTCCTCCTGGTCCTCCTGGAACTGCAGGATTCCCTGGATCCCCTGGTGCTAAAGTAAGCATATGGTTCTTTAGAAGAATGTGAAAATATAGACAAAAAAATCATTGGATTGCTTCTCAAAATTGACCAGTAAAAAATAATCAAATGTGTATTTTCATCCACAGAGAACTTTTTAAAGCCCCAATCTAGTCTCTATTCTCTCTCTCATACATATGTGTTTATGCATATGTAGTATATGATATATAATATATATGATGCATAATATAGTCTCATTAGCATTCTACCATCCTGATATCTCTTTGAGGCTTCAACTTTTTCCAACGTCTTTTCTGGGGAACACCTAGAACGTGGGCAGACCCATATTTACTTTTGTCCTTTGTTCTTATGATTAATAATTCTTTGTTTTAATTGCAGTATATAACTGTAGTAATACAGCTTTAGGGAAATGAGTTTAAACGGAGCTGAAGGCTTATTAAAAGTGGAAAGGAAAACTGATGTGATGGAATTTGTCTCTTTAGGGTGAAGTTGGACCTGCAGGGTCCCCTGGCTCAAATGGATCTCCAGGACAAAGAGGGGAACCTGGACCGCAGGGACATGCTGGTGCTCAAGGACCTCCTGTAAGTAGCATAGGAGAAGCCAAACTGCTAGGCTTAGTCCATCCGTGCAGGTTGCTTACACGAACCACCAAGCAGAAAATAAACAAAACTAAAATTCTCTTTTTCTTGTATTTTTTATAATTACATGTATATATATACATAATATATATATACATATATATATACATGTAATTATATATATATATTACTTCTGTTGGAGAAATAATATATTCTCTATAATTCATAATACCTGTCAGTAAATATATTCTGACAGAGAACTCCAAATACGTGTGCTCTTGGTATTTCTGATAATATGCTCTCTTACCTGTGTGCCTAGGGCCCTCCTGGGAATAATGGCAGTCCTGGTGGAAAAGGTGAAATGGTAAGCGGCCTCACCCTCCGCTCATCCTCACACAGAATTAATTATTTAAGCCAGAGAGTAGAAACAAAGGCCCGACCTCGACTAATGATAGCGTTTGTGTTGTTTTAGGGTCCAGCTGGCATTCCTGGAGCCCCTGGACTACTAGGAGCTAGGGGGCCCCCTGGACCAGCAGGAACTAATGGTGTGCCCGGACAACGAGGTCCTTCAGTAAGTTTGTCTCTCCTTGAATGCCTGGAAGTTTATGTTTAATTCTTACACCAAAATATTGGCATTCCTTTTGCTCCTTCTCAGTTTAATTTACAAAACTCTCGCTCTAGCTGTATCCTGTCTCGCTAATTATGATTTTGTGAGTCAAATCCTTGTTATTTTTACATGGAGATTTTGTTTCATTTTAGGGAGAACCCGGCAAGAACGGTGCAAAGGGAGAGCCAGGAGCTCGCGGTGAACGGGTCAGTACTAAGCCAACAGGACTTCGCTACTCAGAAGACAGCAGAGATGAGAAAGTAAGGAGTTAGTTTCTCAATGAAATCTAGCCACAATTCTTTATGTCACTAGGGTGAAGCTGGTTCCCCAGGAATTCCAGGACCTAAGGGCGAAGATGGCAAAGATGGATCACCTGGAGAACCTGGTGCAAACGGACTTCCTGGAGCCGCAGGAGAAAGGGTAGGTTTCAGTTTTACCAGCTTCACTATTGAAACAGAGTAACCTTTGATAATATTTTGCTGTTTATTGAAAACAGGGTCTTACTTATAGACTAGGCTGGCTTGGCCTTTACTCTGTAGCCACAGCTATTCAAAAACTCATAGCAATCCTCCTGCCTTAGCTCCCCCTAGCACTTCGGTTAGAGGTATGAACCACCACAACAGTCTAAGAGACCACAAAAGCTTGTGATAGTGAATTGCTTTACGCAATGACTCACTACAGGCTGGCTGCAAATTTAGGGATTCTCCTAACAAATTTAGAGATTAAAGGTGTTAACAAGGGATATAAAGTGTGAACAACTCTGCCCTTCTCTCCAGTGCTTTTCTTGGCCTGTCTAGTTAAACTTAAAATCTGAGTTTTAAACAAGGTTGGTTGATTGGTTTTCCTGTGATTCAGTATATTTCACTGTTTAGAAGTTTTTGGTTTGTCTTTTGTTTTATTTTTTCAGTGCTGGAAACTGATCCCATGACCTGTCTTGTGGCAATGCTCTACCACTAAATTAGTTCCCATTTAAAGAACTTAGTAATACAAGAATAACTATATTGCAATCTATGAAGTATCAACAGGTTTTAATCTTTTAAACTGAAATATTTAATTGTGGTTGTTTCCAGGGTGCTCCTGGCTTCCGAGGACCTGCAGGGCCAAATGGCATCCCAGGAGAAAAGGTAAATACTTCAGCTCCTAAATGCCATTACTGCAAATAGGTATTTCTTTCATATGTTTTACCATTAATGGGAGAATAAATATCTGAAGGAAATGTATCAGGATAATAAAATACAAATCATCATCTTGTGGCTTTGCTCCTACTTTGATACTTCCATGGCTATGTGATGAACTAAAGCCACCTGTATGTCATGTCATGAGTGAGAAGTCACTAACCTTGGGGTCATTGCAAGAATCATAGAAATTATCAGCACATAGGGTGGAAGCTCCAAAGGAACTTCTAATCATTAAATTTCCTTAATTAAGTGCAAATAAGAGATAAGTCCAATTGATAATGTTGATCGTGAGCATGGAATATTCATCATAGTTCCCTCAATTTTTCTTCAAGATGAAAACCCAACTAAAACAGATGATTTGTACTGAGCAGAACTCTGCAACACACAAACTATCCTTGAGAGGCCAAAAACTCCAAAAGTTTCAGATTAAGTATTGTCAATGTCTAAGTCAATCAAAAAGCTTTAAGATTTATTATCTCACAACTTAGGGTCCTGCTGGAGAGCGTGGTGGCCCAGGTCCTGCGGGGCCCAGAGGAGTGGCTGGAGAACCTGGCCGAGATGGAGCCCCTGGAGTTCAAGGGTTACGGGTAAGGAGACACATGTGTTTGAATAATGCTGTGATGTAGTAAGAAGAAAGACAATACAAATAATAACAGGTTAAAGACAACTTCAACCAAAAGTCTAAAAGAAAACAGACCAAATTCCTTTAAGAAAATATGGGTCAAGACAGATTAAGGAAGAAAATAAAATAAAATATTCAACCAGGATAAGTTTTTAAACAGAAAATAGAGAGTACATTTACAAAGATACATACAAACACTGGAATCTCAAAGTTAAGTATGTTGTACTTTCAGATTTTAAGTCACCTGACTGCTATATTTCTCATTTAGGGTATGCCCGGAAGTCCAGGTGGACCAGGCAATGATGGAAAACCAGGACCTCCTGTATGTACAATTATGATATTTCTTTTAACTACCCAGTTAAAAAAATGGAAAGCACACGATGGCCAGATTTGAGTGTGTGTATATGTATGTATATTATAATTAAATTATTTATTCACCAAGTCCTGTTGTTTTTCTTACTAGGGAAGTCAAGGAGAAAGTGGTCGCCCTGGTCCTCCTGGCCCATCTGGCCCAAGAGGTCAGCCTGGTGTCATGGGTTTCCCTGGTCCTAAAGGAAATGATGTAAGTTCTATAATTACTTTCGTCAATAAATATTTCACAGATGAATAGTCTTTAACCTCTATATGAAAATGCAAAAACACCCAGTACTTAGCCTCTCCTCTAAGCACGAAAGAATATGTGACAATTGAGTGGCATGTAAGAATAGAGACAATTATACAATTGGCAATGGGTGTGTGTATGTGTGCGGCTTCGCATGTGTAGCAGGATCAAAAAATGGGGTTTGGACTTTGATAAATGAATTGTGTTTGAGTATGTAAACCCTTGATTTTTTTCTTTAGGGTGCACCTGGCAAGAATGGAGAACGGGGTGGCCCCGGAGGACCTGGCCTTCCAGTATGTGCCTTTCTATTTCAGGCTTTCTAATCATTTCAGTCCTCTTCAGTCTCAATACTTCCTTGTTATGTGTATTCATTCTGTTTTCCTGACTGTCATTTTTGTAGGGTCCTGCTGGAAAGAACGGGGAGACTGGACCTCAGGGTCCCCCAGGACCTACTGTAAGTATTCATATAATTAAGATAGAGGTAGGGTGGAGATAGAACAAGGTCAAGAGTTTAGAAAGTATGGTATCTCTATCACTCTGCCATAATATTTCACAAAGCAGTTACTAGACTTTCATATTTTATTATCAAGTTAAATGTTGGCATTAATTATATGTTGTATTAATATGCTTGAATATCTTCTATAGACCAAGATTTCCTTAATCTTAATATTCTTACCTTTTAAAGTAAGCAATAGGCCTGCTGAGAAGTGCACTGCAGACTAACAAATGACAATTTTACAATGGAGTATATAATTGTGCTTCTGAATATAGGGCCCATCTGGTGACAAAGGAGACTCTGGCCCCCCTGGTCCACAAGGATTACAAGTAAGAGCTTATTCTTCAAATGTTATTAGTTTTGAACAGAAAAGTCCATATTTCCTTTTTATACCTATTTTTATTGCATAAATATAAGTCAAAATTTTATGAGCAGGTTACATGTTCATCTGAAACTTAATTTTTAAGTTTTTCTTCCATCCTGAAATAAAACATTAATAGTAGTTTTCTTCTATTGGTATTCTAGAATGCACATATAAACTTATAAAAACTGATTTGAACTCCTAAAGTTCTACATGCACATACTTTTCTATTATAATAAAAACTCATATAGCTAAATTCATCTGTTCTTATCTGTCAGCTCATCTGTGTACATAGAAAACAAAAAATACAGATGTGAGCATAGGTTTCTAAGGTATAAATATCCTCTATCTGTCACTGGATTGAAGAATGCAAACATTTGTACCTTAAAATCATGAAAATCATGTCATTAACTATCTGGAAAAATACATTTACCTATAAAACCTTTCACATAGGTTTTACCAAACACATAGGTGTTTGACATGATCACACACAATGTAATTCTGTTTATTTATAGGGCATACCCGGTACCAGTGGTCCTCCAGGAGAAAATGGAAAACCAGGTGAACCAGTAAGTTGAATATTATTTTTTTTAAAAAGAGCAACTAAGTGAAAAAATAAAAATCCATTTATCTATTATTAAGTTTGTATGTTCTAATAGCTGAGGTTTGATTGTGTGGGTCAATTGGTAGAGTGCTTGCTAGCATGCATAAAACACTTGGTAAGACCTCTAGCAGAATATAAATCAAATGTCTGCCTGCCTTTCATTTCCTTTGGGGAGGAATGCAGCATTATCAGAAGGTCAAGGTCATCCTTGGCTAAATGAGTTTAAGTTGAATGAGACCCTGTCTCAGAAATCACAACAAAACCAACAAGAGTTACTTATAATGTCACATACAGAAAGTTTAAATTTCATATAAAACAACAGAACTAAGATGCATAGCTTCATGATTTAAACAATTGCACAACATACAGGCATGACAGATGTCAATGTTGTTTATACCTGTGCAGTGCATACTGACGAATGCTTACCATATATAATGTCGACCTCCTAGGGTCCAAAGGGTGAAGCCGGTGCACCTGGAGCTCCTGGAGGCAAGGTAGTTTCTTTCATTTTTTAACATGTTATGGAGCAACTTGATTAGAGGAAATTTTTAAAGTACATTGAACTAAAGAGCACTTTGCTTAGAAAAATGAGATTGCAAATGTTTAGTTAATCCATATAAGCAAACTGCAAGTACTTCCAATGCATTAATTTTTCTCCCTTTGAATATTCTAACATTAATAAGCACCATAGACTGTGCCACTCAAAAGGAAATACATTTGATGCGTGGGTTCCCTGCAGAGAACTGTCCTGGTGGCAGAAGCATAAATTTTACCTTTCTGAATAATAACAGTAATTACTTTACAGACATTTCTATTTTAATCAGGACAAATACACATTTCGTTTCTCTATGCTTTCTAAATGATTCCTGTTCTCAAACAACAAATCAAAGATTTATACTCATAAAATTTTCAAAACCATTAAAATTTCTAACTTAAACCTAGTAGACATAATCAAAAGAGCATAATTTCCAGTGCTTTTATTTTCTGACAATGTGATTCTAATATGGACATTATATTTTCAATGATAGGGTGATTCTGGAGCCCCTGGGGAACGTGGACCTCCTGGAGTCGCAGGAAGCCCTGGCTTGAGAGGTGGAGCTGGACCCCCTGGCCCTGAGGGAGGAAAGGTAACTGTAGTTTCTAATTCCCCTAAATGTTAGAAGATACACTTCAATTGCTTTCTTGTCATCTGTCATGTACTTCTTTATTGCAGGGCCCTGCTGGTCCCCCTGGTCCCCCTGGTACTGCTGGTTCTCCGGGTCTGCAAGGGATGCCAGGGGAGAGAGGAGGTCCTGGGAGTCCTGGCCCAAAGGGTGAAAAGGTGCTTATAGTTTTATCTTGATTCTACAATAAAACAGAGCTCTTCAATTAAAAGGAAGTCCCATCACTACAAACTATTTTTAATATTTTTATCGATTTAAGTGAATTTTGACTTAGAGTTCTATAACAAATATCAATCAAAATATCAGTTCTAACCTCAGCAAATCCTGAGGATCCCTATGCTAGGCTGACTTTTCCTGGGGATGTTGTTATCTGATGACACTTGCTTTTAATTGGCAGGGTGAACCAGGAGGTGCAGGTGCTGACGGAGTTCCAGGAAAGGATGGGCCAAGGGTGAGTATTCACATCAGTGAGAAATGAGTCCTGATTATATGCAATATATCATAGACTCTTCTTTAGCTTTCACTGTCTCATTAAATGAGACCGTATGTTACCATGCTCTGAATATTAAAACAATAGTGACCACTTCACTGCTTAAATTCTTAGCTTCTATCTACCACTCCCCAATAGTTCTACAATGACCTACGTATGAAGATAACCCTTACTAATATGATTAAATCAAAGAAAGACTACCATAATGTATCAGTGAAATCCAAAGTAATTAATACTGCAAAGAAATACAGTTTTAAAAAAGATGTTACCATAGGATATTTCATCACATCCTATTTATCTTCTCAAATTAAAGTTTTAAAAAAAGAACTAATCAATAAAAATCACTTAATTCAATCACCTTCTTCAGTCATACTTACAGAATAGTGAACTTATTAGACTCTCATATTTATACATAGAAATGAACAAATTATTTGAGCCCTGAGAGAACAAAAATCTATCCACTTTAGTAAATAAATGTCTGCACACTCTGATTCATACAAGAAATGATGTTTATTTTTTCAAAACTAAAGATACTTCTTCCTGCAGGGTCCTACTGGTCCTATTGGTCCCCCTGGCCCAGCTGGTCAGCCTGGAGATAAGGTACCAACACTGCTGGAAACAAAATTCAGTCTTTGTTTTAATAGACATAGAACAGTAACAATATCATTTGATCTTTTCTCAGGGTGAAGGTGGTGCCCCTGGACTTCCTGGTATAGCCGGACCTCGAGGTGGCCCTGTAAGTGTTAAAGGCATTTTTATCATTCTCTCAACCCCACACAGTCCATAGCTTTAGTGACTTTGCCCCTGTATTCTGATCTTCATGCTTAAGGCTCTATGTTTAAAATACATGGGATGCAAGAAAATATTTTAAAATGTTAAAGTCCTCATGAGATTATTTAATATACCTTATTTACTGAAAGACTCTGGGGAAAGTACATAAATTGAAAATTATTATACATTTCTAAATGAACATCTCTTAAATGTTACCAAAAGCTTCTTCCAAATCAAAAATCCTTTGCCCCTTTTTAAAAGGCTTGGCCATCAAGATAAAGATACAGCAAGTGTGTTTGTTTAATCAACATAATATTAGATATTTTACCCTTCTGACAAATTTTAAATACTTTACACTTGGAAGTTATATATTTAAGTGTACTAAATATTTGAAAACTTTGATGATATGGTCCTTTCAAGTTATATCCCAGTTCAGAGGCAGAAGAAATCAACAGTTGTAGTGCTGTTCCTTTCTTATGTTGATAAAAAGTAAAAAAGACTTTGAGATACAGAGACACATAATGCCTGTGGAGAAGGCCTTCACTGTGACTAACAATGTACCTTTCTTCAGGGTGAGAGAGGTGAACATGGCCCTCCTGGACCTGCTGGCTTTCCGGGTGCTCCTGTAAGTATGGACTTCTAAGCATGAATGTTAAAATGCCAATTTTACAAAATTCCTGAAAACCAGCAGATACAAGTTACTCTGTTTACAGTATTTCTTTAGCTACTTTACCTTTTGAAATTATTTTATCCCATTTTTAGGCAGCTTAACACCAGTCCTTCTTTATGCAGCATCGTGATGCTCATTTTCAAATACCCTTAGGAAGATGTTCTTCCTCATGGCAAAATTTTATCTTCTCCTTCTCCTTCTCCTTCACTTTCTCTCCTCCTCCTCCTCCTCCTCCTCCTCCTCCTCCTCCTCCTCCTCCTCCTCCTCCTCCTCCTCCTCCTCCTCTTCCTCCTCCTCCTCTTCCTCTTCCTCCTCTTCCTCCTCCTCCTCTTCCTCCTCCTCCTCTTCCTCCTCCCCCTCCTCCTCCTCTTCCTCCTCCTCCTCCTCCTCCTTCTGTATTTTGACTGATTTTGCTTTGGCATATCTTCGGGGAGCCTCCTAACTTTATTTGATGACAATGACTTCCCAATTTTAAAAAATGTTCCATGTTTTGAAGAGAAACAATGATCAGTTAAGCATGATGTAAAAGAACTTGACTCACAGATGGTTATTGTTGCTATGTGCAGGGACAGAATGGTGAACCAGGTGCTAAAGGAGAAAGAGGTGCTCCTGGAGAGAAAGGTGAAGGAGGCCCTCCTGGAGCTGCAGGACCCCCTGGTGGTTCTGGACCTGCTGTAAGTCTTATTGTTAAACCATTAAGTAAGACATTTTGGTTTATTACTAAGTTAATATTTCATGTAAGATTTCTCATGTTATCAGAGGAGAATATAATCTTCATAGGAATATAGTCCTTAATTTTAATTTTCATTTCAGTAATTTATATAATCATAGAAGAGCTTATTTAATCTCTTCAGGGAGCATTGCTGGTGTCCCAATGCTTAATGCTTTTCTCGAATTTTTATTTTGTTACTCTACTCAATATTCCTTTCCTCTCATTTGTGTTTAGGGTCCTCCTGGTCCTCAGGGTGTAAAGGGTGAACGCGGTAGCCCTGGTGGTCCTGTGAGTATGGATTCTTAGTCATCACTCTATGACTTTTATTGAACATATTTATTGATTCCAATCTGTGTGAAGACCACATAATGACACTAAACCCACAGAAAGAATATGATAGTCAGGGTTTATTTTTTGTTTTTTTTTTTGTTTGTTTGTTTGTTTGGTTGGTTGGTTTTGGTTTGGTTTGGTTTGGTAGTTGTGTGTAAATTCAAAGGAAGCAGGCAAACCCTAAATGACTTCAAGATAGAATTCATTTCCTGGTTCATTCCTTATATTCATATTTATGTGTTTACAGATTTTTGTTCTAGTTTTGCACTAATTAGTCCATTGACATTTCACAGGGTGCTGCTGGTTTTCCTGGTGGGCGTGGTCTTCCTGGTCCTCCTGGCAACAATGTAAGCTCTCTCCAGTTTTTTGTTTTGTTTTGTTTTGTTTTTTGTTTTTTTGTCAATGTAACTTACAGAAAGACTTCATGTGTCTAGAATAAGAAAGTGATATTTTGATACATACCAAATTTGGCATCTATCAAATCCCACATAATATTGAAAATAAGTAAAAGGCAAGAAAAACAAAATGATCTTTTCCACCATGTTAAAATTTAAATTATTTGCAGGGTAATCCAGGGCCCCCAGGACCCAGTGGTGCTCCTGGCAAGGATGGCCCTCCAGGTCCTGCAGGTAACAGTGGTTCTCCTGGCAACCCTGGAGTAGCTGGACCAAAAGGTGATGCAGGACAACCTGGAGAGAAGGGGCCACCTGGAGCTCAGGGTCCTCCGGTGAGAGCTTTTACTGCTTTATTGGTAGATCACATATTCTGATAACAAACATAATAAGGGAAATAGAACTCTGCAGAAATAAACTGAACCTTCCTTATCTGTTGCAACAGGGATCCCCAGGTCCACTTGGAATTGCAGGGCTGACTGGAGCACGAGGTCTTGCTGGACCACCAGGCATGCCAGGTCCACGGGGTAGCCCTGGACCTCAGGGTATCAAGGTAAGCCTAATGACCTCACATCTGATGTTTGCATCCCTTCATAGGTATAGAGATTTCTTCACCACATCAGATATAAAAAGGTTTCTGATCAAGGTATAAATTATCAAAGACCTTATCTTCTTGACATTCTTAGGCTTGCCAAAACTAAACTTTCATTAAATCTTCCCAAAACACACAGGCAAAGGAGGTCATAAACAAACTTTGAATATATACACAAGCAAGCCAACATCACAGAAGAACAACGTTGCTTTCTCTAACATCACTGTTAGGAAACTTGTGAGCATTATTCACTATAACTATGAAGGGAGAAACTCATAAATATACGAGACGTTAATTGATGTAAATTACACATCTATTGAAGTCAAATTACCAGAACATGATAGTGCTTAGTATCTGAAATGTCCATTCAATAAATAAGTTAACATAATTCCATTTGCACCATATTTCATAGTACAACAATTTATGCACCTTTTTCAAAATATGTCAGAAAATAGTAGCAGGAAATTTAACAGTAATTAGCATATCTAGCAGGTTTCTAATAAGTCGTGATTTTAAGGGTCACTGAGATGATTAGCTTATCATTATTTTTCTTGCTGTACTCATAATCTTCTGTCCTTCACAATCAACTGTGCTCTGATTAAGAGAGCATTGTACTATTCTGAATCCCTGAGCAATTAGGAAAATCCAAAGCCATTGCTCCCTGTTTTTCACTTATGAAGGGCATAGTTTCAAGAAAAGTAAACATTAATAGAAATTGACTAAATCACATTTCACTCTTCAATCTGATAACATCTCACTAATTAGAATCTAAAAGTAAAATGTGTTTTCTTTGTCCACAGGGTGAAAGTGGAAAACCAGGAGCTAGTGGCCATAATGGGGAACGTGGTCCTCCTGGACCCCAAGGTCTTCCTGGTCAGCCTGGTACAGCTGGTGAACCTGGAAGGGATGTAAGTAGTGATTCTTCAATAATGTTCAACCAGTGAGCAAACACTCAAATTGTTTGTTATATTTTTAAAATTATATATACACATATATATTTAAATTTATATATATATAAAATTGTGTTTGTTAGTGTGTATCATATAAGCACATAGGAACTATGGTGCACATATGGAGGTCAGAGGACAGCTTTCAAGAGTTTCCCCCTTTTACCCTATAGCAACAAGGACATTGAACTCAAATCATGAGGCTTAGTTCGAAGAACCTCTAGCCATTGAAATATCTCTCCAGTCTGAAATTCAAGTATTAGTTAAATAAAGCTCCACACATAAATAAATGAGACTTTTATTTACCACATTTACTTAAATAAATGTATGATATTTAAATAAAATGTGTCCATGTAGCCGAGTTCTCCTTCCCTCTCTGATAATCAATCTTTTGTAAGTTAAGATAATATAAAGGCCTACAACCAAGAACATTTTCCAATATATTCAGTAATGAAGAGAATGTAACCACAAATTAATTCAGAAAATGAGTTAATAAGCAAAATTACAAGATTCAATTTCACATAAAAATATTCATTATTAATTTGTGATTATTCTTAACTTTTCTATTAACATTTTATATCAATAAAATATATTTAAACAAGGTACTATGTGATTTTGAGAGATATATTTAGTGTAGAAATATTAAATGAAGTTTAATTTTAGATTTTCATAACAAATTTAGATTTCCCCACTTCTCAAAAATTATTTATTAGCTATCCTTAACAACAATTTTAGGCTTTCTTTTTATTAGTACTCTCCTCATATTCTTTTGTGAAATTTTAAGAAAATAGAAATATCTCCTAAAGGATTATGGTTCTTCAAAGAGTTAAGCCACATTGTAATATGTGTGATTTCTTGTCACAAGAATTATCTTTGGCTTCCACTAGGATGGAAGGGCAGCAAGGGAATGGGGATATGACAGGGAAGAACATTTTACTAAAATATCCTTTGTTCAAAAGTTCCGAAATGGTATATGATATTTTGTACCCAAACTATAAATTATCTTTCAAAATGGTAAAAGGCTCTCTTTTAACTCTCTTCTAACCAGGGAAACCCTGGATCAGATGGTCAGCCAGGTCGAGATGGATCTCCTGGTGGCAAGGTATTACAAATTCATGTACAGTAGTCATGTGTACGTAAATCCGATGCTAGTCATGCTTATGTAAGATCCATGAATTTATTCCAGGGTGATCGTGGTGAAAATGGTTCTCCTGGTGCTCCAGGTGCTCCTGGTCATCCAGGCCCACCTGGTCCTGTTGGTCCATCTGGTAAAAGTGGTGACAGAGGAGAAACAGTGAGTTCTAATACAATACTTCTCTCTATATATGCCCTCATCCCTCAAAAAGAGGCTGGGGTGGGGCAATAGAATGGCACTCTTGCCATCGTGATATATCTGTGCTGATTTCCTTTGCTATTAATTGGGCAGCTTTCTGCTTGCTGTGGGAATGAAGTCAAAATTCACAGAATGCTAGCTTCCAATAACAGTTGTGTACTGTGATCTCACTTCTTTGAAGTTAGCGCTTTTTAAAAAAACTATTTTCATTTTTGAAAAAATTTCGGAAATGTTTATTGTATTTAATTTTTAAAATTAATTTAATTATTAATTAATCATTTATACAGTATTTCCTTTCCCCCATTGCTCTCACATCTTCCTGTCCTCCCTACACAATCAACTTTTTAATATGGAATTGAATCAATGACAAGATTCAGTTCAAAGTTCAGTTGTTCAATTGCCTGCTTGTGTTCTAGGGTCCTGCTGGTCCTGCTGGTGCTCCAGGTCCTGCTGGAGCTCGGGGTGCTCCTGTAAGTATCAGACATCTAATCTGTTGTATTTCAAAATTTATTTTAGAGTATAAGAAGCACCCTGTGCTTTATAAAATCCCTAGAAAGTAGTTAGGATAACAGATATGTAACTATGGAGAAAATATAAACTTTTATTTGATGATACAGAAAAATATCAGTGTCTAAAAGTTCTATACAGATAATAATATGAGAATTACAATTATCAATCCAAAATTAAAGCAGAAACAATCTTTGTTATTATATTTGTGAAGTCTCTTTTGATAGGGATTTCTAAGATAATATAATACATTTGTTACTATAAGTCTAATAGAATGCTATATAATATTCATTATACAGATAACAATATTTTATATATTATAATAGATTTATTATGAGCAAATATTTTTCAGTATGTTTGTACAGTAAATGACCTTAATTTAAAACCTATTTTTAAAGGGTCCCCAAGGCCCACGAGGTGACAAAGGTGAAACTGGTGAACGTGGCTCTAATGGCATCAAAGGACATCGAGGATTCCCTGGCAATCCAGGTCCCCCAGGTTCTCCTGTAAGTGCATCATCCACTGTTCAGAGTTCTCCTTCACTGCATGACTAATGAGATGGACTGGAGAGAGGAGACATGAACTCAAGGGCATAGTTGAAGTAATTGTTTGACTTGAAACAATGAATGAAAGAGAAATGTTTGTTTCACCTTGACCATTTAGTTCTGCAGAGATTATGAACAGTCCCGTCCCTAAGCCCTGGAGTTCTTCCTTGGTCTTTATCCCTTCTTGTTTTCCAGGGTGCTGCTGGCCACCAGGGTGCAGTTGGTAGTCCAGGACCTGCAGGTCCCAGAGTAAGTGTCATACAAGTATACTGGAAGGTGAAAATTTCAGAATGTTTGCCCAGCAGGAATATATTTTAGCATTATAACATCATCATGTTCATTTCTTAAGGGACCAGTTGGACCACATGGACCTCCTGGAAAAGATGGATCAAGTGGGCATCCAGGTCCCATTGGACCACCGGGGCCTAGAGGCAACAGAGGTGAAAGAGGATCTGAGGTAAAAATGCTTATACATACACAATTTAATTTGCTGTGATACAATGTTTCACCAACATTGCATTCTCTGTAAACTGAAGTAGACAGTATAGTCACTTACTTTAAAAAGTGAAAGCTAATTTAATGCATTCTCGATTGCATTAAGATGGTTTATGCCAGAATAACATGGATGGAGATTGTATATATATATGCTTTGCTGAGTGACATATCAATAAAATGGCACATACACTACCAACCAAATAAATTATGCTATGCTTCTCACATCAGCGAACTCACAGATATAATTTTATGTCTGTAGAAGTTTTACTGATTAAACTACCTATAAAACTTGTGCATTGCTACTGATAAAATCATGGCTAATGTCTACTGACTGTACAGTGTTGGGACAAAAGTAATTACAAATCATTGTATCAACAAATATACATGAAACAAATGAAAAACCATTAAGTCACAAGCGTAATTCAAGCCCTAAAGATGAAGCCCCTATGTTATTCCTTCTCATGTCAGTATTGTGCCTTCTGGGCTATTTGTTTACATCTTTATACAGAGGAAATGATGAAGTTTGTGCTCAAAACTACTTATTCCTATGTAACAAAATAACATATTTGTATGTAACAATCGTATTTGTTATAAATTGACAATCATGAAACTACAAAACATTCCAAATATTTTTAATCAAACTAAATTATCACAACATATGTGAATTAATTGCTTATGGTTCATTTTTCTACACAAATGACATGGTCCTTCAGTGGAGGCCAAAGGAAAACACTTCTATGCTCCTTATTTTTACTTCTCTAGGGCTCGCCAGGCCACCCCGGACAGCCAGGACCCCCTGGACCCCCTGGTGCCCCTGGTCCCTGCTGTGGGGGAGGTGCTGCTGCCATTGCTGGAGTTGGAGGTGAAAAGTCTGGTGGCTTTTCACCATATTATGGAGATGAACCAATGGATTTCAAGATCAACACTGAGGAGATTATGTCTTCACTCAAGTCTGTTAATGGACAAATAGAGAGCCTTATCAGCCCTGATGGTTCTCGCAAAAACCCTGCTCGGAACTGCAGAGACCTGAAATTCTGCCACCCTGAGCTCAAGAGTGGTATGTCCAACTCTTTATCTCTCATGCTGTACACTTACTGAGAAATCTGCCTATATTAGAATTTGAACAAGAAAACTTTTCTATTGAAATTCTTAAACTATCAGAACATTGTTAATTGAGTTGAAAATGCTTGATAGCGAAGAGGAAAAACAATATTTGAAGGAGTATTTAAGGTATAACATAATTAACTGCAAAATATTTCAAATATAAAAAACTTTAGACATGGTTCTATAGAAATCTTAACACAAATATTTCTAAATAACAAATCAAAATGATTTAAGTGAGTAAATAGCATATATCATCTTACTCCCATAGTTAGGCCAGCAGAATTTTACTATGTTTATTATTATATTGCATATTTAAATAATTCATTTTAATGAACTAATGATTAAATTTCAAACTCCTTTTTTAAGTCACTCTTGTTTTCTACTGTGCCATGTTTAATTTTATTTTTCATTCTCAAAAATGTTTATTATATAAAATTAGTCTTTATATTTTCAAATTTTGAAATACTATTTTAAATTATTTCAAAATTTTAAATATCTTAAGATAGACCACTGTTTTTACTCAGACTATCTTCTGGGCATTAGTTCAAATAGGAAATAAGTATGAATTAAGTTAAAATGTCATAAATCTGGACTATAGTGTTATCTTTAAAGTAAAAGATAATATTTAGACAAATAAAGCACACCAATCTGTAGATCATCAGTCAATGGTAACATTGTATTTTTCTATTTTACTGCTTTTATGGTGCTTACTAGCTTTTTACTTCAGAAATATCAACCAGTTTTTCTATACCATTCAAACAGATCCATTAGTACTCCATATACTGCACCAAGTAACAAACAAGTCTGGTTCAGCCTCCACTTCTCAGTTTTATAACCAATTCCCATTATCTCTTTGGCGACATTTCAGGAGAATACTGGGTTGATCCTAACCAAGGCTGCAAGATGGATGCGATCAAAGTATTCTGTAACATGGAAACCGGGGAAACATGCGTAAATGCCAGTCCCATGACTGTCCCACGGAAGCACTGGTGGACAGATTCTGGTGCTGAGAAGAAACATGTCTGGTTTGGAGAATCTATGAATGGTGGTTTTCAGGTATTAAAAGATATAACTTTTAAACTGAAATACGCCTATTACTTAACACTTTTTTCCTTTTACTTGTTTATGGTTATTAAGTAGAGCACCCCAAACACTTGTGTGGTTAAAAAATTATTATTCCTATGAAAGGCTAAATTATACCAGGTCAGTTGTATGTAAACACCTTTCTTTAATTTGTTAAGGCATTTACCTCTGCACATAATAAAGTATCATATGATGTATGTTATACTAAAGTTATACTAAATACTATATACAAGTTATACTAAAACACCCATACTTACGTTATATGCATCCCTTACCCTAGGTTTCGGTCACAAGCTTAGTTGTAGTATTTATTTTTTTTAATAGTTCAGCTATGGCACTCCTGATCTTCCTGAAGATGTCCTTGACGTACAGCTAGCATTCCTCAGACTTCTTTCCAGCCGGGCCTCCCAGAACATTACCTACCACTGCAAAAACAGTATTGCCTACATGGATCAGGCCAGTGGCAATGTAAAGAAGTCTCTGAAGCTGATGGGATCGAATGAAGGAGAATTCAAGGCTGAAGGAAATAGCAAATTCACTTACACAGTTCTAGAGGACGGTTGCACTGTAAGTAATAACGTCATTCAAGGTAGCATGGAAAATAAACTCGGAATTTATTGCTTAATCATCCAAGCTATTTTGAGAAGAAATAAAACCATTAAGTGAGACAAAAGCTGCCTGGGGACAGGAATTATATATCTACTGTTATATATATTATATAATATATATCTACTGTTATAGAAAATGTTGAATATCCAAAACATTGAATAGCCCTTAACTTCTAGATGGAAAACAGTTGAAATGAAAATGATTAAAATTTAAACTCATAAAAACAACTTTGATAACTGGGATATTTACTGTAAATTACACATACTATTAATTATATAACATCTGTCAAATATAACTATGGCTTTAAAAATGTAAAGTCTACCTTAAGATCTATTCTTTTTTCTTATACCTCATTAAAAGGGGAGCTTACTTCTCATGCTAGCCACTCCTATTGTGGGTGACTCAACTACTTCTTTGTAAGTCAACTATAGTGCAGCAGCAATAACCAGACCCAGACTTCAGAATGAACTACCCTGTGGCCATCTCCCTTCTGGGTTAACTTCTGAGTCTTGCCAGACTTTGATTAACAATCTTATTTATCAATTGAGAATATTTAAAACTTTAAATACAGAAGTTTTCCAATGTCTAGAAGTTTCCATGTATACTAACTGCTTTGTTTTCCAATGTCATCAGTTAAGGAAAATATGTGGGTAACAAGGATGTCATGACTTTTTTCTTACACATCTTTTTCTCTTTTGAATAGAAACACACTGGGGAGTGGAGCAAGACAGTTTTTGAATATCGAACACGGAAGGCCATGAGACTACCCATCATCGATATCGCACCCTATGACATTGGGGGTCCTGATCAAGAATTTGGTGTGGACATTGGCCCTGTTTGCTTTTTATAAAGCAAATTCTCTGAAACCCCAGCAAAACAAAAACCACATCCATGTGTTCCTCTTGTTTTAATCTTGTCAACCAGTGCAAGTGACCAACTAAATTCCAGTTATTTATTTCCAAACTTTTGGAAAAAGCATAATTTGATAAAAAAAATTCAATTTTTTGCTGTTTCAACCACCCAATACAGCTCAAATGCTTTTGTTTTATTTTTTTACCAATTCCAACTTCAAAATGTCTCAATGGTGCTATAATAAATAAACGTCAACACTTTTATGATAACATTGTGTTAAATTCTTTGAACTCTAGCCCATCAGCAGAGCAATGGTCATACTCACCAGCATAAAATATCTTTATTTCCCAAACAGGTAAAAACAAAATTAGACATGACCTCCCTATGTTAACTACCTCAACTGGTCAGAACAGAGAAATTCTGAGTCCAGAAGACTAAACAATTATGTAAAACTTGACAAAACTTATGAATTTCATTGGTTAACGATACAGAATGTTGATGAAAATTAGACTATAGAGCAGGAATTTAAAGGAGTACTTTCGGTTCATAATTGTCTTCATCATAGGTATAAATGCTTTTAAAGGTGCTTCTCTTCTGCCATTGCTGGTGAACATGCAAATATTTGGGAGGGCTTTAAAGACACACGTAAGGTGCTAATGTATTTTCACATTTAGAACTCCAGATCAAAATCGGGACCTTCATTCAAGCCATACATTCACAGTATCTGTATTTGTCTTCTGCCAGAAAGATTGACTGGCATGCCACAGCATCCTTGCTTCTTTAATCCTATAAAAATAAACAACAAAATACAAGTTTGGGGCTTTTGGTCACAATAACACAGAGACTGTTTTAAACTTTTTCTTTTATAAGCTTGTATGTAGTTGTTGATCTTTTTTTCTTTCAGTCACATAATAAAATATCATAATAAAACATTCCTGGTTTTGTTGCTTTTCACAGATTTAACAATGACATGTTTACATGTAAGAACTTCAGTAATTTTCTAGAAAAAAAATCTAATTTTGTATTTCAGTGAAACAAAGATTTAAAAATATGGCATATCACAATTTTAGAATAAATATATGTTCCCTAATTAATACTGTATATTTTATCATAATTAGTAGAGGCCTTGACATTATTTCAAACAAAGCACAACAGATTTGAGGGAACCAGTCTCTGGAAAGGATCACAGAGAAAACTTAGTGTCTTTGAAATGAGAATAAGAAAGAAGATGCTGGAAAATTATCAGGAAGCCTAAGTACCAGCAAAACATAAACACTGGATTCTTTAATCTGAATGTAGAATTTAAAAATTTTGGAAAATAATAGATATAGATTATTAGGAACTGTGAGTGGGGCAATAATGTGGTTATTTTATCAATAGGTATAAAATAAAAATTAATGGGAGTAAACTCAAATATCTGTTGGTAACTGTTGTTAATAATAATATACACTTATTATTAAAGTTATTTTTCCATTTTGGTGACCAATCCAAAATGAACCACTAATCATTAATTTTTGGAATTAAGTTTAATTCTTTAACAAGTCTCTTGAGCTTATTCTGCAAGTTAACTGCTCTAAAACATATGATCCTCCTGTACCAGCCTCCTGGGAATATTTGTTATAGGCATGGCTATCATGTTCAACAAATGACAGATTTCATTATGAAACTTCCATAGTTTAATATATTTTGTTCATTTCCATTTTCAGTTTGAAATGCTTTGCTTAGTAATATAGAGTGGGTAATATTCAAATTATAAACCCAAATGTACAAATCAATTCTATTGTTTCTTTTGGTAACTAAAACAGTAATAACAATACACAAACGAGAGTCCAACTGAGCAGTCAGCAAGGCAACATGTAGTGCTAGGATTAGAGTCCAGGGTAATGTTTGCTGAGCAGGCACAAAGTCCCAGGTTCAATCCTAGCTACAAAACAGAAAGGAATAGGAAGAAAACCCTATACTTTGGACAATCAATATACTCTTCTAAGAAATATCTAATAATGACCAGGGATTGTAGATACTTTTTCCCCTCCATGTTTTTTTCCAATAGGGTTTATATCAGAAAAGAAATGATATTGAGATTGTTATTACTCTTTTGGCCCTTATTAACTTCTTTAAAGTATCTTCCAAGTTTAGTAATCACAAGGTCATTAGGAACATGCTAAGGATATACACTTAGGAGATCATTTTACCCCCTACAAACAGGTTTATTCACATAAAGTTAACACTGGCCATTTGATAGATTTAGAAAATCACCTGGAAGAGCAATAAAAGAGCAAGTAAATAATTTTAATACAGTCTTACCATGTTGGTACAAAAAGGAATGCCATGGGCCATTCAGTTACAGATCAACAATTGAAGTCCCATAGGACTAGGTAGCTAGTCTCAAGGAGGTGATGACTTACTTGAAATCTTAAGTCACTTCTGTTAGTTTTATAATGATAAGAGATGTTGAGTCCCTCTTGTCAAAGATACTACTTACCTGGTTACAGGACATGGAGAAATTGAGCTCGGAATAGGTTTGAAGCTCCTTCCCTCTTGGTTGTTTTTGGAGTGATAAAAGGCATGAAAACAAACCCACATTTTAAGATGGTATTAAAATTAGTTAGTTGCTGTTGTGTTGTTCATCATACTAGATTGATAGATTGATGGATACATAGTTAGATAGATAGATAGATAGATAGATAGATAGGAGCCATTGCTGACTAAGAAACAAAACTAGAAATATAATCAAGACTTAGAGTCTATGTCCAGTCTCATCAGTGAGTCATTAATAAAAACAGGGGTCAGTGCAAAGCTAAGTACAAGATTCAGGGAGAATCATGGTATTTAGCAAAAACATGGTGACTCACATACTCACACCAGAAGACTCAGCAAAAATTGGAATAGAGAAATTCAAAGCAATAGAAAGAAGCGAGGAAGGAACAAGCATGTTTAATTTGAGTACTCATACAGTGAGTAGCAAACAAGGATAATTTTTATATAACACTGTGTTTTCTTATTTTTATTCATAGTCAAATGATCTTTAATAGTAAAATAATATCCAATACCATATTCCGTAGATCTCTGCTGCTTTTGAAGACTATCTATATACACATAGCATATGTGAATTTTTAAACATTGTTTATTCTCAGCTATACAATATTTAAGTAGTCTTGAAATCACTTGTTATAATTAACTAAATTAGAACCTAGTATGACCATTATTTTCACTATCTCACTATTTTAACTTGCATTAATTAATCATACTAAATAATTAGTAATAGCAGTTATTAAAGGGACTGTGTCTGAAAATTGTATTCCTTTTTTAAAATTAATCATACTATTCCTTTACATCTCAAATGATATCCCCCCTTCCCGGTTACCCACCACAAAGCCCTCATCCCATATCTTCCATCTCCCCTCTCCCCTTTGCCTCTATGAGGGTGCTATCCTACCTACTCACTCTCTCCTGCCCCACCGCTCCAGCACCCCCCTATGCTGGGACATCAAACCTCCACAGGATCCAGGGCCTCCACTCCCATTGACATCAAACAAGGCCATCCTCTGCTATATATGTATCTGGAGCCACGAATCCCTCCCTGTAACTCATTGGTTAGTAGTATAGTCCCTGGGAGCACTGGGTGGTCTGGCCAGCTGACATTGTTCTTCCTATGGGGCTGCAATCTCCCTCGACTCCTCCAGTCTTTCCTCCAGCTCCCCCACCAGAGTCTCCAAAGTCAGTCTGATGGTTGGCTCCAATCATCCACAACTTCATTAGTCAAGTGATGGCAGAACATCAGATTCCTGTCAGCAAACACCTCTTGACAGCATCAACAGTGTTGGGGTTTGGTATGTGCAAACAGGATGGATCCCCAAATGGAGTGGTCCCCAGATGGCCCTTCCTTCAATCTCTGTTATATTTTTTGTCCCCATCTTTCCTTTGGACAGGAACATTTCTGGTTTAAAAATTTTGAGATGGGAGGGTGGCCCCATCCCTTGAGTGGGGGCTGTGCCTATCTACTGGATATGGTCTCCATAGGTTCTATCTCCTCTTCAGTACACACATTTCAGTTAAATGATCCCCTTTGGCTCCTGGGAGGCTCTCACTTCCCTGATGTCTGGGACCCTCCAGTGGCTACCCCCAGTTCCTCATCCCCCAATGCTACACATTTTTATTTGATTTCCTGACCCTCTGTACCTCTCTTGAGACCCCTCCATGGCCTGATACTGCCCTACCTTTTTTCCTCCTTCTCCTCTCTCCCTCCAACGTCACCCCTCTCTCCACCTCACTCAATCATCCTGTTCTTCCCTCAATGCAAGACTGAAGCATGTATAGCCTGGTCTTCCTTCTAAGCTCAATATGGTCTGTGGGTTGTATTGTGGGCACTGTGAGCTTTTGGTCTAATATACACTAATCAATGAGTATATACCATGTATGTTTTTTGTGTCTGTGTTACCCCACTCAGAATGATGCTTTTTAGTTCCATTCATTTGCCTGCAAATTTCAAGAAGTTGTTTTTAATAGCTGAGTCATTGTTTTTAATAGCTCCATTGTGTAAATGTACCACTTTTTGTGTATCCATTCTTCTGGTGACGGACATCTTGGTTGTACCCACCTTCTGGCTATTATAAATAAGGCTGATATAAACATCCCTGACCTCAACCTGTACTATAGAGCAATAGTGATAAAAACTGCATGGTACACAGATAGTTTGGTAGGTCAATAAAATACAATTGAAGACCCAGAAATGAAGCCACATACCTAGGGTCACTTGATCTTTGACAAAAAAACTAAAAACATCCAGTGGAAAAAAGACCCCATTTTCAACAAATGGTGCTGATTCTACAATCAGCTTGTAGAAGAGTGCAAATTGATTCATTCATATATTCTTGTATAAAGCTCGAATCCAAGTGGGTCAAGGACCTCCACATAAAACCAGATACGATGAATCTAATAAAAGAGAAAGTGGGGAAGATCCTCAAACACATGGGCACAGGGGAAATTTTCCTGAACAGAACATCAATGGCTCATGCTCTAAGATCAAGAATTGACAAACGGGGCCTCATAAAATTTCAAAGTTTTTGTAAGGGACACTGTCAGTCAAACAAAACAGCATCCCACAGATTGGAAAAAGATCTTTACCAATCCTATATCCAATAGAGGACTAGTATCCAATATATACAAAGAACTCAAGAAGTTAGACTCCAGAGAACCAAATAACCCTATTAAAAATGGGCACAGAGTTAAACAGAGAATTTTCAACTGAGGAATCTTGAATGGTTGAGAAGCACTTAAGGAAATGTTCAACATTCTTAGTCATCAGAGAAATGCAAATAAAAATGACCCAGATATTCCACCTCACAACTATCAGAATGGCTAAGATCAAAAACTCAGGTTACAGCAGATGCTGGTGAGGATGTGGAAAAAGAGAAACACTCTTCCATTGCTGGATTGCAAGCTGGTAAAACCACTTTCGAAAACAATCTGGTGATTCCTGAAAAACTTGAAAATAGTCCTACCTGAAGACCCAGCTATGCCACTACATGGCATATACCCAAAAGATGCTCCAACATATAACACTACATTTTCAATTAGAGGAAGAAATTAAGAAATGGGTGAGTCCAGAGCTTTGAGGCTTCATTTTCAATTTAAATATTCTCATATCAAGATGGATATAGTTTTTATAAGAATAGCAGAGATTCTACAACATAGGGTCATATGAAGGTTTCATTTTGTTGTATGGCGTGTTGCTAAAGATAGAACCCACAGCCTGGTTCATGCATGAAGTCAAATTATCTGGCAATGAACCACCTCTACAGACTCTAGGTAAAGGTTTTTTGGGTTTTTTAACATAATTTTTTATTAAGTTCTTGGAAATTTCTCATCACACACCACAATCTCACACATCTCCCAGTTCTTCCATATCTGCCTTCTACCACTGTAACTTCCCCCCAAAAGAAAACAAAAAATAAAATTAAGAATTAGAAAAAAGAGACCCTAAAATAAACAAACACATAAATAAATAAATGCATATATACATACAAATATACATACATACATACATACATACATAAATACAACAAACCACTGCTCCCCACCTACCCAAAAAATCTGTTCCTCTATCAACCTCAGTCCTCTGTGCAAGTACCACCCCTGTCCTCCATTTTGGCTTTGGAAGTTTTATCTCACACTGGCCACTCAAGTGGTGAGGTGGATTTTCCCAAATTGATACCTCCATGGCTAGCTCTCCTGCATAGTCCACTAGAGAGTTTACCTATGGAAAAATATTGCTTGAAAAAAAAGCACAAACTCAAGGACACAAGAGGAACCATGATCCCCTTTCTGGCAACAAAAGACACCATATCTGTCCCTTTTCTGTCGCTTATAACAACAACAATTGGCTAGCTTATAAGGAAAACATGTTTGTTTTGGCTAATAGTTTTGACTCTAGGAAGAATGTTCACAGCAGGTGACTTCCTCCATGCTAACAACATAATGAGCTAGAATATTTACAAGATAAGAAGCACTGAACAATTACACTTTGAACATAACCACTAACACAATTATGAATTAATCATATAATGATTCCTCTCATGAGAATGGAAGCCTGGTACTTTATTAATGGTACCAACTGGGCCCTGATTCTTTGCTTTGTAAAACTAAGTTTTTGAGGTTTTATTCATATCAATCAACTTAAATACAATTATTAAAGATATTTTAGGACTATGAAAAAGTGTAAAAAGCAAATCTCCTATTTCAATCTATTTTTACATGCCCACATGGTAAAAACCAGTAAGATGGTACTTAGTTTGCATTAAATAATGAGTGCAAAACTCTAACAGTTTTTTTTTTTTTTGAACAACCAGTCTTGCACCAAAAACATTGTTTCACAGTACACCTTCTCATTCTCTGGGTTTTGCATTTTTCCTTTCTATGACATTCCCAAATTTTGTAGGGGCTCATAGAGATATTCTATTTATTGCTAAGTATTCAGCAATTACTTATTCTTCGCAATTTAAATAGTTTTAGGTCTTTGAAGTGACTTCTTTCCTTTTCAAATAGAAGCTTCTCTTACCAAAACTGGTATCACCAATAATAAATAGCTATAAATGTTATCATTTACCCTGCTTCATAACTTATGGGTCACAACTCTCAAAGGGATCACATATCAAATATCCTGCAAAGCATTATGATTCATACCACAAGCAAAATTATAGTTATGAAGTTGCAATGAAATAATTTTATGATTGGGGGATACCACAACATGAGGAGCTGGGTTAAAGAGTCACAGCATTAGAAAGGTTGAGAACCACTGATTTGGAAAGTAATTTGACTTAACCTCATCTTTTAGTATTACACATCGGGGATTCAGAATGAGTTTCAAAGGGAACAAAGCATAAAACCAGCAATGTTTATAATGGAAGAAAGAAACACAAAGAACAATTTACAGGAAAAAAATGAGACAAACCTCACAGCACATTTCTTCAAGGACTTACTCTGAGAAAGAGTCAAAAAGTATAGAGACATATGCTGTAAAACAAGGTGAATGAGAAAAGAGTAGGCAGCTGAAGTCCTGCTTCAACAGCCAGTTGGGAGAGGTCTCCTTAAAGAAAACATTCCGTGCAAAGTTGCTCCACTCTAGGCATTCTCCCAGCCTCCTACGTGGCACTTAGACACAAAAGTGATTCATTTGGAAGGGTGGCTGAACATGATGAAATGTGTGACTGATTAGAGAATAGTAGGTCAGGGGTGGCTAAGTACATGTGGAAACTATCCTTGTACAGATGGCTGATGAAATCAGATGTCTCCAAAACAATGACCTCAGAGAACAGAACATACAATTTTGGGGAAAGGTGCTTAAGAAAGGGAAATATGGACAAAGTTGGATTGTGACTGCAGAGGGTGTTTAACTTAAAAACTGAAAGATTTAATTTTGAAAGCTGACAAAGACTATAGGGACAAAAAGGAAATGAAATGGGAGGCGGATACCATTGCTATTGTGATAAAACAAATGAGTCTGATTTACAAAACTTGTATTGAATTTGCCATCACTCGAGCCAGCAAAATCTGTCTGCAGGCAAGAAGGTCATAACTGTACTTCAGAGCCATCCAGGGTCAACATCACCATCACACGAAGAAACCTGTATGAGGACTCACAGTGCTCGGGACCTCGGCATTCTCTTGAACTTTACAGGCCCAATTGTAAATACAGATGTTTCCAATTCACGTTACATTTTTTCACATTAAACTAATAATTGTAGTCATTCTGTATCTCCAACTGCCTCATTATAAGTGAGAAAACAGTTCACATTACTACCCACAGTCCTGTCTTCCTCTACTTGAATCTCCATTACTTTTTTCATTTTTTTTTAAATTTGTTTACATTTCATATGGTATCACCATTCCCAATTTCCCCTCCACAAGCTCCCATCCTCTCCACCCCTCCTCCCTGCCTCTGTGAGGTTGTTCCCCCACCTGCTCACCCACTCCTGCCTCAGTGCCTTAGTATTCCCCTCATCTGGGTCATTGAGCCTCCAAAGGACCAAGGGGTCCCCCTCCCAGTGACAACAGCTAAGGCAGTCCTCTGGTTCATATATAGCAACCACACACAGAAGCGGCTTGAATCTGAATGTATTTTCCTAGTCCAGTCAAGTTAACATCTCAAATTAAACATCACATTCATCTGTTAAAGCTTCAGTTTTCTCGGGCAATACAGGGTGTTTACCCATAGGCCAGCCATAGTCCGGTTCGCCAATTGGCTCATGTGGTTAAATTGCTTCTTCATCTTGGCTCTGCTGCTGTGCTAGCCCTGGAGCTGGGGAAGAACGGCTCCCAGGCCTAGCTTCCTGGTGATGATGGCGGCATTGCACAGCTTGGGAAGCTGCCTGGCCCACGCTGTCCTGCAAGAGTATTTTCGCCTAGGCTGCCTGCTGCATTTTACCTTTTGCCATGCCCAGGGCCACCATAGGCCCCTGGCAATCAGCTCCGGTAGCAGCCTCTAGCCCCCAGCCTGGTGAACTAACTGGCTGCAGCCCTTAGGCCCAGCTCGGTGAGCTAACTAACTCCTACTCAGAGTGTCTCTCTGAGTAAAAAGTGTCTACTGTGTCCTGAATCACACCTAGATAAGTTAAAAATGTTGTTTTGCCCAAGACTCCCTAGGTGGGGTCTGCAAACTGTAGTTTCTCACAGGCTTCCATTGTTATCCAGGTGAGCCTGGGTAGAGATAGCCTGTCAGCATAACAAGGAAGCTCAAGGGTTAAAGGTGGAACAGGATTAACTTGTCTGCAGATGTCCCCTGAGGTATTCAATTCAGTTGCAAGGCAGAAAGCCTGGCCTATGGGGTGGGGGAGGTAGCTATGAGCTATGCACCAACTCAAATGTAAATTTTTTCTACCTTGCCCAACACCCACTTGTAGGGCAAGGACATTGTATAAGGTTCTTCAGATGTAAATATCCTTAGTCTGGGTCTATTGTTTGGAATCCATCTGCCCTGCAAGAAATGACTGAAACAACAAGAAAGAACCTGTGACTCAGAGTTCCTGGAAACTTCTACAGTCTGCTAAAAATGCTTTTTCCACCATACTTGGAACCACACTACACATATATCCTGTTGGGAGGCAAATGCAACCACACAAACAATTGGAGCAAAGTATTGTAGAATATTCTGGCTACAAGATGGATTCTTTTACATCTTAATATGCTCCATATTCTTAGTTCCGGCCACTAGGAAGGAGTTTCAGAAATATAGTAAATTGCCAAGTGAGATTTTCTGCTTCTGAATTTACAGGGTATTCTGCTTTCCCAGGAGACATTTCTTGCCTCTTTCCCAAGAGACATTTCTCGCCTCTGTCTGTAAAATATTTTTTACAGATTACACTGGGCCACTGCGGCAGTAGTCCAAGCTTCTGTATGGACAATGACATAAAATGTGTCTTCTTTTGTGTCTAGATTCCCTCACTCAGGATGATATTTTCTACTTCCATCCAATTGTTTGTGAATTTCATGAAGACATTGTTTTATTGAGTTCTACTCCATTGTGTAAATGTGCCACATTTTCTATATCCATTTCTCTGTTAAGGGATAGCTGGGTGGTTTCCAGCTTGTGGCTATTATAAGTATGACTGCTATGGCTATGAGCATAGTGAAGTAGGTGTCCTTGTTATATTTTGGATATACTTTTGGGTATATGCCTAGGAGTTGTATAGCTGGGTCTTCAGGTAGATCTATTTCCAGTTTCCTGAGGAACCTCCAGATTGATTCTAGAGTGGTTGTCCCAGTTTGCAATTCCACCAGCAATGGAGGAGTGTTGCTCTTTCACCACATCCTCACCAACATGTGCTGTCGCCTTTGATCTTAGCCATTCTGATTGGTGTGAAGTGGAATCTCAGGATCATTTTGATTTGCATTTCTCTTATTACTAAGTACTGTGAACATTTCTTTAGGTGTTTCTCAGTTATTCCAGATTTCTCTGTTGTTAATACTCAGTTTAGTTCTATACCCCATTTTTTGATTGTGGTTGTTTGGTTTATTCATGATTAGCTTTTTGAGTTCTTTATATATTTTGGATATTAGCCCTCTATCAGATGTGGGGTTAGTAAAGATTTTTTTTTCCAATCTGTAGGTTGCTGATCTGTCTTATTAGCTTGTCTTTTGCCTTATAGAAGCTTTCCAGTTTCATCAGGTTCAAATTATTAAATCTTATTCTTAGAGTGTGAACCATTGGACTTCTGTTCACTAAATTTCCTCCTGTGCCAATGAGTTCAAGGTTCCTTCCCATTTTCTCTTCTATTAGATTTAGTGTATCTGGTTTTATGTTAAGGTCCTTGATCCACTTGGATTTGAGCTCTGTAAAAGGTGACAAATATGGGTCTATTTTCATTTTTCTACATATCAAGAACCAGTTAAACCAGCACCATCCCTGACCTCAAGCTTTACTACAGAGCAATAGTGATAAAAACTGCATGGCACTGGTACAGAGACAGACACGTTGATCAATGGAATAGAACTGAAGACCCAGAAATAAAATCACACACTTACAGCCACTTGATTTTTGACAAAGAATAAAAAAGAAAGTATCTTCAACAAATGGAGCTGGTCTGTGCTCCATTTTTAATAGGGTTATATGGTTCTCTGGAGACTAACATCTTCAATTCTTTGTATATTTAGGATGTTAGTCCTCTATCATATATTTTATACTATTTGGTACTATTGTAAAGGGTACCGTTTCCCTAATTTCTTTCTCAGCCTATTTACTCTTTTAATAGAAGCAATCAACTAATTTATTTGAGTTAATTTTGTATTCAATCACTTTGCTAAAGTTGCTTATCAGCTGTAGGAGTTCTCTTGTGGACTTTTTTTGGGGGGATCACTGAAGTATACTATCATATCATCCACAAATAGTGATACATTGACATCCTTCTTTCTAATTTTTATCCCTTTCATCTCCTTTGGTTGCCTAATTGCTCTGGCTAGAACTTCAAGTACTATATTGAATACATAGGGGAGAGTAGGCAGCCTTGTCTTGTCTCTGCTTTTAGTGGGATTGTTTCAGTTTCTCTTCATTTAGTTTGATGTTGACTATTGGCTTGCTGTATATTGCTCATATTATATTTAGATCTGCACCTTGAACTCCTATTCTCTCCATAATTTTAGCATGAAGGAGTATTGTATTTTGTCAAGAGTTTTTCAGCATCTAATAAGATGATCATGTGTTTTATTTCTTTGAGTTTGTTTATAAAGTGGATTATGTTGATAGATAAAGATTTCCTTATATTGAATCATCTCTGCATCCGTGGGATGAAGCCAATTTGATCATGGTGAATGATTGTTTTGATGTGTTCTTGGATTCAGTTTTTGAGAATTTTATTGAGTATTTTTGCATCAATATTCATGAGGGAAAGTGGTCTGAAGTTCTCTTTCTTTATTGGGTCTTTGTGTGGCTTGTATTAATGTATCTGTGGCTTCATAGAATGTATTGGGCAGTGTTCCTTTTGTTTCTATTTTATGAAATAGTTTGATAAGTCTTGGTATTAGGTCTTCTTTAAAGGTCTGATAGAATTCTTCACTAAAACAATCTAGTCCTGGGGATATTTTGGTTGGAAGACTTTCAAAAACTCCTTTTATTTCCTTATCAGTTATAGGACTGCTTAGATGGAATCCTAATTTAACTTTGGTACCTGATACCTAGAAAATCAACCATTTCATTGAGATCTTCCAGTTTTGTTGAGTGTAGGCTTTTATAGGATAATCTGATATTTTGAATTTCTTCAGTTTCTGTTGTTATATATCCCTTTTCATTTCTGATTTTGTTAATTTGGATATTGTCTCTGTGCACTTTGGTTAGTCTAGCTAAGGGTTTATCTATCTTGATGATTTTCTCAAAGAACCTACTTCTGGTTTTGTTGAATCTTTGTATTCAAAAAAATCTTTTTTTTTTTAACTTGGTTGATTTCATCCTTATTGCCTGACACCTACTCCTCTTGGGTGCATTTGCTTCTTTTTGTTCTAAAGCTTTCAGATGTGCTGTTAAGCTGCTAGTGTATGCTTTCTCCAACTTCTTTAGGGGAGCACTAAGAACACTCTTAGTTTTCCTCTTAGCACTGCTTTCATTGAGTCCCATTTGTTTGGGTATGTTGTGCCTTCATTTTCATTAAATTCTAAAATGTCTTTAATTTCTTTCTTTTTTCTTCTCTGACAAAGTTATCATTAAGTAGATTGTTGCTCAGCTGGCATGTATATGTATGTTTCCTGTTGGTCTGTTGTTGTTTAAGACCAGCCATAATCCATGTTGATCTGATAGCATGCATGGGATTATTTCAAAATTCTTTTATTGGTTGAGGTTTGTTTTGTGTCTGATTATATGGACAGTTTTTGAGAAGGTACTTTAAGGTGCTGAGAAGAAGCACCTTTTTGTTTTAGGCTAAAATTCTCTGTAGATATGTTAAGTCCATATGGTTCATAACTTCTGTTAGTTTCACTGTGTTTCTGTTACATGATCTGTCCATTGGTGAAAGTGGGGTGTTAAAGTCTCCCACTATTATGGTTTGAGGTTCAATGTGAGCTTTGATCTTCAGTAGCATTTCTTTTACAAATGTGCTTGCCTATGCATTTGGGGCATAGATGTTCAGAATAGAAAATTCCTCTTAGTATATTTTTCTTTTGATTACTATGTAGTGTCCTCCCCCATCTTTTTGATAACATTTGGTTGAAAGTTTATTTTATTTGATACTAGAATTGCTATGCCAGTTTCTTTCTTGGGACCATTTTGTGGTGGATGTAGTAAAAAGAACGGCTTTATGTGGTTTGTAAATTATATCTTGGATATTCAGAGCTTTTGGGCTAATATCCACTTATCAGTGAGTTCATAGCAGGTTTATTCTTTTGTGATTGGGTTACCTCACTCAAGATAATATTTTCTAGGTCCATCTATCTGCCTAAGAGTTTCATGAATTTATCATGTTTAACAGCTGAGTAGTACTCCATTGTGTAAATTTACCACATTTTCTGTATCCATTCCTCTGTTGAAGGACATTTGGGTTCTTTCCAGTGTCTGGTATTATACATAATGCTCTATGACCATAGTGGAGCATGTGCCCTTGTTATACTTTGGAGAACATTTTGGGTATATGCTCAGGAGTGGTATAGCTGGGTGTTCAGGTAATACTATGTCCACTTTTCTGAGGAACAGCCAGACTGTTTTCCAGAGTTGTTGTATCAGCTTGCAATCCCACCAACAATGGAGGAGTATTCCTCTTTCTCCACATCCTCACCCGCATCTGATGTCACCTGAGTTTTTGACCTTAGTCATTGTGACTGGTGTGAGGTGGAATCTCAGGATTGTTTTGATTTGCATTTCCCTGATAACTAAGGATGTTAAACATTTCTTTACGTGCTTCTCAGCCATTCCAGTTTCCTCAATTGAGAATTCTCTGTTTAGCTTTGTTCCCCAATTTTTAATAGGGTTATTTGCTTCTCAAAAGTCTAACTTCTTGAGTTCTTTATATATATTGAATAATAGCCCTCTATCTCATATAGGATTGGTAAAGATCTTTTCCCAGTCTGTTGGTTGCCATTTTGTCCTATTGACAGTGTCCTTTGCCTTGCAGAAGCTTTGCAATTTTAAGAGGTCCCATTTGTCAATTCTTGAACATAAGCCATTGATGTTCTGTTCAGGAACTTTTCCCCTGTTATAGACCACATAAAGCTCAAATAAAGGAAGACCCAAGTGTGGGTGTTTCAGTCCTTCTTAGAAAGGGGAACAAAATACTCATGGGAACAATTATAGAGACAAACTACAGAGCAGAGACTGAAGTAAGGACCATCCAGAGACTTGCCTACCTGGGCATTCATCCCAGATACAGTCACCAAACCCCCACACTATTGTGGACACTAAGAAAGACTTGCTGAATGGAGACTGATATAGCTATGTACTGGCTGGTTTTGTGTGTCAGCTTGACACAAGCTGGAGTTATCACAGTGAAAGGAGCTTCAGGGGAGGAAAGGCTTCCATGAAATGCATCTGTAAGGCATTTTCTCAATTAGTGATCAAGGAGGAGGGCCCCTTGTGGGCGGTACCATCTCTGTGCTGGTAGTCTTGGGTACTATAAGAAAGCAAGCTAAGCAAGCCAGGGGAAGCAACCCAGTAAGAAACATCCCTCTATGACCTCTGCATCAGCTCCTGCTTCTTGGCCTGCTTGAGTTCCAGTCCTGACTTCCTTTAGTGATGAACAGCAATGTGGAAGTGTAAAACGAATAAACCCTTTCCTCCCCAACTTTCTTCCTGGTTATGATGTTTTGTCCAGAAATACAGACCCTGACTAAGACAAGCTGCCTCCTGAGAGGCCCTGCCAGAGCCTTACAAATACACAGTTGGATGCTCAAAGCCAACCATCACACTGAGTGCTGGGTCCCCAAAATAGGAGTTAGAAAAAGGACTGAAGGAGCTGATGGGGTTTACAATGCCACAGGAAAATCAATAATATCAACCAACCAGACCCCCCAGAGCTCCCAGGGACTAAGTCATCAACTAAGGAGTGCACATGGCTCCAGCTGCATATGTAGCAGAGGATGGTCTTGTTAGGCATCAGTGGGAGGAGAGGTCCTTGGTCCTATGATGGTTTGCTAGATGCCCCAGTGTAAGGGAAATGAGAGCAGAAAGGCAGGAGTGGGTGGTTTGAGGAATACCTTCAGAGAAGCAGGGGGAGGGGAGACGGAAGAGGGGGGTTCTGGGAGAGGGGATAGCACTTGAAATGTAAATAAATTTAAATAAATAAATAAATAAATAAATAAATAAATAAATATTTTTTTTTAAAAAAAGAACGGAAGTTACTGTGCTATGCCAGGCACCAGTGGGCCACATGGCTCCAGCAGGGTGTTCTCACCTCAGCAGACTCCCTGTCCTGGATCTCCTGAGATATCTCCACCCAACTAGCTAATTTCCCTTGGTGGGTCATTGCCATGCCAGCTCCGTGCAATGACCACCTGCCCTGCAGTTATCTGTCACAATTCTCAATAAATCAAAACTCTAGAAGCTTATAATTAACCAGTCTGATTTATATACCGATAAATTCTCAATTCACAAGATGCCCACACAATAACTTCAGAGCCAATTAATAATGATACAAGCTGCCCACCTAGATTAGACAAGTTATCTCAATTATTCTATCCTTTATGATATTTATAGCTACCTGTGGCAACTTAAAGCCAATCTGGATCATTTTCCTCTTGTTCCACCTTTCTTCCTCTCCTTCCTGTCTCCTCTGCCTCCCTCTCTGCAACTGTTTGCTCCACTTCCTTTTCCCCTGTCCAATCACAGGCTTTTCGTTTTAATATTTAAATCAATTTGGGGAAAATCCTGCTACACTATTTGCCTGGAAATAATGTTCTGGCCTTTTACTTTGAGGCAGTGTCTGTCTTTGTCACCGAGGTGTATCTTCTGTATGCTGCACCATGCTGGGTCCAAAAATGCTGGGTGCTTTTTACGTATCCAATCTGTCAGTCTGTCTTTTAATTGGGGAATTGAATCCACTGATGTTAAGAGATATTAAGGAATAGTGATTGTTGCTTCCTGTTATTTTCACTGTTAGAGGTAGAATTATGCTTGTGTGCTTCTCTTCTTTTTGGGTCTGTTGTGAAAAGATTATTTTCTTGCTTTTTCTTTGGTGTAGTTTTTTTTCCTTGTGTTGGGGTTTTCCATCTATTATCCTCTGTAGGGCTGGGATTGGTGGAAAGATATTATTTACATTTGATTTTTTTCATGGAATATTTTGGTTTCTTCCTTTATGGTAATTGAGAGTTTTGCTGGATATAGTAGCCGGGGGCATTTTTGTTCTCTTAGAGTCTGTATGATGTCTGCCCAAGATTGTCTGGCTTTTATAAGCTCTGTTGAAAAGACTGGTATAATTCCGATGGGTCTCTCTTTATATGTTACTTGACCTGTTCCTTTGCTATTTTCAATATTCTTTCTTTGTAATGTGCATTTTGTGTTTTAATTTTTATGTGATGGTAAGAATTTCTTTTCTTGTCTCATCTGTTCTGTAAGATTCTTGTATGTTTATGGGTGTCTCTTTCTTTAGGTTAGGAAAGTTTTCTTCTATAATTTTGTTGAAGATGTTTGCTGGCCCTTTGAGTTGGGAATCTTCACTCTCTTCTATAGAACCTTATTCTTAGGTTCAGTCTTTTCATTGTATCCTGGGTTTCTTGAAAGTTTTGAGTTAGGAACATTTTGCTTTCAGAATTTGCTTTCTGTATTTCTACACCTGAGATTCTCTCTTCTATCTCTTGTATTCTGTTGGTGATGCTTGCATTTATGACTCCTGATCTTTTTTTCTAGGTGTTTCATCTCCAGGGTTGTCTCCCTTTGTGTTTTATGTCTCCTTTAATGTTTCTATTTACAATTTTACATCCTAGACAGCTTTGTTCAATTCCTTCAACTATTTGATTGCTTTTCTCTATTTCTTTAAGAGATTTATTTGTTTCCTCTTTAAGGTCTTCTATTTGCTTATCTGTGTTTTCCTGTATTTCTTTATCTGAGTTATTTATGTGTTTCTTAAACTCCTCTATCATATCCATTAGGTGGGATATTTGATTTGAATCTTCTTTTTCAGGTGTGTTAGGGTAACTGGGGATTGGTATAATGGGAGAACTGGGTTCTGATGTTGTCAAGTAGCATTTGTTGTTGTTGTTGTTGCTTATGTCCCTATGCTTGCCTCTCACCATCTGGTTATCTCTAGTGCTAACTACAGTTGCTGCCTCTGACTGGAGTTTGTCCCTCCTGTGATCCTAGTTGTGTCAGCACTCCTCAGAGTGCAGCTTTCTCTGTGATCCTGTGATTCTGGGATCTTGTGATCCTGAGATCTTGTTGTGTCAGAACTCCTGGGAATCAAGATTTCTGAGTGTTGCAGGAGTGGGTGCGGAGCCAGTGCTCCAGGCACAGGTGCAGATGGAAGGAACCTATGTCTCTGACTGAGTGAGAATTCTTGCTTTCCTCATTCCTGTGGGTGGTCCCAGTTACAGCAGGTGTTAGGCCAGATGTTTTGACCTCAACTGTTGTCTTGGGTTTGTCAGAACTCCAGTCATCCTGAGTGTTTCAGATCTCCTGGGAGTAGGACTTCCTCTTTGATCCTGTGATCCTGGTGTCAGAGCACTTGGGAGTGGAGCTTTCTCTGGGTATTATAGGAGCTCCACAGGTCCACTCCAGGCACAGATTAAAACCAAAAGGAACCCATGAAACTTGCTGGGCAGTGGTCTGTGTCCCTGGATCCTAGGGGTACCAGTTACACTGGGTATTGGAGCAGATGCTGTAGCCTCACCTATGATTCTGGATGTGTCAGAGCACCTGGGAGTTGAGCTTTCTTTGGGTATTATAGGAGTAGGTATGGAGCCAGTACCCCAGCCCTGTTCTCAGCACAGTTTCAAACTGGAAGGACTTGAATATCCGTTTATATTTCACATGTCTGCTGCCCAATTACTTACAAAGTAGATAGCTTTTGACCCAACATTTTTATATTTGTATGTCCCCAATATGTTATCCCTTACTTTTTGGCAAATTATATTCTTACACAAAATTAGATACATTTTTCACTTTTAAAAATGTAAATTAAATCACTTAAGGTTATTTATTTATGGAAGTAAATGACAAGCAAACATAATATATAATTTTGCTCAATAGACATCATGAATTTTGTAGGCAAATTAATGGAACTAGAAAATATCATCCTGACTGAGGTAACTCAGATACAAAGACATATGTGATATGTACTCACTGATAAGTAGATTTTAGTCAAAAAGTTCAGATCATATGAAGCTTAACAAGAAGGAAGGCCCAAGTGTAGATGCTTAGTCCTACTTAGAAGTAGGAACAAAATAATCATGGAAGGTAGAAGGTGGGAGGGACCTAAAAGGGAGAGAGGTGGTGGAGGGAAAATGGGGAAGGATGAGGTGTGGGGAGACAGGAGAGGAGCCCTGAGGACCAGAAGAATAAATAGAAATATGCAGAAGTGTGTGGTGGGGATGGGTAAGGAGAACCTTTAGAAAGTCCCAGATAATAGGGATAAGAGTTTCCCAGGACCCAATGGGGATGACCTTATCGAAATGCCCAACGGTAGAGAAATGGAACCTAAACAGACAACTTCCAGTAGATAGACATGACACCTACTTGAGGTGTGGGGACACCTGCCCATCTGCAAAATTCTGACTGAGAATTGTTTCTGTCTAATAGAAATTCAGGAACAAAAATGGGGCAGAGACTGAAGGAAAGACCATCCAGTGACTAGGCCACCTTGGGATTCATCCCATGCAAGGTACAAAATCCCTACACTAATACTGATGCCATGTTGTACCCTCAAACAGGAGCCAAGCATGTCTGTTCTGAGAGGTTCTACCAGCAAGTGACTGAGACAGACTGAGGTCAGACTCCTAAAGAAGAATTAGGGGAAGGACAGAAGGAGATTGCAACCACATAGAAGAACAACAGACTGTAAATCTGTTCAACTAACCCAGACTCAGAGATCCCAAAGGCTGTCACCAACCAAAGAGCATTTATGGGCTGGTCTGTGGCCTCTAATTCAGAGATAGCAGAAGACAGAATTGTCTGGCTTCAGTAGGAAAGGATACCTTAATCCTTTAGAAACTTCATGCCGTATGGAAGGGGGAAGCTAGTACTAGTACCGTGACGTGGGATTGGGTGTGTGGATAGGAGTCAGTGGGTGGGTGGCGGAGCATTCTCTCAAAAGTAAACGGGAGGGGAAAGGGGTGAAGAACTTGTGGATGGGGAAATACAAAGGGGACAACATCTGGAATATAAAAATAATAATAAAGAACAATTTTATCATTATGGCTTCATAAGGACTAAATGCTTTAACTAGTTAATCTTCAATTAGAATTTTAAGCTTCCACCATGTTTACTTACATTTATTTTCAATAATTTAAACAGAAAATCTGTAAATGAGTGGACAAAAAAGAAAATTACATCATCACAGAATCAGAGGTGTGGTCAACCATTCTTCCTTTAAAGGTTCTCTTTCCTTCCCTTCTGATCAGCACTTTCTTGGGAGCAGATCAACCTGTCTCCCCCTTTCTCTCAAGACCACACAGTCTGGAAGGCTCCCAGGAGATCTGCTGCAGCCAGGACAATGGGTAGGATAGCTGTCCAGTTAACCACAGCATCTGGGAACCCCCAGGGGCCCAGCAGAGATGGGACCACTGCTACAGCCAGGACAATAGGTAGGATAGCTGTCCAGTTAACCACAGCATCTGGGAACCCCCAGGTATGCAGCAGAGATGGGAACCATCCCCTATTTAAGAAAGCCAAGAAAACCATCTCCCTTCCATTCTGCACTTGTGTCGGGGAAGATCAGCCTGTCTTCCCCTCTCTGGCAGATCTACAGAGTCTGCAGAGCTCTTAGCAGATCTAATGCAGCCAGGGTAATAGTCTGCAAGTCTACCAGGAGATACGCTGCAGCTAGGGCCATAGATTCCACAGGAAATCTGAAGCAAACCAGGGACCCAGGAGACAGGCTCCTGGAGATAAGCTGCAGCTAGGACCATAGATTCCACAGTAAATCTGAAGCAAACCAGGGACCCAGGAGACAGGCTCCTGGAGATAAGCTGCAGCTAGGACCATAGATTCCACAGTAAATCTGAAGCAAACCAGGGACCCAGGAGACAGGCTCCTGGAGATAAGCTGCAGCTAGGGCCATAGATTCCACAGGAAACCTGAAGCAAACCAGGGACCCAGGAGACAGGCTTGACACAGAGATGCCCAGACTAGCTAACACCAGAGATAACCAGATGGCAAGAGGCAATTACAAGATCATCAGGAACAGAAACCAATATACTTTGAAACCATCAGAACCCAGCTCTACCACCACAACAAGCCATGATATGCCAATAGACATGAAAAGCATGATGGTAACCTAAAATCATATCTCCTGAATATAATAGAGACCTTTAAGTAACTCACTTAAAGAAATACTGTAAGACACATTTAAACAAGTAGAGGGCAATGAAGAAGAAATAAATAAATCCCTAAAAGAAATACAGGGAAACACAAAGAAATGTTCAACATCCTTAGTCATCAGGGAAATGCAAATAAAAATGTCCCTGAGATTCCACCTTACAACAGCCAGAATAGCTAAAATCTAAAACCCAGGTGACAGTAAATGCTGGCAATGATGTGGAGAAAAAGAAACACTTCTCCATTGCTGGAAGGATTGAAAGCTGGTACAACTACTCAGGAAATCAGTCTGTCAGGTCCTCAGAAAATTGGAAATATTTCTATATGACACAGCTATACCACTACTAGGCATGTACCCAAATGATGATCCAACAGATAACAAGGATACCTGCTTCACTATGTTCAAAACAGCCTTATTTATACTAGCCAGAAAACCTAAATGCCCTCAACAGAAGAATGGATACAGAAAAATGTGGTACATTTACACAATGACAAAGGGGAAGGGGAATACTACTGAGCTATTAAAAAAAAAAAAACCGATGACTTCATAAACTTTGAAAGCAAATGGATGGAACTCGAAAATATCATCCTGAGTGAGGTAACCCAGACATAAAAGGACATACATGGTATGTACTCACTGATAAGTGGATATTAGGCAAAAAGCTCAGAATACCCATGATATAACTCACAGACCATGGGAAGCTTAACAAGAAGGAAGGCCCAAATGTGAATTATTATGGGGGAACAAAATAATCACTGGAGGCAGAGGAGGGAGGGTTCTGGGAGGGAAAGGGGACTTGAGGGAAAAAAGTGGATAGTTTCAGGTATAAGAAGAGATAGAAGAGAAGCCCAGAGAGCCAGGAGAATGAATAGAAATATGCAGCAGTAGGCATGGAGGAGAACTGGGGGAAGCACTAGAAAGTCCCAGATGCGAGGGATATGAGAGGGTCCCATGACCCAATGAAGATGATCTTACCAAAATATCTGACAGGGGAGATAGAATCTGAAAGGACTATCCCCAGAAGATAAGCATGGTCCCAGTTGAGGAAAGGGGCCACTCACCCAGCTTAAAATTTTAACCTACAATTGTTCCTGTCTAAAGGAAACATGGGGGTGGGGGTGGGGGAAATGGATCAGAGACTAAAGGAAAGGCCATCCAGAGACTGCACCACCTTAGGATCCATCATATCCACAGACACCAAACTCTGACACTAATACTGATGCCAAGAATGCTTGCAGACAGGAGCCCAAGAGCTGTCCTCTGAGAGGCTCTGCCAACACCTAACTAAGAGAGATGAAGACACTCATAGCCAACCATTGAACTGAGCCCAGTTGCTCCAATAGAAGAGTTAGGGAAGAACTGAAGGAGCTGAAGGGAATTGCAATCCCATAGGAAGAACAACAATATCAACTAACTGAACACCTCAGAGCTCCCAAAGATGAAGCCACCAACCAAACAATATACATAGGTGGGTCTATAACTCCAGCTACATATGTAGCAAAGAATTGCCTTATATGTGGCATCAGTGGGAGGGGAGGCAATTGCTCCTGTGGAGGCTTGTTGCCCCTTTCAAAAAGGGTTGCTAGAGGGGTAAGGTAGGGGTGGGTGGATAGGTAGGAGAGTACCCTCTTAGAGGCAAAGGGAAGGGAGAATACAATGGGGGATTTGAGAAGGGGAGACAGGGAAGGGGGACACAACATTAGAAATGTAAATAACATAATTAATTTTTTTACAGGTTTACACTATTTTTATTTCTTTCTTATTTTTTAATTTTTTAATTCGATATATTTTTTAATTACATTTCAAATGACTTCCTCTTTTCTGGCTTCCCACTCCCTGAAAGTCCCATAAGCCCTCTTCCCTCCCTCTGTTCCCCCATCCAAACCCTTCCCACTTCCCTGTTGTGGTATTGCCCTATACTGCTACACTGAGTCTTTCCATAACCAGGGTCCACTCCTCCATTCTTCTTAGACATCATTTGATGTGTGGATTATGTTTTGGGTATTCCAAATATTCTAGGCTAATATCCACTTATTAGTGAGTGGATTGATCTTTTGAGACTGGCTTACCTCACTTACTATGATGTTCTCCAGCTCCATCCATTTGTCTAAGAATTTCATGAATTCATTGTTTCTAATGGCTGAATAGTACTCCATTGTGTATATATACCACATTTTTTGTATTCACTCCTCCGTTGAGGGATACCTGGGTTCTGTCCAGCTTCTGGCTATTATAAATAGGGCTGCTATGAACATAGTGGAGCACATATCCTTATTACATGCTGGGGAATCTTCTGGGTATATTCTCAGGAGTGGTATAGCAGGGTCATCCGGAAGTAACATGCCCAGTTTTTGAGGAACTGCCAGACTGATTTCCAGAGTGGTTGTACCAATTTGCAACCCTACCAGCAGTGGAGGAGTGTTCCTCTTTCTCCACATCCAGGCCAACACCGGCTGCCTCCTGGGTTTTTAATGTTAGCCATTCTGACTGGTGTAAGGTGAAATCTCAGGATTGTTCTGATTTGCATTTCCCTAATGACAAATGAGGTTGAGCATTTTTTAAGATGTTTCTCAGCTATCTGAAGTTCTTCAGGTCAAAATTCTTTGTTTAGCTCTATACCCCATTTTTTAATAGTGTTATCTGGTTTTCTGGGGTCTAACTTCTTGAGTTCTTCATATATATTGGATATTAGCCCTCTGTCAGATGGAGGGTTGGTGAAGATCTTTTCCCAATTTGTTGGTGGCCGATTTGTCCTTTTGATGGTGTCCTTTGCCTTACAGAAACTCTGTAATTTTATGAGGTCCCATTTGTCAATTCTTGATCTTAGAGCAGAAGCTATTGGTGTTCTGTTCAGGAACTTTCCCCCTGTACCAATGTCCTCAAGGGTCTTCCCTAGTTTCTTTTCTATTAGCTTCAGAGTGTCTCGCTTTATGTGGAGGTCCTTGATCCATTTGGAATTGAGCTTAGTAAAAGGATATTAGGATGGATCGATTCGCATTCTTCTGCATACTGACCTCCAGTTGAACCAGCACCATTTGTTGAAAAGGTTATTTTTTTTCCACTGGATGTTTTCAGGCACTTTGTCGAGGATCAAGTGGCTATAGGTGTGTGGGTTCATTTCTGGATCTTCAATCCTATTCCATTGATCCTCCTGCCTGTCACTGTACCAATACCATGCAGTTTTTAACACTATAGCTCTGTAGTATTGCTTGAGGTCAGAGATACTGATTCCTCCAGAATTTCCTTTGTTGTTGAGAATAGTTTTAGCTATCCTGGGTTTTTTGTTATCAATCAAGTGGAAACAAAGAGAACCATACAAAGAATCAACAAATCCAGGAGCTGGTTCTTTGAGAAAATCAACAAGATAGATAAACCCTTAGCCAGACTTACCAAAGGGCACAGAGACAGTATCAAAAATTAACAAAATTAGAAATGAAAGGGGGATATGAAACTGAGGAAATTCAAAAAATCATCAGATCCTACTACAAAAGCCTACACTCAACACAACTGGAGAATCTGGAGGAAATGGACAATTTTCTAGACAGATACCAAATACCAAAATTAAATCAGGACCAAATAGATCATCTAAACAGTCCCATAACCCCTAAAGAAATAGAAGGGGTCATAGAAAGTCTTCCAACCAAAAAAAGCACAGGACCAGATGGTTTCAGTGCAGAATTCTATCAGAACTTCAAAGAAGACCTAACACCAATACTCTTCAAACTATTCCACAAAATAGAAACAGAAGGAACACTACCCAACTCCTCTTATGAAGCCACAATTACGCTGATACCAAAACCACTCAAAGATCCAACAAAGAAAGAGAACTTCAGACCAATTTCCCTTATGAACATCAATGCAAAAATACTCAATAAAATTCTTGCCAACCGAATCCAAGAACACATCAAAACAATCCTCCACCATGATCAAGTGGGCTTTATTCCAGGGAAGCAGGGATGGTTGAATATACAGAAATCCATCAATGCAATCCACTACATACATAAACTCAAAGAAAAAAACCACATGGTCATTTCATTGGATGCTTAAAAAGCATTTGACAAAATTCAGCATCCTTTCATGCTTAAAGTCTTAGAAAGAACAGGATTTCAAGGCCCATACGTAAACATAGTAAAAGCAATATACAGCAAACTGGTAGATAACATCAACCTAGATGGAGAGAAACTTGAAGCAATCCGACTAAAATCAGGGACTAGACAAGGCTGCCCCCTCTCTCCTTGTCTTTTCAATATTGTATTTGAGGTACTAGCTAGGGCAATTAGACAACATAAGGAGGTCAAAGGGATACAAATTGGAAAGGAGGAAGTCAAACTATCACTATTTGCAGATGATATGATTATCTACCTAAGTGACCCAAAAAAACTCCACCAGAGAACTCCTACAGTTGATAAACAACTTCAGCAAAGTGACAGGTTATAACAATCAACTCCAGCAAATCAGTAGCCTTCCTATACTCAAAGGATAAGCAGGCTGAGAAAGAAATTAGGGAAATGACACCCTTCACAATAGCCACAAACAATATAAAGTACCTTGGTGTGACTCTGACCAAACAAGTGAAAGATCTGTATGACAAGAACTTAAGTCTCTGAAAAAGGAAATGGAAGAAGACTTCAGAAAATGGAAAAATCTTCCATGCTCATGGATTGGCAGGATTAATATAGTTAAAATGGCCATTTTGCCAAAAACAATATACAGATTCAATGCAATACCCATCAAAATCCCAACTCAGTTCATAGAGTTAGAAAGAGCAATTCTCAAATTTATGTGTAACATAATTTCTAAAATCGTTCTCTTTCCTTGAAAAAGTCAAGTTTCAGGATTCTGTAACTAAAAATAACATCATTAGTACACATGTACATATTTTTCTTCCTCTGTCTCCCCCCTTCTCATTTTTTCTCGCTTCTAAACTCCTCAAGGGCAACCTTCCCAGTGATCTGTTCCTCTTGGACAACTGCTTACTAGTTAAATCTTTTGTGCATGATTTGTTCACATCCAGTGGTCTGCCTATCTTTTTTTTTTCTACATTTCTTTTTATTAGAAACTGATTCTGGACTCACAAATTCTTTTCTCACATAATATATTCTGATTACAACTCCCCATCCTCCTACTCCTCCCAGTCCCCTGATGCATTTTGAATCCACTCTTTTTCTGTCTTTCATTAAAAAACAAACAGGCTTCAGTTGGATAATAAAATCAATCAATCAAACAAACAAACAAACAAACAAACAAAACCTAACACATTAGAAACAGGCCAAACAAACCTAAAGAAAAGAACCCAAGAGAAGGCACAAGAATCAGGTATTGAATAAAAACACTAAAGTGGCACCATAATATACAGGCACAGGATCTAGTACAGCCCAGTGCCGGCCCTCTGCACACTGTTTCAGTCTCTGTGAGTTCTTTCCCAGGCAGATTCATAGGGCCTTGTTTTCCTGGTGTCTTCCATTTCCTCTGGCTCTTATACTACCTGCCTCCTCTTCTACAGGGTTCCCTGAGTCCTGCAAGGAAAAAATTGATGGAGACATCCTGTTGCAAGGCTGAGTGTTGCATGATATCTGCATGATGTCTGGTTGTGACTCTCTAAACATAGTTCTGATATAACTCCAGTTGGCCTAAGGGACACAACACACAGCTCTCCTCCCTATTGTTTTTATATAGTAAATGTTATCACAATTCTGCCAGCTACCTAAATCAGAAATGACCTGTCTCCTCACCTCCTCCCTTTCAGAAGATTCCTTGCTTCTGTTTCTTAAATATCTCTCAGACATAGTTCTCTTTTGCCACCTGAAGTGGCATTGACTTTTCATTTATTGTTTCTGTCTATTAAAAATTCTTCCCGAGGACTTTTCAGAGGTGGCTTCTCTCACATGCAAATCTGTATGAACTATACTTTTTTAGAAGCAGCCAGTGTCTTATGTTTGATTAGTGTTTTTTGCTTGTTCAACTTTTGTTTGTAGAGAATGAAGTGCATGTAATATTTTCACCATGCTTGGTCCATCCACAAAGGCCAAGGACGGGCTCCCTCAGTTGCTTTGGAAGACCTCTAGAGGCTGTGATTGCACTCTCAACTGAGAAAGAATCAGGTCCTTCAAAACACCTTCCAAATAATTTTCAACATCTTCAGCTTTACAGATACATCATTTAGGATACGTTTTGTTACCTCTCTGTTTTTCATCAAACTTTGCATGCAATCTGCAGGCATGCCAACCCAGAAGGGGTTCCCAAACAGACCAGACCTTGCATTTTTGTCCATGTTGTTCTCATATTACAATACTTTCTTCATCATTCGTGGAACTGTGAAAGGCAGTCTGTTTTGGTTGAGTGAGACTTAACCTCTGGAGACCCAGTAGATATTCTACAAGGGTCAGACCCATTGGTTTCCAGACACAAGGCTTCTGACACAAGACCCTCAATTCCATAATCCTATGGCCATCAGTCACATTGGGCAATGCTCCAAGACCCTAATATTCTGTCTGGACTCCACCCCACAATCACCTGGCAATAGCCAGGTATGTTCCTCCCCATGGTTACCTGGCAATAGCAAGGTAGGTCCAGCCCACTATAAAAGGGTGATAAAAAGGAGTGTTTGCCCCCTCCTTTCTCTCTTCGTTTCTCTCTCCCTCTCTCTCTCTCTCTCTCTCTCTCTCTCTCTCTCTCTCTCTCTCTCTCTCACACACACACACACATATTCTCACACACACACACACACACACACACACACACACACACACACACACACACACATCTAGTCTCCTTGCTCCCCTCTCTCCCCATTCCCTTTTCTCTATTCCTTGTGGCCATGGCCTGCCTCTTTTTCTCTACCTTCTTTCTCTTTCTCTCTACTTTTCTACAAAAACTCTCAAAAACCATGAACTGCCTCCTCTCATCTGGACCTGCTGTGCTGGAGCAACTGAACAGGACTACCACCCAAGAGCTTCCTCTAATTTCCTGTTTAGGTCTCCCAGCATTCCCTGCTGTGGCCTCTAGCAACCCAAACCATCCACTGACCAAGCCAAGGACACTCTAGTCACTAGGACCCAGCCAGAGCTCTCCCCTGCCCCTTTTCCTTTGGCCCCAGGCCAGAGCCCAGCCCCACAGGCCCACACTCTTCAGCTCTTCCACAACATCCCTAGGTGTCAGCAATGTCAAAAGACTGAGGGCCTGTCATCCTCCGTGAGGCCCAAGGACCCACAAGCTCTGCCCTGCCTGATCCTGGAACAACCCATCAAGGACTGCCTTTCCCACTCCAGAGCAGAGTCTCTCGGATTTTCTTTTCTTTCTTTTTTTTTATTAAATACATTCTTTGTTTACATTACAAATGTCCCCGTTCCTGATCTCGACCCCCCCCCCGAAAATCCCCTAACCCATCTGCCCTCCCCCTGCTCACCAATCCAACCACTCCCGCTTCCCTGTCCTGGCATTCCTCTATTCCGGGGCATCTAGCCTTCTCAGGACCAAGGGCCTCTCTTCCCTTTGATGTTTAATGAATCCATCCTCTGCTACATATGCATCTGGAGCCATGGGTCCCTCCATGTGTACTCTTTGCTTCGTGGTTTAGTCCCTGGGAACTCTGGGGATAATGGGTAGTTCATATTGTTGTTCCCCCTGTGGTGCTGCAAACCCCTTCAGCTCCTTGGGTCCTTTCTCTAGCTCTTCCATTGGAGACCCTGTGCTCAGTTCAATGATTGCCTGAGAGTGTCTCCCTCTGTATTTGTCATGCACTGGCAGAGTCTCTCAGGAGACAGCTATATCAGGCTCTTGTCCCCAAGCACTTGTTGGTATCCACAATAGTGTCTGGGTTTGGTGACTGTATGTGGGATGGATCCCTAAGAAGAACAAAGTATAGATACTTTGATCCTTCTTAGAAGGGGAAACAAAGTACGCACAGAAGGAGATACAGAGAGAAAGTGTGGAACAGGAGCTGAGGGAAAAATCATCCAAAGACTGCCCCGCAGCTTTTCAAAACCCAACACCTGCCTGGTGGTTCTGTGGGGATATGCACAGTCCAACCATCAGCTTCTGCCTTGCCCAGTGACCCAAGGTCTGGGTGGGATGCGGGTCCTCCCCCCCTTTAACCCACAATTATTTATCACTCTTTATCCTCCAAGATTCAATTTTAAAGCAATTTCCTTGTTCTCTTTCCTGTATTCCATTTCACACCCCAGTCTGTTTCTGAGTGATGCCTATAATTCCATGCAAATAAACAGTTCCATAAATTTATACAATATAGTGAGTGATATGTTGTATAGTTTTGCCAATGTATAGAAAGAATAGAGTCACTTCCTGTGATATCAGATGGTAAATCAGTTTATAATCCAAAGCAAAGGTACCAATATGTGTCGGGAAACACAGATGAAAACCAAGTAGGATCAACTGTTCCTTGGGTTAGTGTCCATCAGTCTGTCATTATTTCTCAGTGATTTTTGTCATGTGAGATCTTAAGTTTCACTATATTTTATGTATGTGCTTTTATGATAGTTTTTTCAGATCATGAATCAAGATACTTGAAACCAAATAAAATCAATATTCCCAGAGGCTACTTTAATTTATTCAACTCCCTGCCCCATTCATAGCTCACTTTCACCATGAATCTTCTCACATTTTTGTAAATTCTAGATAAAATATGTTGAGAGGATAATTTTATAATGTCAACAACCAAATGGACAAAAGAGACAGAAAGTGTTTCTGAGAATTTCTCTTACTCTGGTATCAAGTACATCAATACTGCCAGACACAAATTGTGAAAATTCTAATAGAATTCAGTGTTATTTCCTCTGATTTTATTTTCTATGAAGTCATTTATCTCCAACAAGTTCAATGGCTCTATAAATCACCCACAAAGGACTTTACATATCCTAAATATCTATTTCTTCTTTTCAAATAAACATTATTCAATCTTTTGTGTCATATTTATTACAGTGTTGTTTGCTAGTTTGAACATTATCCTACTCAATAATTCTTATGCAATAGATATTTTTATAATTGTAATAAACTATCTATTTTGAATCTGTTATATTACAATATTAAAAAAAGAGGTGTGCCCTCAAAGGGTAAATGCCGAGTCAGACACTCAAGCTAGTTTTGTTATGATAAATTCTAGCCAGTAATATAGATTTATTCTATTTTTCCCATGACAATTAACTTGTATAATTATTTAATATTTGATAATGCCAGTTTCTCACCTAAATTCATTATTTTCTTCCCTACTTTTTATTACAAGGACTTGTGCATGGTCTTGTCTCATTTCATCTTTTGAAGAGCCCCTAATGACCGAATTCATCTATTAATTTAGAAAAATATTATATTTTTCAAGTGCTAATTTCCTTGTGGGTAAAAATGTTGTTATCATTATTAGTTTTATTTTCTGTAGCTCAGTCTAACATTTCTGTTTTGTTCCATTAACTACCAGAAATAATTTGTATGACAGTATCACTAAAGACAAACATAGTTTTTACTATTACATATTCTATATGCTAAGCCGAATATAATCATTAATGATGATATATGCATAACTAATACATGAATTCTTCATGAAATTTGCAGGCAAATGGATGAAACTATAAAATATCGCCCTATGTGAGGTAACACAGTCACAAAAGAACACGCATGGTATCTGCTCATTGATAAGCGGATATTGGGCAAAAAGCTCGAAATACCCATGATAAAATTCACAGGCCATATGAAGCTCAAGAAGAAGGAAGACCAAAGTGTGGGTGCTTCAGTCATTCTTAGAAGGGGGAACAAAATACAGTAGGTAGAGGGTGGGAGGAACTTTGGAGGAAGAGAGAAGGGAGAGAGGAAAAGGGGGAAAGGATCAGGTATGGGAGGAGGAGACAAGATGATATACAGAGTCAGGAAATTGAACAGAAGTGTGTAGCAATGGGGGATAGGAAACTAGGTGTAGCCACCAGAAAATCTCCAGTACTAGGAAAGCAAGAGGCACCCAGGACCCAAAGGGGATGAGACTAGCTGAAATGCCCAACTAAGGGGAGAGAGAACCTGTAGAGACCATATGCAGAGGTTAGGCAAGGTACCTGATTTCATCTCCAAAATTTTAACCCAGAATTGCTCCTATCTAAAGGAAATATGGGAACAAAGTATGGAGTAGAGACTGAAGGAAAAGCTGTCCAGAAGCTGTTCCACCTGGGGATCTATCCTATAAACAGACACCAAACCCAGACACTATTGCGGACGCCGAGAAGTGCTTGCTGACCGGAGCCTGATATAGCTGTCTCTGGAGAGGCTCTGCCAGAGCCTGAGAAATACAGAGGTGGATGCTTTAAGCCAACCACTGGACTGTGCATGGAGACCCCAATGAAGCACTTGGGGAAAGGACTGAAGTAGCTGAAGGTGTTTGCAACCCCATAGGAAGAACAACAATATCAACCATCTAGACGTCCCAGAGCTCTCAGGAGCCAAACCCACCAAAGCATATTCATGGAGGGACCCATGGCTACAGCTTCATATGTAGCAGAGGACAGTCTTATCTGGCATCAATGGGAAGAGAGGCCCTTGGTTCTGTGAAGTCTCAATGCCCCAGTGTAGGGGAATACCAGGGCAGTGAGGTGGGAGTGGGTAGGTGGGTAAGGGAGCACCCTCACAGAAGCATGGGCAGGGGGGATAAGAAGGGAGTTTGCTGAGGGGAAACCGGGAAAGGACATACATTTGAAATGTAAATAAATAAAATAGCCAATTAAAAATACAAGAATTAAGCATGAATATTCCCTGTGTATACTTTGCATATGCATAGTATCATATTTTCATCATTCATTTAATGACTATGTGGTGATTTGGCAAAAATATCAAGAGAATTATGTTTATGAGTATGTTATCATACTAATAAAATAATTCAAAACATCATAGTTTTTTCATAAAGAAAAAGTAGAGTGTTAAGAAAATTCATAAGATAGGAATATATATAATCTGAATTATGGTGAGGGGAGGAAGCTTGTTAGGAAGAGAGACTGGAAAGCCCTCTGAAACATAAAGGATGCCAACTGGGTACTTCTCAAGCTCCAAAGAGCCCACTTAGGTGTCTGGAGAGAGATGGCTAAGCAGTTAAGAGCACTGACTGCTCTTCCAAAGGTCCTGAGTTCAAATCCCACCAACCACATGGTATCTCACCACCATCTGTTAACAAGATCTGATTCCTTCTTCTGGAGTGTCCGACAACAGCTATAGTGTACTTACATATAACAAATAAAATTTTAAAAAAAAATTTAAAAAATACTAAACTATGTTCAAAGCTGCTATCTAGATGATGGCTAAGGGCATGGGCATGTATAGAATCAGGTGTGAGAACTAGCATTAAGAAAATATTGTCCCCTGGGGCATAGACGCTCTTAAGCAGCTAGGGAAATGCCTCACTGACAAAGGAGGGTAAGAAGTTTCTTTTGATTGGAGTAGCCATTTCGATTTTCAAAAGAAAGAAAATTACGTGACTGGTATGCCCCGTGTTTTATAGATTTTGCCTTGCAGCCTATAATGCCACTGTTAGTCTTTTTCTCCAAAATCAACTTTTAATACTTTTTCTTGATGCCTCTTGAAGCATTTATGATTTCAAAAAGAAAATAAGGTCTTTTGAGATATAGTAGGATGGCATTTCATATGTGTGATAGTTCTTTGTTTTTTGTATTTTCTTATTAAACCTGGGCTAAGTAGTGTTTTCTCAACTTGATTCAAGATGGAGTCACTCGGAAAGAAAGCATCTTAATTGAGACAATGCCTCCATAGGATAGACCTGTAGACAAATCTATAGGGCATTTTCATGGTTAATGATCGATGTGGGAGAGCCAAGCCTTTGGTAACTAGGCTATCATTGGGCAAGCAGAGCAAGCCATGAGGAACAAGCCAGCACTCTTCCATGGCCTCTTCATCAGCTCCTGCATCCAGGTTCCTGCCCTGCTTCAGTTCTGGCCCTATCTTCCTTTGATAATGGAATATAATGAGGAAGTGTAAGCAAATTAAACCCTTTCCTCCCCAAGCTGATTTTGGTCATAGTGTTGTATCACACTAATCAAAACACTAACTGAAACAAGTCTATAAGGGGAGAGGATGATGTTTGTGATTTATAAAATTAAATCTTTTTAAAATTGGAACAAATTGCAATAAACACAGCCAGCATTTATCAAATTGCATAATGAACTAGTGATGTTTTATCCTCGCTATTGCTTTCTCTTCCATCTTTGCTTCTTTTTACTGCATTTAAACTAATTTGCAAGAGTATTTATTTCTATTTTAATAACATGGTATCACTGTCCTCCCAGATGTATATTGATTTGCTTTTGATCATCTAGCATCTAAGCTACCTCTAGGTCATACAGGAAAAGAAACCCACTGCAATGCGGAGAGCTGTGTACCTGGAACACAGGGTAAGATCTGAGGCTTTGCTCAAATATCAGGGATTCTAGAAGCATCCCTGGCCTTTAGGTCAGAGCCAACATTTTTATGAGTAGAAACTGTTAGTATTTTCATTTAATGCAAATAAACATATGTTTTTGGACTACCTATATAAACCTGGACAACCTCTAAAATTTGTATGTAAGAAATTCCAAGAAAATGTACAAATATCCTTAGTTATAGAGTTGAATTCAAAATATGGCTCTCAAATTAGAAAAAAATGAAGCTGTGAAACATACATCGAAAATAAACCTCTGCTACTGTTCAGGCTAATTACATACTTGATACACACTGATGCATGTTTTATTGTTAGTTTATTCAATCGTGGATTTTCCATTTCCTTTACTTTTTAGCAGTCACTAGCCTGAGTTTTCTAAGGCATAGATTGTCTTCATTGATGTCAACATGCCTTTGCAGGCAATGTTACAGATAGGTTTATTTTGTAAGCCAGTGCAGACATTATGGTGGGTACTTACTGTATCTTCTACTAAATTGTGAACAAAAACTACCAGGAGATCTTAGTTTTCACTATTGGAAACTAAAAGGGTCTAATATATTCAAAGGATTCAACAAACTGAGAATGACGGACATGACAGGAGCATGCATTTAATTCAATGCTTTGCAGAGATACATGATCAAAGTTCTGTGTGTGGCTTGTCCTTTGGAATGGCCCGGATTATTTATTTTTAAGTAAGAAACAACAATGGAGCGAACAACTGCAATTAAGAAAAAAATCTTGAGATACAAGGGGACCTATGTGTCCTGGGTTAAGGCACATGCAAGTATTACACAACATTCTAAATACAGTATGAGAGGAACAGTTAAAGACCCTGGAATAATGATCTGTCTCTCAAAAATGGGTTGTTAACAGTTCTGTGTTTACAAATGGCATTGATGAAACAATCTTTATCTTTAAAGAATTTTATAGAAATGATTTTAGCACCATCACTAAAAGAAAAGTAATAATATTTTAGCCCTGCCTATCTCCAGTCTTGGAATAACAACAGAAGCATAGCACCTTTCAATACCTAAAGAATAAACAAGAATATGAAATCTATCCCAGCTTGTAGAGATGAGGTAGCTCATGCTAAGAAATGTTGGGTCATATTTTCTTTCAAAAGTTCTAATTCCAATCCTCACATTTTATTTGATTAATCATTACAACTCTGGGTTTCTAGTTCTTTTCTTTATGATGAGCTTCAGAAAAATGAGACTGTGCCTGTGGGGGAGTCTCAACATTCATTACTAGGCATATGGGTTAGAAAATTGTGTGGGTAATTGTTCTTTTTTCATCTAATATCTTCTTATATAAGAAACCCCAAATATAACTTCTATCTGTATTGAAAGATTACATCAAAAAGAAAAATGTTACTCTTAAATTTGAATGAGGAAAAAACTGTGTATCAGTCTTTGCAAAATAAATTGTAAGGCTGAAGAAATTTCATGGATTTTTTTTCCTCCTAAAAGTCAATGACTATGTTATTTAAAGATATCATTTAAGACAGTGGAAACTGTTATATTATATTCACCTTAAACTTTTTCTATAATGTTAGTATAATATTAAGACATGCATGGGTGTGTTCATTAGACTGATGATATGGCAATAAGAGGACACAGGGGGCATTATTCTCTTCTTTTCAGACTGAAGCCAAGCAAAACAACATGTGCTGAGGCTTTACATACCCCATCATGTAAGCTACCTGCTAGAAAGAAGAATTTTCTCATAAATACTAAGCAACTTATTCATTACAGTGAAATGAGTTGATGAAAACATATTTATTTTTAATCAGTTTACTTTTTGTAAAGATGGTCATTGTCGTTGATTGTTTTAATCTAACTGCCATATTGAAAAAAATTAAGTCAACTAAATTTGAGGATTGTAAGTAAAATAAATATTCTGAAGGATAAGGTGGTCAGGCACTTCAGATTGTATGTACAAAGCTGATGCAGGACCAGCCATTACTTCAAGAGTCTCAGGATGAACTTCAAACAGTCACAGTTCTGGCGGTGGTCATTGATGGTCGTGCTCATGGTCGATACTTCTGGGCTTCTGTTACATGAAACAAACTGGCCCAATCTCAAGGCCAAATTCCTGGTCTGCATTGCCAATATCCACAGGACCAACATCTATGATGGGCAAGCGGGCCACATTCTGTGTTCTGTATTCAAAGACAGTCTTGCCTATATTTCCATTTCGCTTCTGAAATTCAAGAGGACAATGGATAAATAGTCTATATATCCAAGAAGTTACACAGGAACACCCCCACCCTAGGTGTGTGTGCAATGTAACCTTTTTTATTGGATATTTTATTTATTTGTATTTCAAATGTTCTACCCTTTCCCAGTTTCCCCTCCAGAAACCCCCTATCCTATCCCTCCTCCCTGGCTTCTATAAGGGTGCTACTCCACCTAACCTTTTAAAATTCAAAAGCAGTGAATGTTCAGCTCTGGTAAGTATGAACCAATGTGTGTGGCAGAAAGGAGAAGTACAAATCAATGATTCTCTTTTTCAGACCTCTTAAAGCTTATGATTGAAAGTGAGTCGGAACCTAACCTTGCTTAAGAGAGAGAGAAGCACAGTCCAAAATGCACTTACAGAGCAGGTGTCTTGAAGAACTGTGTATCTGAATCTGAGGTTTCCTTCTCCTTTTATTTCTAAGTCATTTGACCCTTTAAGAACCACAGCTTTCTTGAGGTTTTTAGCTTGATCATCCATATATCCAACAGTGTTCTTACAGATGTAAGTAAGGTTCTGGGAGGCTTCTTTTGATAAAAGGCGCAAAAAGGTCATTTGAGTAATAGCTGTGTTAGGGGACTGGTAATCTCCATATGTGAACTAGAGAAATGAAAGAAATTTATGTAACATGACATACTAAAGGGGTTCATCATACCATGCAAAGAGCTGATTCCAGATAGATCAATAGATGACTAACTATAGTCATCAGACTAAAGGTAAATCAGCTTTAAAGAACATTTCTTGATGTCCATATAATAAACTATTTTATTTATTAAAAGGAAAATATTTTCAAATATCTATCCAAAGTCATAAGTACCTGTGTCCTTATGACCTCAAGAGGTGAAAAGCTAAAAGATTTTAATTTCCAAGAGAAAGGTTAAATACTTTTAAATCTGCTTTAATTATATATATAATTATATATATAAACATATATATAATATATATATATTATACTTAATAAATACAACTCAAGTTTATCACTAATTAGAATAAAAATATAAATTAAGTATAGGTATAAATCCATTTTACTCAATAATTACATATATGTCAGAAACACTATTTTCTATAGCACAAGTTATCAAAACTCATTCCCAACTGACTCTTCCCTATTCATTTTCAGCTTTCAGTACTGTTTCCAATAGTCTCATTGTGGTCTCAGTATTATTTTGGTTAAAGCACATTTCAGCCATTTATATTTAAATTCAGCCATTTATGATATGTTAAATTAAATTTTCACTAAATGATAGTAGATTGTAACTTATCATATACAGAATTATAACACTTCCATAATATGTTGACTGCGTCAAGGTTAGAGGCAGAGGGTGAAAGCTGGAATGAAATATTCATATTATAATAGGACAACTAAGATCTGATGAAACTCTGAACCAATTAGACCATAATAGAAATATTATGTAGACAGGAATTCAGAAAATTTGTCATATATTCACCTAATTAAAATAATGGCTTAAATACTTCACAGGTTTCAAAGGATTTCATTATTCAATAATGTATCTAATATGTATATTTTTCAGATACTATACTAACCACTAACATTAATAGTGATGAGGAGGTCAGCTTCATCGCCTTTAAGTTAAAGTAGCAAAAGGGTTTTAAAAGGTTTAGTAGTTTTTTAAATTTTAATTGTGACCCAACTCTCCTGGAGTTGAGACAAGACCACTTCCCACTGTCCTCCATAGTCAGCAACATGTAATAAGGGAACTAATATTAAAAAGTATTTAATTCTACTAAAACAAAAAATTAATTATATGCTTGTATGAGTTACATCATGGTAAAACTTGTTTAGGCAATGGTTTTGCAATGATATCTAATGAGAACATATCACTTAAAAGTAATCATAATATATTTAATATAGTCAAACAATAATAGCATCATTTTAATAAGTATGAAAACATAATAAATAACAAAAATTAAAAATAAAATTCTGGGTAAACATATTAAATCACCTGAGATCCTCTATTCATGTCAAGACCATACCACACAGGCTTATTGTCCAGGGATTTGCTGGCCCACCAAGTTTTACGGGGAACACTGGCTGGGTTTGCTGAAATACATGTCTCTCCTGTTTCCATATTGCAGTAAACTTTGATTGCATCTTCAGCTGATCCCTGGTTAGGATCAATCCAATATTCACCTATTTTCCAAGATAGAAATATGTGCTGAGTAAAGATTATCTCAAATATGATTGTGAGTCTCTAAAATAATCAGCAGAGATTTGGTCCTGTATTCAAAATATAATTAGTAAGGGTCTTGGAAGAAGGCTTAGCAAGTGAAGTGTTTCCATGTCAGCATGAAGACTTGAGTTTGGATCCCCAAAATGTTTACAAAGGCTAGTTGGGTATCGTGGCCCTCTTGCAATCTCAGCATGTGGAATTATGGGAACAGGAGATCCCTAGAGTGAGCCAACTTGCTAGACTAGCTAAAAAGGTAAACTGTGGACTCAGCTAAAAACCCCATCTTACATTATAAGATATACAGTAATTAAAGAAGACATCTCATGTCAACCATCTCCACATGTTTTCACATACAGCCACATACATGTGACACACAAATACACATGCATGTAGACACTCACATATATACATAGGGGAAAATGTAATTAAGCCCTGAGGTCCTTCTTCATGCTAACTGCTGTTCAAAAGCACTTTTACAAATCATGAACTTAAGACTCAAAACATCCAAGTGATTTTTAAACCAAGATAGTGCCTTTTATGTTTGATCTATAATTACATAAATATACAAACAAATGTATTTATTCACATTTGTTTATAGAGATCTATATACATGCAAATACTATTACACATAAATACAAAATAAAATTTCACATAAAATGGAAGGAAAGTGGTGAGATATAAATAGTACAAGAGTATTCTTTAGATAGAACATTTTTAGTTGTCTGTGTTGATGTCAAAGTACAAAGTTAACTGAAACCCTGGTATTTCCCAACTTATTCAGATGCTCTTAGAGTACCCTTTTCTGGTCTAATTCATTTAAAATTATTGAAGAAGGAAAACTAAGAAAACTGCCGTAGAACTTAGGCAGAAACACTATTCCATTCCAAACTGCCATAAAAGCTCACTACACATGACCCTGCCAGGCAGGATAGTAAAGGATTGGCAGGTCATTCAAGCGCAATACATCGATTCCATACACAAATCAATCAGGGAACCATGTTCTTTACTGGCCTCTCAATGATTTACCTAAGTAAAACTTTGAATGATGATGTAGGTAAGGAAGTATCTTTAATTATGCATCAGCAAGAATTATATACATGGATGGTGCCATTTCCTCAAACTTGCTTTTTTGATATGATGTGGCATTTATTATATATGCTATCTATCATCTTTTCATGTAATCGACCCAACAACAAAACTCTAAGTTCTAGATAAATGCTCAACAATTTATCTTTGTGTCTATCATTAATTATAAAGTTAAAAATACATTTTAGGAAGCAGTTGAGAATAACTCAAGGCAAGCGCCATGTTTTACTGCATCAGGCCCCTGTCTACTCACCGCTCTGCTTTGTAGGATGGCAAAGCTTTAAATCATCACAAGTGCGGGCTGGGTGCTTCTTGGAACCGTCAGGGCTACGCATGGTTTCAATCTGACTACTGAGAGACTTCAGGGTAAGATGGACCACAGGGTCAGTTTTGTTTGTGTCATCTGGAGCTGCCTGGTCTTCTGTAAACTCTGGAAGTGGATCTGGCATGTTCTCATCATAGTGTCCCATGATATCACCAAGAGCAGCAGTAAGATGGCCAGGAGGACCTGGAGGCCCAGGAGGCCCAGGTTCACCAGGAGGGCCCTAATTAAAAAAAATTGAGAAGACATTTAATAGCATTTTTTTCTTTTTTTACTAAATTGCTACTACGCTGTGTGGGGGACAGTTACAACTTGGCACAAGAATAAGTCAGTACTGAAGAAGTGTGATTCATGCTTCTTAAACGGGCAGGGCTAGCCTGTCAAGTGATAACATTGCAAAATGAGAAGTGATGTGGAACTGCTTTTCAAGGAAAGTATCTACCAGTCAGGCTCTGAGATAAACAAAGCTTAAAGCCAAACTCTTTGCTTTGATGTCTTCTTTGAAGATATAATGTATTTCATGTGAAGCATTTTCAGAGTTACATTCTTTTCAAAACAATTTTGAGCAAGATACAACTGGAATTTTTTAACAGAGCTATGGGCAGAAGGCAGAAAAAAATGCCAGTATGTGAGAGTCTGTTCTACATATCTGCATCTAAATACCAGGATAATAACCACAAGACCCACAGTAGAGAACTTGTTGGTTTGTTCAAATCAAGAAAAAACACAGGAGGCTTTGTTGTATGTATTTGAATTATGATAAATGTAAAAATTCTCTGTTCTGAATAAAGCCAAGGAAAGTTTTCCATTATCCTTTTTATAGTCTTAAAAGTATCTCCTGTTCTTCTCTTTTCAGGGGAGAACTGATAGAATGTGACCACTCAGATAAACCCAAAACGGGGGCAAAGATTACAAGCTGAGTACTCTCCATTAATTCCTCTGAATTTCAGTGGAAGGTCTCAAGAGTCTTGAAAGAGCCAAGTCACAACTGAAGAGACACACCTCAGGTAAAGAGCACAACCCTTAGTGTCAGAGGCTGAAGTGTTAGTACTAACTCTGCCACTCAACCGAGGCTTCAGGGAAGGCGTTCAAACCTCTGTGCCAGTGCTTTCTGATTCTCAAAAGACTGATGACAAGGAGAAAGACAGATGATGGATAGATAGATAGATAGATAGATAGATAGATAGATAGATAGATAGATAATTGATTTTCTGGGAGATCATCAGAATTTTACACATCCTACAGTAATCTGAAAGGAAGAGTTCCATCTCTGTAAGACCACAGAGGCATATACGAAAGTAAAACAAGTGCCACACAAGTCAAACTGAAGTACTAAAACTGAAACTTTCTTGGCTATAAGAAGAATGAGCCTCTATAGCCACATAATAAATAATAAATATTCAAATATTCAATGGCACTGTCACTGAGAAAATAAAGACTATGATGGTAAGGTCAGATAAATAAAATCAAAGACGTATCAGACAAGCTTTAAATGTACAGAGTAGGGCTGTGTGTCAATAGATGCTGAGGACAGAGACTAACAAACAGGGTTTAAGTGTTTGATATTATCTTAAACTAAATACAATTAGATTTTTAATTGAAAACTGAAAATTGAAACCTTAAATGTCATGTTGTGGAAGAAAACTTTCAAACTCATTTTGAGATTTTGTTTCAAGCTCCTGTTGCCCTGGCATCCCTGCCATGCAGGACTGTGCCATGAACTACGATGTAAATAAACCCTTTCTTAACTTGATTTTGTCAGAGTTCTTAACAGCAACAGGAAAGCAAACTAAGACTATTGTAACTTCAGACAATGCAATGATTATCAAACTTTGATAAGAATGCAATTATAGATTGATATTTAACCACAGTGTAATATCAATTCAAGGGCCTGGTATCTTGAATTCTCATTTTATATGCTCCAAATACCATGCATTAAAAGACTTGAAATAATTACTTAAGTAGATAACCTCGTTGTGGCTTCTAGGTTTATATAAGAGTCTCTTAAAACTCTTGTTGGCAAGGTTCCACAGTTGCTTTTGGATAGACTCCATTTTGGCAAAAGCATCTTCCATGCAAACACTTTTGACCTTACCTCTGGTCCTGCTTCTCCTACACTGCCCCGCACACCAGGAGGTCCAATTGGTCCAAGAGGCCCAGGGTTTCCTTCTTTTCCTGAAGGACCTACTGGTCCTGGAGGACCCTGTCAGAACACAAAAAAATGTGTTTTAGAAGAAAGACTGGATAATGTCTTTCTAATAAAAGAAAAAGAACAGTTATAGAGATGGATTAATTGCCCTGATTGCTAAGATTCTAGTCTTAATAACTAATAAGTCACCTTTCAGCATTTTGTTATATTTACAATTTCACTGTGTGTAAACTGTCCATCACTAATTGTGGGTAAAGGACCAAAAGAAGGTCAAAATGCTGACAAGCTAGTCACCAACTTTCATTGGTAGCAACTGTTTCATCAAATAGTTAATAAACTTAGTTGAAAATTCAGTGGATTTAGTGGGAAATGATGTAAACTGAGTGTTTGCTATGGTTGAAACCAGTACTTACACCAACTAACCACATCAAACCATAGCACTTTCCCTAATATTATTTTCACTTTAAGTCTATTTACTTAGTACTTAAATATAACAGATTTGTTTTGCTAGTTAATCTTTCTAATTTTTTATTTATTTCCCCAAGTATTTGTGTGAATAGTCTTCGGACACCAATGACTTATAAGAAGCAGCATATATATGAATTTAGAATTTCTAAAAGCCTCAAGTATTGGTTCTCTACTATGATTTGCTTCAAAATTTTCTTTTAATAAGCTTCTAGGGATTTATCACAATTAAAGGAAAAATGTCTATCTTCAAAATTTATTCTGCTTCATAAGCAGTCCAATCATCTCAAAGAAGTTTCATTTAGTGAAAACTTAACCATAAATATGAAGTTGAATAGAAACACATGTAAAACCTAGGCAATAGATTTTAAGACATGAAATATGCCATACATCAGGATATTTCTATTCATAATACTTGATAAGTTTGTCCTGTAAATTTTCTGCCAACATCAGATAACATGAACGAATAAATGTTTAATAATAGAAATATTGTATTGAAAAAAACAGTATGTCATGCACATCTGAAGCTTAATAGTTTCTGTTACTTACTCTTGGGCCAAAAGGTCCAGGAATGCCAGCACTTCCTTGTTCACCATTTGGACCCTACAGATAACGAATAATGAAAGTGTTGCTAAAACATCTAAATCTGTATTGTGCTGTATTTTATCTTTAAAAGTATGCTGTCACTAATATTAGCTCTCCGAACAAAACCATTGATTTCTTTAACATCTGACTAATAGCAACGAGAGCTATGTAGTTAAAGTGCCATGTAGCTTTTTGCATTATTTCTTCCCCACAATGTTTTAGCTTATAAATAGGTAGCTATATTTAGGTAACTATATAATTGTCCATAATGATAATTTTAAAGTTAAAATGATATATAAAACACCTATCTATTCCATAAATGTTTCTGTCAATTTATCAATATATTCTCATGCAGGAAAGGACAGCACTTAAGAAATAACTTACAGGTGGTCCAGGAAGACCCTGAAGGCCAGTGAATCCTCTGTGGCCTTTCTGACCTCGGTCACCTCTGTCTCCGTTGTCACCCTTGTCACCTCGAGGTCCTTGTGGTCCCTAGTCATAGTGAATCATGGACATTAATTAAGACTACAATTTGCTGCAATTTTACTCCTTATGGTTATATTTATTATTATTTTTAAATATTTTCTCTGAAATTAAAATTTAAAATTAGTTATACTTTACATGCTTCCTCTAGGAGTGCTAAATTTACATATGCAAATAAACTGATGGGCTAGGACTGCTGAAACTGGCTAAATAGGTGTATTTGTATCTCAGGATAACCAATAGCCACCAAGTTGGAAGCAACTGCCTGGGAAAGGATTGGGGACCTTTGATTTCCCAGGATCCCATACTCTCTGGCCCTCCTAGCTTCTGTTTATCTCAAGCAAGAAAGCTGTTCTTGCTCTCAGAGACCCTTGGTTTTCCCCATATCAGTTTCAAACTTAATTCTCTTGTAATTTTTTTTAATGCAGCTTTAAACCACACTGTTAACGACATTATTTCTTTGTAATAAAATCTTTCAAAATCTGTCTTTTGACTTTCCGGAATATTCCTCACTGCTAGCTACCACACTATCACACTATATAGCTACTACCATCTCACAGAGTCTCTGGCTCCTAGGAATCAGTAGTTTTCCAATAGTCTTTATTCCCCACCCCTGCTATTTATGAATCTTAAGTATATTTTCCCTTTGGGTGTGTATTTTACCGAAGAAAAAATATATTTGTTCAGAAAACAGATCTTACAGGCAAACCACGCTTTCCAGCTCGACCAGGTGGTCCTACAGGGCCTCGAGAACCCTAGAAAAAATTTCATAAAACTTAGTATCTTAAAGTATAAATATACACAGGAATATAAATCTAGGAGTAACATCTCAATATAAACAGATATAAATATCATGTACACATTGATGTCTGTCAAATGTTTCTGTATCAGGTAAGAATGCACTAACTCCAGTAACACATTACAGTGATCTTTAAGTATTAGCTTGACCAAATGAAGTTCCCCTTAGTTTTCTGTAAATGACATTGATTTAAATGTATTATAGTTCCTATAAATCACAACCTGTTTACATAATTAAAGTAACTATATCAGGATCAAATCCATGTTCAAAAGCATTTTTTATTTTCTATATTCTTTGTATACATTCTGAATGCTTTCCCCTTTCCCGGTTTTCCCCTCGCCATCGGTCTCATAGGCCCTCTTCCCTCCACCCTTTTCCCAATCACCCCCTTCCCATTTCCCTGTCCTGGTATTCCCCTATAATGCTGGATCAACTCTTTTCACAACCAGGGCCCTCTCTTTCCCTCTTTTTGGGTATCCTTTGATATACTAACTTTGACTTGAGAATTCAAAAGCAAATTTGTTTTAAAACTAAGTATATACTTTAATGCATAATTTTCTGTCATTACTTAGAGTCCTCAACTAACAATATAATCAGGATTGAACACGTATACACATATTTACAGGATAGTATATCAGTATCATATAACTGTCAATGTGAAGTTAACATTCTTACTGGTTCTCCTCTTTGTCCCGCATCTCCAGGGGCACCAACAGGGCCAGGAGTCCCAGGGGCACCCTGAGAACCTGGTAGACCAGCAGGTCCGGGATCTCCACGGTCACCCTGACAAAAAATAGGTTATTTTCCTTTAAATATTTATTCTATAAGAGCAATAATATTAAATCTTGCTCATATTATTCAAAATATGGAAATATGCCCTTTAAAACATGTTTCTTTACTATTTTGCATAATTATTTACTTTTGTTCACTCGTGAATAAGTTAAATTCACAAGCATAGGACTGGTCCACCTTGGCTTTAGATCTTATCCACCCTCAATTCCTGTTGTTCCCTAAGTCCAGAATGTTAGAAAACAGGAGTATTCATCTCCAGAACTGAACATTTCCTAGCCTAATTTCATAGACTAGCAATCTTCAAAGAAGTATTCGCTTTTGTAACACACAATGTAATTTCACAGTGGAAACCACTCATCCATTTTTCAGATCCATACCAAGTCTCTCAGAACACTCGTTCTGAGCATTACTAACTTACTTCCCATTTTTAAGGAGTTCTTCCACTACCTTATGGAAGAATAGCAGTTACCATGCTAGCTGCAATCCTCATATGATGTAATAACCTCAAAGGCAATGATGGAGGCGCGAACAGCGCTGTCTTCAGATTGCATATCTCACTTGGAATAATTAGGGGAAAAAACAGGCCTCCCCTCATTTCACTCAGACAGCCCCATGTGACAGGGCTACAAATGACATCTCAATATGGAAGCACAGGTAAGATTAGAGTGGCAGGAGTATGTATGGAAACAACCAGTAACTCAAAAAAATAGAGCCAAACGTTATTTTCTGACAGAAATTAACTCTAACTTGGCTCATTAATTTGGCAGATAGAGAGAACACTGGATTCTAAGTTAAAGAACACACATACAATAAACTGAAGGAACGACTTTGAAAAGTAGGTTGTTTAAAGCACTCATGCAATTCTAATTTATAGGTAATTTCCTAAGGCAATTGTAATTTATAGGAAATAGTCTGTGTCATAAATATTTAACGTTGTGATTAAACTGAAACAGCAATTTAAAGTCCACATAGATGTTCATGGTGCAGTAATAATCTTTCTGGAAGTGAATATCAAGACCTTTGGATATTTTCTGCATTATGTGAGTACACCAGCAAAGGCAAAGGTTCCAGATGTCAGAAAATTTCTATGGCTGTGTTAGATAAGGAAAGCCTTAGCCCTGGATTTCTCCAAACTTTTCCATCTCCCTATTAATAGTATAATAGCATTCTTGTGTGCTTACCCTGAAGAAAAATTTTAAGCCTATAAATACTTGCACTAAGCATATTTAAGTATTTGGAAACAGATTCAGAACATTCAGCATCACACAGCTGGTTTGCTGTTAGGGGCCAGATCTGTTGTTTCCTTACTAACAGTTGTGTAACCACCAAAGGAGACTCAGATGCTGTCATACCTTGGAAAATTATCAGCTCAACACGAGGTTAATTTAAAAATACACATCACATCTACAGTTTAGAATGCATCATTGCTTATATCCTTGTAAGTTACTTTCTTCAGAGAATAAGTAGAACAATGTAGATGTCACTGTGTGAGTGATACAGAAATTTAGAACATCCATTCACATCTTTGTCCAAGGCCTCACCTTACACCAAATATGAAAGCAATTTTGTATCTTGCTTTTGAAAACATGTATTATCCTTTATCATGCATTCATATATTATTTCATTTACAAGATTATCCAAGGTTATGACCTTGCTAAAATGTTTGCCATCAGAAAATAGGAGTTGCACTGTGGTTATAGGGATAGAGAGTATTTTTATTAAAGTTATTATTACACTAGAATCACAATGATTTCATGCTTATGTGGTTCTAATATTCTAATCAGTATTAAACGTACCCGTTCTCCAACAGCACCGTCCCGTCCTGGGGTACCATCATTACCAGCCGGACCCTAAAAAGGAATAGTGTAAGACACAGCTTCCTGAGGAGGCTTTTAAACTCTCAGACAGTTGACCAGAAACTGACCAGAAACTTGGCAGAAGAGAAATGGCTCCTAACTCTTTTTATTGTCAACTGATTGAAAAGTTACCATATTCTTATTTATTCCTATTGTTCAAGTCTAGTTCTCATTAAGGAAAAAAATCCTCAGATGCATGGAAATAGATGACAATTACAGTGTCCCTATTTTGCATTTTGCCTGAATTCTCACTTTCTATATCCAAATAATATTTTTAAGGTTTTGAAACTATATGACTACGTTCATGTTATATAAGATCAAGATAATTACACATAATCTTTAAAATCATTGATTAATTCTTTCAGGAAAATGTGATCCTTAGGTAATTCGCTCATTAAGCTGTTGAACAGAGGGTATTCTATTCTTTGGCTTCTCAAATTGCCAGTTACAGCCTTATTTCCTTGAAAAAGAGACTAAAGGGATATGACAACCATAATGTTACTTAAGAATGATAAGAAAAGCATCCTCTACTTCCTTTCCCTTATTCATAAGCTGTAATAGTTTCATTAATCCTATCTCCATAAAACTTGGCAATTTTGATAAATATCCCATTTCATTATAAAATAATAACAAGGAGGAAGATGAATGGCTGTATCCTTCCACCTTCAAAACAATTTCCAAAAGCTAATTTAACTAAAATGCTCACTTCAGCTTTTCTAAAATTCAGTAGAAAGGCACTAATTCTGCTTCTCTATCACTTAGCCAAATCTCTAGGGAAACACAGCACATCAGACAGCATGATAGACATATTTCTTAAGCTCATGTGTGCAATCCATTTCTAAACATCTCCATCAATTTGATAATGAAAGAACTATACCACTCATACATAACTAAAATGAATGTATTTTTGCTAAGGACCATAGCACTCACTTCTGGTCCAGGTTCCCCTACAGGACCATTGGAACCTGGAGGTCCTACAGGTCCAGGGGGACCTTTATCTCCTGTCGCACCAGTTGGTCCTACTTTTCCTGGTGTACCCTGAAATTAAAACACAAGTAGGTAAATCACTGCAGAAGAAATGTAGAAATACCAGTTTCCATAAGTTCCATTTATTCAGAAGTACTTCAATCTCTCCTCCAATATAAATAACTGTCCAGTATCCTATAACATCCACGAATGCTTAAAGGCATGCCTACTTCTTATCACATTGCTCATGACATATCCAAGAGACCAAAATCATCCTGCATCTCCTGTTTAGGAATGCATTTTGTGTTTAAAACATTTGTAGTCAATTCTGACTCTGCTTCTGTTTCCTGTATCACTTCAAAATTATATATACCTTTATCACTCCCTCTTTTTCTGCTCATTTTTTTTAAAAAATGTGTTCAGTACTTTAGACTCATCATTGAAAACTTTACTTTCCGATTCGTGGCTCAATTCTGATATCACAAAGACAAACTTTAACTTCAAATTTGTTCACATCATATTTCTATGGTCTGTTGGATTCCCATACTGGGAGTCCACATTCCACATAAAAACACCATGTCCCCACTGGTAAAATCTAGTTGCTTTAGAGTTTTTAAAGAGTGAAACTTTCCTCAGTACTCCAAATAATATAAGACCCCCCAAGCACTCAAAAGAAACAAGGGATTATAGTTCAACCACAATCACTTCTGATGTGACTTTAGTTCAGCTATGTCTCCTCTTTGGTTGTTTACTGTGCAGTATGGCTGTTTCGTTAAGGATGTTTATTTTAAAAGATAGCACCAATCCATCAGGAAGTAATCTTACTTCTCTAGCACCAGGCATAAGTTTTATCTTTGAAGAAATACCAGGCATCAGTTTTATCTTTGAAGAATTACTGAGTCACCAAAAATCCAAACATTTATTATCTATATCTCTTGACCCAAGTTGAGCAGAATGTTTGTCAAGTTTGTTAAGCACTTAACATTTAAGACCAAAAGGTTTTTAAAAGCTAAAAACTAATGTCAGCTTAAGATTGTTTGAACCAACTTATTAAGCAAAACAAACCAATTCTTTCTGAAAAAAAAATATCAGATGAACACTGAACAACATAGCTACGTACCGCTGGGCCAGGAAGGCCAGGCATTCCCCGCTCCCCACGCTGTCCAGGCATTCCAACAATTCCTCTTTGCCCAGTTGTACCAGCAGGACCAGGAGGACCATCTGGACCCTAATGGTGATAGACTATAGTTACTACCATAAAGGATGAATCCATATCTAAGGAAATTATATAGTTAACTCAGGCTTTATAGAATTTGGAGAGTTATGAGAAAAAACAAAAACAGCAACACAAAACTTCTCATTTCATCCAAGCATGAATGTGAACACTTTGAGTTTTAACATAGCCTCTGACATTATTAAACACTTGAAGAGGAACTTGCTAGCTAATAAAAATAAAAAGATAGAGCTATTCCAAAAACTCAATTATTTCCTTTTAAAAGAACAAAAAGAAAATTTAAAGGATTATACTTCTAAACAATGTTAATATTTAGTCTTCACATAGAAAAACATTCAACAAAGAAGGTTTAGCTTTAGAAAACCAAGTTCTTTACCATTTTGTACTTCTATACATACACTTTTATACCAGAGAATTAAAAATTGAAACTTAGTGAAATGAAAACATTTAGGAATATCTCCATAATAATAATTTCATAAGTTTTATAACAGGCATTATTACAAGTTTCTTCTTATAAATGTTTCAGTTGAGGTGAAACAGATGCCAAACTTACAGGTTGTCCATCTTCTCCTGGGTCCCCTTTGTCACCTGGGCTACCAGGTGGGCCAGCTGGTCCTCTATCACCTACTCGCCCATGAGAGCCAGGGTCCCCACGAAGACCAGGAGGTCCTTCCTTCCCAGGCTCTCCTATGGGCCCTGCAGGTCCTGGAGCTCCCTGGTATTATACAGAAAGAAGAAATAAGGAAAGAAAAGTGGAATTCAAGAAGAATGGGCTGAGAAGGCTTGCCCTCAGGCAGAGAGCAATACCTTACAGGACTGTTTCTTATCTTCTTAGATAAATGGTCATTGAGGATACTTAAGTAAAGCAAAAGGAACAAAACATAGCTGAACATTAATACCCTGAGAAAGGCCTAAATTACATTTTTCAGATAACCACTTTGATTACTAATTATTAAAAGAATTCTGAAATTAATTTTCAACCCTATTTAGGGCTCTGTTCTAACTTTAGAGTATAATGATATTTATTTCATTTGAACTGGTTTAAACTAGTCTTATGACAGGATTTACTATAGAAACATTCAGGGGCTGATGGTGAAGCTATTACAAGCTCTTATGACTCTTGCAGATGACATGAAATTTATACCTAGCTCCTATGTTATAGTCACAACTGCTTTTAACTCTAGTCCCAGAGAATTTAATGTTTATGGTCTTCACATGCATGCACATGGTACATAAACCCATGTAGACACAGATATACACATAATACTTATGCTCCCTGCTTCTAAAAAGAAAGTTTCAGAGAATCTAGAGATGCTCTCTAAATGATATTTATTATCAGCACATACCAAAAAATATTTAGTACTCAAATGGAAGAGCAGCCAGATATTGGATTAGAAAGAACTTGCAAATAATCTGCTCCAAGTTAATTGCTTTGCAATATTGAATTGGTGTTGATTAAACTACGCTATGATTGCCAGAAGACTTAACAAAGAGAAAAAATATGAAAGTCTAAATCAAATAATAATTAAAATATCACATATGTGTGGGTGAACATGCAAGTATATGCAATGGTGTAAACCTAAGTTGACTTACAGCAGGACCTGGAGGCCCAACTCTGCCAGCAGAACCAGGAAATCCTGTAGCACCCTGGGAAAAACAGATATATTAGTTAGTTCTCTACTTTCCAGAAGCCTACATTTCACATGGGAGGCTGTGGGTCTGTAGATTCCATTCCTTATTTAGACCATGAAGATGTTTTTTAATTCTCATGCCGCAAATATTCTAGAGAATCTGGATTAGCTGGTAGAAGTGCATTACTTTTCTGTTATGGCTTTTATTTATTTTAAACATATAAAAGTAGAGCTAAAAGCACACAGGTATTTTGTATAATCAACTACATAAAGTATTTTTACTTCAATATATAATATTTATGCTCCATATAAAGAAAGCATTTGTGTTTTCAAGATTAACAAAACTGATTTTTTCCCAGATCTTTTCCCCTCAGATCTCCACTTTAATCTAAGCACACTTTACTCTATAATACAGTTGATACATATAATAACATTTTATTACATCATTGGATGACAGTTAGCATTTATATAGCTGGAGCAAATTAGATATTTGCAACTGGCTGCTCACAATTCCCAGAATAATAAAGAGACTCACAGGTGGACCCTGTGTTCCTCGACCGCCTTTAAGTCCAGGAACACCATGTGGACCCTAAATGGAAGAACAAAAGACCACACGTGTAAGCCAAATGCATGAGTGGTGCACCATAAATACCGTGTTCTGGAATCAAAATGTCTTTTTTAATTTTTTATAACTCACATGAGGGCCAGGTGATCCTGCTAGCCCTTGGGGTCCAGGAGACCCAGCATCTCCCTTCTGCCCTGGCTCTCCAGGCTCACCCTTGACACCAGGCTGTCCATCTGGACCCTAAATGCAAGTGTTTAAATGAGAAGACATATTTAAGATTTATAAACAAATTATTTCATAGTAATTACTATTAACATGATATTTAGTCTTATGGAAGTTTGCTATGGAATTAGCATATGCAAGGTATGAAAACATGCAATAACTTCTCTAAAATATTCTCAAACTGTGTCAACAATTTTCATCATAGAAAATAACCACATACATTAAAATATTATAAGCATCAACTTTTATTCTACCTATTAAAATACGTTGAATAATACAAAAATATTTTAAACTTTGAAAATGTTAATATAAAACAAAACAAATTTGAATAATACTTAAACTTATTACTCTACTACAAAGGATTAATTTGTAAGTTAGAAATACTTGAAAATTGCACCTGGGGCCCAGCAAAACCAACAGCTCCAGTTGGACCATTTTCACCACGAGAACCCTAAAAGGAGAGAGATACTATTGAAGCTTTCACACATATAATAAACATTTTATATAAATAAATGTGGAAATCACTGCTTGAGGAAGAACATTAAGTGAAATAAGTTGGAGGTCAAAGAAACTTCTTTCTTACTTAGAAAACAAGTTACTTGTCTTGATTTGATAGATTTCAAGGCTGATAATTTTTTAAGTTTAATAATTTGAAAACCAGAGAGTTATATAAATAACCACAATAAGTGTGAAAATTACATTAGAGGTTAAACAGGCAGTGATTAATGACTGTTAGATAATAGAAGATAGATAAACATAGATGACATATAAATAAATGGTAGATGATAGATAGATAGATAGATAGATAGATAGATAGATAGATAGGGAATAAATCTTTTTAGTGTTATACCTCACAGTAAAAAACAAGGAAAGGTTTTCACTTACAGGATTGCCACGGGAGCCAGGAGGGCCAACTAAGCCTCTAGGACCAGGTTCGCCCTACAAAGTAGATTTTAGGTGCTAAGTACCTGATCCACAATACAATTGGAGACTACTAGTCACATGTGAAGGTAGACAGTGTGGGGGAAACTCTGAGATGGTCTACCTCAACCACAGTCTTGAGAAACAGCGACAATTTAAGCCTTGTTATTTTGGTGTGCAAATTGATATTGTCCAACTTACCTTTTCTCCAGTAGGACCTGCAGGACCTGGAGGTCCCAAGGGACCTGGAAGACCCTGTCAATTAACAGAAAATAAGTATGCTGAGGAAAAGCATTTACAGAAATGTTCATGTTTAATTAAACAAACAAACCAGCTATTTTCTGTAGCATGATTGCTTTTGCAAATCATTATCTACCATAGATGACATCACCCTACACTTTCAGGACTAATTTCTTTTATCCATATTCTAGCAATGAGATTTTTCTCTACAGAACATTTTGACCTCTTTCACCTAACTCTAATCAGTATATGAAACTGTCTTCATATTATTTCAAAATTAGCAGCATTTGTTAATATGTCCTTGCTTTTATAACCCATTTAATTTTGTTAGTATCTATTTTGAATGTTGGGGATAGATTGAAAATTGGATTTTCTTTTGTAATACTTTTAAATTTTAATATGATCACACAGTGTAATTCTTTTATGTGAAATACAATTACACTAAACATGTCTTCAGTGTTCATGAGACAGCCGTCCGCAGTCAAGATCCATTGCTGGTGGTGCTGTTCCCTACACAGGGAAGACAGCTCTGCCACCACCTGTAGCAGGACCGGAGCTCCACAGCATTTAAATGGATTGTAGAAGTTCTTTTTTATTAATTGTTTTATTTATTTATTTATTCAATATATTTTTATTTACATTTCAAATGATTTCCCCTTTTCTGGCTCCCCACTTCCCGAAAGTCCCATAAGCCCTCTTCCCTCCCCTTATTCCCCCATCCACCCCTTCCCACTTCCCTGTTCTGGTATTCCCCTATACTGCTTTATGAACAAGTTTTCTGTCAGTTTTATGTTTCCCCTTCATAGGTATCTCAATATTATTTTGTCATTAAAGCTATATATGTATATATGTATACACTTGAAAAAGGAAAGGTTTTCTTTAAATATATAATAGAAAACATATTTTTCGAATAATTTTTCTAGAACTGTGTAAAATCACTTTGTTGCTTATATGGATAGAAAATATAAGTTCCCTATTAGTACAGAGGAGGTGTTCTTAAAACAAAGAAGACATGTTGTTATTTTTTTTTCCTTATAGAAAATTACTCCTAAAACAATGTATTGCACTTACTAAAAATAGAACAATCATTGTACTTGCCCTGATCTATCATACATATTTCCCTAAGTGACATAGATACAGGGAGAGCTCTGTGTGTTTCCTTTCATTCTTTCAGGAAGGACTTAACATTTTTCTATGGATCTAAGGTAGGGTAAGTAAAATAATCAACCACTGTCAATCTACATCCAGTCTCAAATTGCATCATTCTTGTAGTCTTGACTCTAAGACAACATGAATAACTTTTGTTAAACTTATAGCAAGCTTGTAGGGTAATGAGCAGAAACGTAGGTTTGTAGGCCATGGGGGAAAATGCCCTTTCCCTTTCTCTTACCCTTGCCCCGTCATTTCCTGCCGTTCCTTCAGCACCTTTCTCTCCTATGCCACCCTGGAAAGACACAAAATAACAAAGCACCAGTTGTTCATTTACTTGTGCTTTTGGTACTCAAGATGCAGTTTCATGAGGACAAGGTTTTACTTATCCCCTTTGTAGCTTTACCCACTATAGACTACAAGAGCTTCTGACTATGCATATTCTCAGCCAATAAAGAAGATTATAAGAAAGAAATTACTTATAATTCAGGCTGGGAGAAATAAGCTGCTAAGGAAATCATTATCATAGTCTAAAGACATGCATTGGAAAACTTAATTAATAAAAGACAGGACTCACTCTGTCACCCTTAGGGCCAGGTGTTCCTGCAATTCCTCTTTCTCCTGGCATGCCCTGAAGACCTGGTGGTCCTGTGTCTCCAATGGTTCCAGTTGGACCTGGGTTGCCCTAAAATAAATGATGAGATAAAATTAATATGCTAATATTAAAGCCCATGACACTGCTGTTTGAGTCACTCTAAAATCGAATGTTAACAATTAGATGGAATTTAGATAAATACTCAGATTTTTTTCATTCACTATATTTTTATTTACATTTCAAATGATTTCCCCTTTTCTGGCCTCCCACTCCCCGAAAGTCCCATAAGCCCTCTTCCCTCCCCCTGTTCTCCCACCCACCCCTTCCCACATCCCTGTTCTGGTTTTGCCTTATACTGCTACACTGAGTCTTTCCAGAACAGATTCATGCAATACCCATCAAAATCCCCACTTAGTTCTTCATAGAGTTAGAAAGAGCAATTCTCAAATTCATCTGGAATAACAAAAAACCCAGGACAGCCAAAACTATTCTCAACAACAAAAGAAATTCTGGGGGAATCAGTATCCCTGACCTCAAGCAATACTGCAGAGCAATAGTGTTAAAAACTGTGTGGTATTGGTACAGTGACAGACAGACGGATCAATGGAAAAGGATTGAAGATCCAGAAATGAACCCACACACCTATGGCCACTTGATACTCAACAAAAGAGCTGAAAACATCCAGTGGAAAAAAGATAGCCTTTTCAATAAATGGTGCTGGTTCAACTGGAGGTCAGCATGCAGAAGAATGCGAATTGATCCATCCGTGTCTCCTTGTACTAAGCTCAACTCCAAATGGATCAAGGACCTCCACATAAAGCCAGACACTCTGAAGCTAATGCTCAGATTTTGTAATAGGGAAATTGTGTCTGAGTGAGATTCCTTGAAAGCATTTTGCATTTTGATTTTAGTTTATGTTTCTAACTTTTTTCTTTTGTTCACCTGCACCTCTCTATTATGTTGGTTTTTTCCCTAACTTACCTGTTCCTTAATATACTTTTAACTTTATTTGCAATTAGCATATAAATTATTAGGATTTACTGTGTAAATTTGAACATAATTTTGTTTTTGATCTTCCTCCTCATGCCCCTGAAGCCCTATTGGCACCTCTCACACTATACCACCTCCAATGGCTTCTTTTCCACTTTTATGTCACATACGCCATACAGAAGTCAACATCCCTTGCCTCCTCGAATGGTCCTCATATGAGTTTCATGATGCATACCCATTATTTCTTTATAGAAAATTAAATACTAATTCAAATAAAAAGAAAATGAATATCTTTTGAAGTATAATTGCTTGAATTGTCCTTGCTTTTCTTTTTGTTGGCTAGGACAGACATATTAATACTGTATTTAGAAAGAATGAGGCATTTCATTATTTTCTTGGAAAAAATTGTGAGATTAAGCTGGTTTCAAGTTAATTGTGCAATCAACTTGAGATTGTTTTTGCTCAATCACTGTGGAACCTTGATAAAGTTAAAGGCATCTTAGTCAAATAATCATGCAAAATTTCACTTAAGTTCCTCAGATGACATCTGATTATACTGTCATCTATCAATCCTAAAATGGCATATTCAAGTACATAGGCATGTTCTCTATTTTCAGACAGTCAGTAACTATAATTCTGGAGCCAAGGCAAAGAACACGGAACACACAATTTGTTGTGTCTGCTAATAAAGTGTGGTTTTCTATTCCCTGCTCTGTTCATTCATAGTGGTTACCAGCAAAATGTACAAGTATCAGATTGTGGGAGGAGGGGAGTGTATGTGAACAATAGTCATGTGCCTGGGTTCATCATTCTCACAACAGAACGGTCACTCTATAGTTGCCAGAAAAAGCCCAACATGCACCCATTAAAGTTTTTGTTTTTTAAGAAATAATTTTCTGTATCAATTACTCTGTTGAAAAACATCTGGGTTCTTTCTAGTTTCTGTCTATTATAAATAAGGTTGCTATGAACATAGTGGAGCATGTGTCCTTATTAAATGCTGGAGCATTTTCTGGGTATATGCCCAGGAGTGGTATAGCTGGGTCCTCAGGTACTTCTATGTCCAATTTTCTGAGGAGCCATCAAACTGATTTCCAGAGTGGTTGTACCAGCTTGAAATACCACCAACAATGGATGAGTGTTCCTCTTTCTCCACATCCTCACCAGCATCTGCTGTCACCCGAGTTTTTAATCTTAGCCATTTTGACTGGTATGAAGTATCAGGGTTATTTTTTCCTGATGACTAAGAATGTTGAACATTTCTGTACATGCTTCTTGGCCATTTGATATTCTTCAGTTAAGAATTGTTTGTTTAGCGCTGTGCCCCATTTTTAATAGAGTTATTTGATTTTCTGGAGCAGTAGAATTACAAGCTGGTATGTCAACTCTGGAAATCAGTCTGGTAGTTCCTCAGAAAATTGGACATAGTACTATCTAAGGACTCAGTTCCTGGTAATATAATGAAAAGTTGCTCCAACGTAGAACAAAGACACCTGCTCCACTATGTTCATAGCAGCCTTGTTTATAATAGCCAGAAACTGTAAAGAATTCAGATTCCTTCAACAGAGGAATGGATATAGAAAATGTGGTATATTTACACAATGGAGTACTACTCAGCTATTAAAAATGATGAATTCCTAAAATTCTTAGGCAAATGGATGAAACTAGTAAAATATCATCTTGAGTGAGGTAACCCAATCACAAAAGAACATACATGGTATGTACTCACTGATAAGTGGATATTAGCCCAAAAGCTCCAAATACTTAAGATAAAATTGACAGACCACCTGAAACTCAAGAAGAATGGAGACCAAAGTGTGGTTGCTTTGGTTCTTCTGAAAAGGGGAACAAAATACTAACAGGAGCAAATATGGAGATAAAGTGTAGAGCAGAGACTGAAATAAGGCCATCCAGAGACTGTTCCACCTGGGGATTCATCCCATATACAGTCATCAAATCCTGACACTATTGTGGATGCCAAGAAATACTTGATGAAAGGAGCCTGATATAGCTGTCTCCTGAGAGGCCCTGCCAGATCCTTACAAATACAGAGGTGGATGCTCACTGTCAACCATTGGACTGACCACAGGGTCCCCAATGGAGGAGTTAGAGGAAGGACTGAAGGAGCTGAAGAGGTTTGCAAGCCCATATGAAGAATAACAATATCAACCAACCAGATCCCCAGATCTCCCAGGGACTAAGCCACCAACCAAGTAGTACACGTGGCTCCAAATGCATATGTAGCAGAGGATTGCCTTGTCAGACATCAATGGGAAGAGAGGTCCTTGGTCCTATGAGGGCTTGATACATGCTCCAGTGTAGGGGAATAGAGCGCAGGGAGGCAGGAGTGGGATGGGTAGAGGAGCACTCTCATAGAAGCAGGGGGAAGGAGGATGGAATAGGGGATTTCCTGGAGGGAGTAAACTGGGAAAGAGGATTATCATTTGAAATATAAATAAAGAAAACATCCAATAAAAACAAATAAACAAACAAAAATAAATAATTTAATCAGGTTATACTGAAAAGTCAAGATAAGATGAGTCCAGAGCATCTGGTAAGTTCTAGAACCTTCAAAAGCCCAGGTCAGGACTATACTCACCTTTGGACCATCAGGGCCATGCCCTCCAGCCATGCCTTTCTCCCCAGGCAGTCCAGTTATCCCTGGCTCTCCTCTTTCTCCAGGATTCCCTCTTTCTCCCTAGTATGACACCAGGATGTGAAATCATCTCAATGTTAATCTAAAATAAGTTAAAATGTTTCTACAAAATGTTTTCTACTCGTGAAATTTTGGTAGTAGAGCTATTCTAACAGCTCAGGCTACCTAATTTAGTACTAAGAAATTAACTGGAATTAAAGATACTCTATGTTCACAAGATAAGGTATTTTTCAAATAGTAGACTAACTTAATAATTAAAATCGAGCACCCCTTAAAATAAAAGTTTTCATTTTATTCTGTAGCCAGTGGGTAACAAAATGAATTACACAAAAGAAAATACCTACCCGAGGTCCTAATGGACCAACTGCTCCAGGCTCTCCAGGAACACCCTAATGAGGTTTAAAAAAGCAGAAGATAAACATTGATCTAGATCTTGTATTATTGGAAATATTTCCAAATCAAACATTTCATTTTCTACAGTGTACCCTTAAAATAAACATTAAAGGATTAAAAATACATATGCTATTATAATTGAGGAATATCAATGTAAAAATATCATAGTTATCTGAAATGATTTATATTATGCCTAAATGTTTGATTAGACCTAAGGGTTTAATTTTGGGGGACAATGAAAATGTGTAAAAAATTGTCATGCAGAAATAGAATATTAGATTTTTTTTAGGGACAGTTGAACAGTTATAGCATCTTTTTAAAAATAAATTATCAGAAAGTATTTAAATAGTAAGAGTATAGCATACAAAAGTACAGAAGAGTCAGCCATTTCAACTTATCATATATTAAATTTAGTAAATAAATTGTGTTTGGAACAAATATATATACATATATATTCATATATATGTATATATATATACACACACACATATATATACATACACACACACACACACACACACACACATGGTATACTACTAGAATATAAATGATATTTTCCACTAGGAATTGCAGGATCAAAATAGTGGTAATGCTATTTCAAAACCTCTTCTTTTAAAAACCTTGCTTGCAGAACCCTTTTGGAAGAAGGGGATCAGGGATTGTAGGAATCAGAAGGATCAAGGACACCAGAATTATGGCTCACAGAATCAACTAAGCAGGGCTCAAAGAGATTGAAGTGGAAAACAAGAAGCTTGCACAGTCCCGCTGCACACATGCTGTGGCTATAAGGCTTCGTATTCTTGCTGGACTCCTCACAATGGGAATGGCAGTGTCTCTGACTCTTTTCCCTGTCTTGGGACCCTTTTCCTCCTGCCAAGTTGCCTTGTCCAGCCTTGATATGAGGGTTTGTGCCTAGTCTTGTAGCTTGTTATGCCATGTTCTGTTGATATCACTGGGAGGCCTGCTCTTGTCTTAAATGGAAATGGAGGAGTGAATCTCGGGAGAGGAGAGGTGGGAAAAAGGACTGGGAGGAGTGGAAGGAGGGGTGAGTATAGACAGGATGTATTGTGAGAGAAGAATTTTAAAAATGATAACTTTATCAAGTCTTCTTCCAGATTTTTCTTCAGAAATAAAACATTCTCAGTATAACGTGATAGTTCTAAAACCCAAATCTGGAGGCAGCAATCCCTGCTTAAATGACTTTTGCCATTTTTTTCTCTCCTCTAAGAATGAACAAATGATGCCCAATTAGGATTACCTCCAATATGGTTCCTAATTCACACCTGCAGCCTCATCTCTACCACTTTAGACTTTGCTCCACACTTCCAACACTGTATTTTCACAATACAGTGAAATACTCAGCAAGCATTTGCACTCACCATTGCTATTTTCTGAAGCATTTTTCCAGCTTTGTCATCTATATCCCTTACACCTTATATACATTATTCCTTTTGGAAAGTCTTCCTATACCATGATTTCTACATATATAGCACATTCCCTGCTGTAGCATTAGGATCATGCAAGTATGATACTGTTCTCCTATATTCTCTCTGTCTTTTTGTCTATGTCTCTCACCCTCCCCTGACTCCTATTTTTAGAAATACAGAACTACATAACCCAAGACCAGTTGCCTTGGCTGAAGAGGTCCATTGTATAATAGAGCCATGCATGTAGAATGTTCAGCAAATGTTTATGGAATGGTGATAAATATATTAATCTATCAAAGATAAAAGAGCAAAGCTCTGTGCCAGCAAAATGTTTATATCAATTCCAGACTGTGAATCATTTAGTAAAACTGTATAACATAAGATACATAGTAAAATTGTGAGTTGCAAACACAGAAAACACGAGTTGTGAACGTAGGAAGCATGCGAAGTGTAAACATATGAAGCATGTGAGTTATGAACACAGGAACCATGTGAGTTGTGAACATATGAAGCATGCAAGTGAGGGGTGAACATAGGAAATATGTGAGTTGTGAACATAGGAATCATGTGTTCTTGGTTCAGATGGTATGAACTGTGTGACTTTGGGCAAGTTGCTTGATATCTGAGTCCTTTGACTTGTTTAACAGAAAAACCTATAGCTTCACTTTTAAAAGATGATATTTTAGTCCATCAATTTATATGTTATTATTATTTAAAAACTTACTTGATCACCAGCCTTTCCACCTTCTCCAGGTGGCCCTGGAGGACCAGGAAGTCCCTAAAACAAAAATGACAAATAAAACCAGTGAATTACTCTAAATTTAATCAGCTACCAACACAAAATACTTTACATTTATACTTCATTACTTTTTCATGCAAAAGACAATGTATGGACATTTTAAGAAAAAAAATATGAAAAATCAGTGGTCTTAACTACTGAGCCATCTCTCCAGCCCATATTGTGAATTTCTTACCAGCTTTGTGTTTGAACTGTTTATTTCAGAGATAGGATATTCCTTATCTTTGAACAATGTTTGTTTAAATATAATCATTTATATTATCTAATAAAGATGACTGTTTTGAAAATTAAAGAACTTTGCCTCATTCAAACATTTTATCATGTGCATGTACACACACACACATACACACACACACACACACACACACGCGCACGCACACACACACACACACACACACACAGGGTCTCACTCTGTATTCTATCCCTGCCTGGAATTTAATATGTAGCACAAGATGGCTGTATACTCATAGCTACCCCCAGCCCCCAACTCAGTTTCCCAACTGGTAGAAGTGCAGGTATGAGCATTGACAACTGGCTATTTCCTATATTACTAAAAAGTAACAAAAAAGTATTTTTAAAAGCAATTCATAGGATAAACGAAAACTTAAATTAGTACATACCTGAAAGCCAGTAGGGCCTGGTGGTCCCTGCTCTCCTCTTTCCCCAGCTAGGCCCTAAGTAAAAAAAAAAAAAAAAAAAAAAAAAAAAAGCATAAATCCCACCAGACTTCTATGTCTACTTCCTGTTTCCATGAACTAGGAGTACTCATAATTTTGCATTTTTTACAACCCCCACTTTACATATTAGTCAGATAATAAGATAGTATTAAAAATTACCAAATGTCATTATTTGAAGTTCTTGAAAATGAGAAAATTTCATTTAAAAGACCAGTGAAAAAATTACAGCATGGTTTGTTGTTGATGTTTTTGTTTTTGTTGTTGTTGGTTGTAGTGGTTTTAGTTCAAATATGAAAGGCCTAGAGCCCAACATAGTTGAAAAATTGGAAATGTATTATTTCCTATATCCAATTTAAAAGGTTGTATTTCTAGTGATTTTTATTTCTATTCATCATAATTCATTAATAATTTCAAAGTAGAATGATTAAAGAAAGCAATGTTAACATTTGATAGACTACTTAAACTGACCCTATGAAAGCTAAATATGTGAAAATATATCTGATAAACAATTTAAAATCTCTTAGAATAAAAATGTAACCTCAGAAGATGAACATCATTTCTTTTTACCTTTTCAAAACCAGGCAACTTAATATGTTTTTATAAGATAAATTATCAAGTAAGTATAATTCTGCATTTATACATTTTAAATAAAATACATTATAAACATTTTCAAATATTATTTTTCTTAATTGATCTATTGTTCTTCTTCAACGATGGCATGCAAAGATGAGAGGGTAGCCTTTGCCACGACACTCCACTTTATAGTTTAAATTAGATCGGTCTTTTTACAGAGAAAGGACAGTGCACTACTTTAGAGAAATAAAATAAAGACTGAAATTGATCTTCAGTCTCATTTCCTCATTCCATTTCCCTGAAACTTACTTATGAGTAATTTTGGAGAAACAATGAGAAATACAACGTTCAAATGAACAGTATAAACCAAGAAAGTAACATACCGAAGGTCCTACGGGGCCTGAAGGACCAACTTCTCCATCTTTGCCAGGAGCCCCCTAGGATCACATGAGCATTTTAGGTGAGGTCATCAGATTTTGTATAGTTTTAGATTTTTTTATTCAATACCAGAAAATGGATACCTACCCTTTGCCCCGGCACGCCAGCATTCCCAGCTTCTCCTGGTTTTCCAAGGTCACCCTAAGAATAAATAAATAGTGTTCTAAATTCATTTAACTCAAGAAATATACCTTGGCCTTCAACAGCTGATTCCAGTGGGTTATTGAACATTGATCATTGTACTCACACTGCTGCCTTTGGGGCCCGGAAGGCCCATGCTTCCAGGCTGCCCTCGGATACCGATGGAGCCTGGAGGACCTGGCCGGCCATCTTCCCCAGGAGCACCCTGCAGTGTAGACAGCAGGCAGGTAAGTTGTGTGTGAGCTGTTTCTAAGCACCACTCTACCCACATTGTTGCCAGTCTTTCCTAACAATAGAAGTCACTTTAACTAAACACTAATCTCCTTATGTTCATCTCTTAGTGAACAAGAAAAGCTGTTATTTTCCTACAAAGCCCTGAAGTACTTTGAGCATTTAGGACAGAAGTTCTAATTTTGCTCCATTCATAAATCTCATTGTCGCCATCTCCTAGCCTTCTCATATTAAGAGACAGACCTTTCCTTCTTTTATTTCCTCTGTTTTGTAGTCTTAAGCATTAAAAATTCCCATTTCACAATTATATTTTTTAAAAAGATTCGAATACATAAGATGACAACATATTTATTTCTAAACATGTAAAAGTGGAATGCAATCAGGGAAAGAGAATATTATTAAACATATTTTGACAGTATTTAAATACATTGCTTCAATTTTTTTCACTGAACTAATTTCTATTTCAAACATTCAATCAAGAAAATTTAACTTACATCTTGTTCAATTTGAAAATATAGAGATACTAAGAAATCATTACTAGTGAGTACTTAAAAGAATGTGATCATGACCACCATCCATAGGACAACTAAATATAGCTTACACATCATCTATGGGAAAATGTTAAAAGTGATAAAATTATTTAAATTTCTTACCAAAGGCCCAAGTTTTCCCTCAGGACCTTGAACACCAGGATTTCCTGTCAGGCCCTGACAAAGAAAATCAACTATTATCTGTTGCTGAACAACAGTTGAAGTAAAGACTTCACACAGAAAACACAAGATTTATTGGAAACAACTAAACAGAAGGGCAATTTCACAGTACAAATAAAAATTTAAAGGACATTTTGTTAAATTAAATAATAGTTTCTTTACCAAAGGTCAAACAAGTTATTTTTAGTATGAAATTTAAAAGTGTAAAATTTTAAAAATAGATAATGTTCTGATAACAAGTGGCAAAGTTATTTGTATATACTCCTTTGAAAAGGGTCTTTTAGAAATTACTGCATTTTACATGGATGTCAGAAATAGAATTGCAGGATTTTTAAAACAATGCATCCGTTCATAACTATTAAATCAATGCTTCATGTTGTAAAACAAGCTAAAGATAAAAATAGGAAATGAAACATTAATAACTTGGGTGTCACCATAGCATATAACCAACTCTAGGCTTCTTACCCGAGCACCTGGAAGCCCAGGTTCGCCTGGCCGTCCTGGGTCTCCCTGGCCTCCCTTAGGCCCTGAAGAACCTACGGGACCACGTTCTCCCTGAGCACCCTGCTCCAATGAAGATAGACAGGGCAACATTGAAACAAAGCAAAAAGTGGTTAAGTTCTTATTTTCCAAATACATACCAAAAGGCAATTTTTGTTAAAGATATGACAAAGATGTATTTGCAAACAATGTCACTGAATGTTTTATTCTAACCTGAATCCTGTATGAAAATTATCTTAGTAGCCATTAAGGAAAGAAAGCTGAAATTTCAGCCTCATTCCAATAAGGAAAGAATTTTAGATGTTAAATTTCACCCAAACTAAAGCATGACATGCTTTTATTCTCAGGAGTTAACTGAAAAAGTCTGGGAGCAATGCCTCATATTATTCAATTATTCAATTCAATATAGCAATCCCTGCTTCTATATCCCTTATGGTATGGACTCATATGAGCCAGGGACACATTCCCAATCTGGAAATGTCAGTTTTGGTGAGATCTTACCTTTGGTCCAGGTAAACCATCAGATCCTGGAAAACCACGATTGCCAGGAGCACCCTACAATGGACCAAAATGCAGTTTTGAGATATTGTTTATCACTGGGGCATGTACCTAGTAAAAGGTTTTATTTCTGGCATTATCAGATTTTCCGAGGTCTGATCAAGTTAAAACAGCAAAAGGTAAACATAAAGAAAATAATATTACTAGAAAAATTACTTAAAAGTTTGACAAACATGAGTAGTGAACCAAATGTTTTAAAAGACATCCTCTAAAATTAATTGTAAAATAAATACATAAAAGTCTAATATAGAGAGACAAAAACCACAATCACAGTCTACTGTGGTCAAAGTGACAACAATAGCATGTGTTCTTTCATCTTGTAGAAGACTTGCTTTCATGAAAACTATACGAAAACATGAAATCAGCATTGTCCCTTCATGTCCATTTTCTTATACTCTACCAATCCCACCCTTTCCTGCTCTTTAAAACAGCCAAATTCTTTCTTGCCCTCTATTGAAAAATTGTTCTATCTGCCATGTTTCCCAGCAGGCTTCTCCACCTCCAGACTCAACCTACCTGCTGTCGTCTCATACTCCTTTGTCTCCTACCAACTAACCTAGAACTTATCACTCATCTCCACCCATAGCCAGTCTCCATTGTGAGCAATTAGTTAATACTGTACAGGGAGGGCACTTACTAAAACGTTTCACTGTTTACTGCCCAGTAACGTACAACCATATGTGGATGAGGACCACAAGTTTCTTGTTCACTGATGTATCCCAAGCACTTAAAGGTCAAGCTGGTTTATACGAATCAGTCAGTCAATATTTGCTGAATCAATAAGTGAAGCTTAAGTAGACACTTGGCTCTTTTTACATTGAGATAGTCACACTGTGCCCTGCAAGGCATCTGCATCAGGTCTTTCTTGCTTTATCTTTCCTTTGTACTCACAGTTTCACTCATACTACTTCCCATGTAAATGTGTTGACATGTACAGTAGAGTAGACAAACAGTCATTTTATTATTCGCATTTACCCTTTCTCCCATTGGTCCTGGAGGACCAACTGTGCCTGGGTCACCTCGAGGACCTCTTTTGCCTTCTTCACCAGGTGGACCAATAGGACCCTGAATACCATGAGGCCCCTATTAAAATAGAAGGACAGGTCACAGGAAGAGTTGTTCAGTAAGTAAATGTCAGGAAACTCATCCAATGAAATGTTAATTATTTTATTATTAAAGAATTTTGTTATTAAAGAATGTTAATTATTTTATCCTAGTGTTGTTTTTAAATACATGAAACTTTTAAACAATACCTATAGACAAGGTTTATATTTTTCTCATTAAAATAATTAAGGCTTACTGGTTCTCCCTTTGGGCCAGCTTCTCCTTTGAAACCTGGAACTCCTGGATCACCCTAAAATAAAATATCATTAGTTGAAAGAAGTGGGGCATTTAACCAGTTCCTCATTAAGTACAGTGAATAGGCTGTCAAGTCTACACTGAATTCGTACTAAAACAAAATGCAATAAATTTTGTGCATGTGTGCATTTTGATTGGGCACCTGTGTGCCTGTCCCCGCCTTCCAAGCCCTAGGATTACAAGCATGATCATCCATGCCAAGCATGGATATACATACATATTTATGCAATAATATTAATGGAAAGAGGGCCATGAATTTGAAAGAGAACAAGAAGGGCTATACAGGAAGATTTGGAGGAAGGAAAGGAGAAGGGGAAGTGGTAAAATGATCTAAGAGTATTTAAGCCATAATTTAACAGATATTACCAGTTGTCCTCGGATTCCCTGAGGTCCAGTACTGCCCTGAGGGCCAGGAGACCCAGGGGGGCCTGCTAAGCCAGGAGGGCCAGAGGTTCCTGCAGATCCCTAACAATAGCAAGGATGACATGATGAGCTGATGAGTGTAGACCTCACTAGCAATCTTTTTTTATTAGATATATTCTTTATGTACATTACAAATACTGTCCCCTGTCTTGGTTCCCCTGAAAATCACATAAGCCATCTCCCCTTCCCCCATTCCCCAATCAACCCTCTCCCGCTTCCCTGTCCTGGTATTCCCCTACATTGCAGCGTCAAGCCTCTCTAAGACCAAGAGCCTTTCCTCCCTTCAATGTCCAACAAGGCCATCCTCTGCTGCCTATGCATCTAGAGTCGTGGGTAACTCCATGTGTACTCTTTGGTTGATGATTTTGTCCCTGGGAGCTCATATTGTTGTTCCTCCAATGGTGCTGCAAACCCCTTCAGCTCCTTAGGTCCTTTCTCTAGTTCCCCCATTGGGGACCCTGTGCTCAGTTCACTTGCTGGCTGAGAGTGTCTCCCTCTGTATTTGTCATGCACTAGCAGAGCCTCCCAGGTGACAGCTATATCCTACTCTGGTCAACAAGCACTTGTGGGCATCGATAACAGTGTCTGGGTTTTGTAACTGTGTATGGAATGGATCCCTGGGTGGTGCACCTCACTAGCATCAAAAGCCAAGGACTACATCCTGTTGAAAATCACCTGACATGTGTGCTGGTACTTACTGTGGGGCCTTTGGCGCCAGGTGTACCATCAGTCCCCATTGCACCCTAAAAAGTACATGAAACATATTTTGAAATATTAAGCTACATTTGACACATCTAGTATTCAGATCACCTAAGAATAGGCAGGAAAATTGCAAAGACAACATTTTTATTATTATATATTTATGTATATATATAATTTATATACTATTGTATAATTATAACTACTTTTTGTGAGTAACCTTTCCATAAGACAGAAAAAGCAGGCTGTATTGACATGTAAAATATTCTTTTCCTGAGTGTTAATCACTCAGAATTGATTATGTTAAATAAGCTACATTTTTCTGATACTGTAATAAATAAGCATCTTTCTGGGCTAGCTCTTAGGTATGTCAGGCACTTACAGGAAGACCGTGAGAGCCAGCTGGACCAGGTGGCCCAGTTTCACCTCTCTGCCCCTGAGGACCTTCAGGGCCTCGGGCCCCAGTAGGACCTGCTTCTCCCTAAAGGGATGGAAAAGAAAATGTTAACTTAGGTAAAACACTAGTACTGTGGCGTAAAGGTGATTGCATATTTGCCTGCTTGTCATTTTCAATCTAAGTACCTAAAACATCTAAAGGATTGTTTCTTTTCAGGGTAAACCTGGACATTTGAAGTTCAACCAGAAACTGCATAATTAAAGCTGGATGGAAACACAGAAGGCAACTGAAGATTTCCAAACATACCCTCAATCTGATAACTACTTTATAGCTAAATTTTGTTATAGGTCCACTAACTCCTTGAATGGGTTAAACTCACCAGAAAAATACATGTGAAATTGCACATTACCATTTAGAGACAAGATTTTTTTCCTTTCTACATAATATATATAATATGAAATGATATATATTTAATAAAATATAATATATAATTAAGTTTCAGAGTACAAGATATGATTTGACTTATTAAAGTTCACTTATTGACCTTCAAAGAAATGCTTATTCAATAAGATAGAAAGCACATGGTTTTGAAGTAGCTTTAGTGACTTCTGGCAACATAAAAGTGAAAAGTAAATGTCTTAACAAGTAAATGACACTTTCTCTTCTGGAACCTAAAGGATGTTAGAATGACAGCAGTAATAATGGAATGGAAGGCCACGGCAACCTTCAATTCAGTCCAAGATGCTTATTCAGAGAGCAAAGCCATATGTACCACATTCACTTAACTTTCATTCATATAAACAAACTTAGTATGAGGATTTTTGTGCAATTTTGAGACACATTTATACAACAAGCATTTCCTGTATTTTTCTGGAATTCAAATTTAGCTCCTGTGTTTCATTCATCATATGTATCTACATGTATCTAATCTCAGAAGAACTAAGAAAACTCACATTGTAAGCTTTAAGAGGCTAGTCTATAGTCACAAAACATATTCAATTCCTTCCATCCCTCCATTCTTCACTGAACTGCAAATGACTGGATGTGAAAGTTGATCCATAGATAGCCAGAAACTATGGGACAGTCTTAGAGAAGCTGCTATAACCAAAACCAGGGATTTTATGATGAGAGAGTGAGAATGTGAAGACAGTGAAGTAAATTCTGAGATATATACAACTTACTACATTAAGTTTTATTAAGATGGATGCAATAGCCAAATGCACAGGGGTACCAGGCAGTGTCACAAATAATTACTTGTGTAATTTTCACTGGAGAAATTGAACTAATGTTCAACTACAGATAGAATGAAGACAAACCTCTTTTTGATAGTTCATAGAAAAAGGCTCAGTGAGTATCTTTTTCTTCTTTTCCTAGACAGCACTCAGTCTGAGCATGTGAAACCGCAATAGGAATGATGTATATTTTAATTAGGGCATGGACAGAGGTTGTGTCAAGATTAGGTATTGACATGTATCTAATAAATAAAATTTGAACTTCATTGTTGGGGTGCAACATGACAGTCAATACCTGCTTAAATGTGGGTAGCCATAGGATTGAATCCCAGTATCACAAGAAAGAAGGGGGAAAGATGGAGGAAGAAGAGCAAATGTTATGTAAGAGAAACAAGAACAGAAAAAGGAGGAGGAAGAGACAGAGGAGGAGAAGGGAAAGGAGGAAGAAGGAGGAGGTGGAGCAGGAAAAGGAAGAACAGGAATATGGGCTTCAGAGGGATCAGAGACCTAAAGGAACAAAGAGGTTCTCATTGAATGAAGGGACCAGTTGTTGAAACGATTTAAGACTTCAGTTTAAAGCTTCTAACCTGGAGAGTTTGGCAAAATGATTCTCACATTTCAAAGAAAACTTAAAATGGCAGGTTCTTTTGATTCCTAAATTCAGATTCCTTCTTAGTACAGCTATTAACAAGAAGCATGAACCTACAGTATATTGACTGGATTCTGCTCCCCCCTTTATATTAAGGTTTTATACAGATAATCACATTTAATATTTTTTGTTTATTTTCTTTTTTATTTGATATTTTCTTTATTTACATTTCAAATATTATCCCTTCGCCCAGTCCCTCCCCAAAACCCTATCCCTTTGCCCCTCGCCCTGCTTCTATGAGGACGTACCCCCACCTACCCACCCACTCCCTCCTCCCTGTCCTCGAATTCCCCTACACTGGGGCATCAAGTCTTCACAAGACCAAAGGCTTCTCCTCCCACTGATTGCCTGACAAGGCCATCCTCTGCTACATATGTGGCTGGAGCCATGGGTCCCTCCATGTGTATTTCTTGGTTAGTGGTTTAGTCCCTTGGAACTCTGGGGAGTGTGATTGGTTGATATTATTGGTCTTCCTATGGGTTGCACACCCCTTCAGTTCCTTCAATCCTTTCTGTAACTCCTCCCTTGGGGACCCCATTGGGAACCCAGTCCTCAGTCCAATGGTTGGATGCAAGTATCCACCTCTGTATTTGCCAGGCTCTGGCAGAGCCTCTCAGGAGACAGCTGTATCAGGCTCCTGTCAGCAAGCACATCTGTCTTAAAGCACAGAGAAGCTTCTGGTGGGTCATACATGCAATCAAATTGGCAAGCTGAATCTTGTACGAAAAATCTCTTTTTCAAGATGAAGAAAGTTACTGCTGCTAGAGTAAGGGGAAATTAAATCCAGTGGCTCACAACTTACAATTGGTGTTTTGAATTTATTTGTGATTTCACTAGCTTAGTCTTAATGTCCTGCAAGTAAAATCTTTGACTCTGTCCCAAGGAACTTGAAAGAACAAATTGTGACAGAATACAATTCCCACAGAATACTTTAATCCATTCCCACATGGTAATCCAAGTGTCCTCCCTGCTTACATCTTTAAGGGCTTGAGTAGGGAGGGGCAGAATAATGGCCAGCAACACTTTTTGGCAAGATCTGATTTAACTTCCCATTGTTTAAAACAGTCTGCTATTGATTACTTTCCACATTCTATCCAAGAACAGAGTATTCACTCAGTTCTTCCTTACAACCATTTCAAAAGTCTGTCTTTAGAGTCCAATTACACAGCTTTAAGTAACTTTCTTTTCATGGCAGATATAATAAAGCTTTATAATATAATAAATATAATATATAATAGCTTTCACTTTTCCCATGCCTTTTAAATTTTCCTTCCTTAAGAACCCAGGCTCTTTCCTTGTTAAGAATAACTCCCACCCTCTTCAATTACTGAATTACCCTTTACTTATTGAGTACGGTCACTAGCTTACCTTCATTCCAGGATTTCCTGGAAAACCAGAAGAGCCAGGTATCCCAAGGGGACCCTAAGTGTGGGAAAACCATAAAGTAGTCACATATTTTTAATCAATATATAATTATGCCATTTTTCTATTCTTTGAGGAAAAATCTGTATTTCAACAGATAGAAACAATCTGTACATAATAAAGAACAATGTGATTATATTCCAAACATCATCCAACACTGTCCTAAAGTAGTTCTCAAATCATTTCAACCATCAGAGTTGAGTTACCAAGGCTGAGGAGATGGTGCTGCAGGAAAAATATCACTTGCTGCTTTTGCAGAAGATCTGAGTTTAGTTCCCAGTACATACATGGCAGCTCACAACCATCTGGATAAAGCACTAGCATGTGTTATTTATGACTTTCAATATTTGGAAAAGCATGGACAACTTCTGTAATCAGTGTAAAACAGTTTAAAAGGTATGACTTTAGGGATACAGTGCTAATCATGCAATGTTTGGGTTCCATGAGTTGTGATTAATATAATCTTTCAAAGTATACTCATTTTGTCCTGAATTTCATTTCATTTTTATAGGAAACAGGGGGAAGAAAAATACTTGGGGCCAAAATGTTTGAATAATATATTTCTATTTGTCTTTGGGAATATAGAAAAAAATTTCAACCTTTAAAATTGGCCCATGTGATTAAAAATCTCCCTCTGTCCTTTCTACCTCACTTTAATGAGGTTTTGTAATATAAGCACAATTTATCATGTGCAGCTGCTTGAATTAACTTTTATTCTTTCCAAAAAAAAATCTCCATAGGCTATTTAATCACAAATCTATTCTATTACATATATTTTATGAATAACCACTTTAACTGTAAATGGAACAGGAAACCTTTTTGAAAACCAAGGTAGCACTACTATAGAACTAAAGAACCAGTAAAAATCATGCAAATTTATAAAACCATATATGAATCAATTGCTTTACAGATCAGAAAAACTATTATCACTCAGCTATTAGAATTGGTTTTGTTTTGTTTATAGAAGTATAATTTAAGAGTCCTTGGTACAATAAATAGAGATTTGTATCCACTGAAAATCCCCTTTTCTCATTAACTTCTCAGATACTCAAAGACATAAAGGATCTTAAGATACCTGTACTGACTGGATTTGTGTCAACTTTACACGAGCTAGAGTTATCACAGAGAAAGGAGCTTCAGTTGAAGAAATGCCTACATAAGATCCAGCTGTAAGGCATTTTCTCAGTTAGCGATCAAGGGGGCATGGCCCCTTGTAGGTGGTGCCATCTCTGGGCTGGTAGTCTTGGGTTTTATAAGAAGCAAGCTGAGAAAGCCAGGGAAAGCAAGCCAGTAATAAACATTCCTCCATGGCCTCTGCATCAGCTCCTGCTTTCTGACCTGCTTGAGCTCCAGTCCTGACTTCCTTTGATGATGAACAGCAATGTGGAAGTTTAAGCTGAATAAACCCTTTCCTCCCCAACTTGCTTTTGGCCACGAGGTTTGTGCAGGAATAGAAACCCTGACTAAGACAATACCTATGGAAAAGGGGGATGGAAGATAGATATAGAACTACAAATAAGGAAAAAAGTGAATGGCATGTCATAAATTCATGAAGTTATAGAACTACCTTTATCTTGATGAATATAGATTTAAAAATTCTCTATAAAGTGGTTGCAATCTGAACACAGACATACACTAATTTTAGTTAAATATCATCATGTACCAACTCCTTAAATAAGAAAACAATGAGTAATTTGCCTTCCTTCGCTCAGTAAAATGTAATGAGACTTCACTGCCAATATGATAGATTTAGTTTACAATTTTACAGCTCCTTTCCTGAATTAAGTTAATGGTATTCACATTCTATCTTGACCATGTTCATACATTTACAATATCAAAAACTGATGCTGTCTAGTCATGCATACCCATGCTTAATGCTACAGAATGATTTCTCAATATGTGAAATATGAAAGAGATTAAGCAGTCCTCAACATAGTAGATGTAATTGTGTGACCTAGTACTTACCTGATGATTCAATTTTACCCTCAGTATTTCCTCATATATTTCACTTACTCATTCTGTAGATAAAATTACACTCATGACTTTTTAGATATCAATGATCAAGGTTTTATTGATATTTATTAATTCTTTTATTTACATCCTTCATCTATTACAGGTTGAATCACATCCTCCTCTATGATCATATGTTTCAAATTCACTCTACACAACAGCATTAATAGTAGTATTACACATTTCTATTAATAAATCCAGTTTTCAAAAATAAGAACTGTGTTTATCATAATTTTAATCCAAGTGTGTAGAACACGGAAGGTGTTCTGTAAATGTCTACACAAAACAAATGAGATAATGGATGAATAAACAAATGAGTGATAAAAATATACAAATGAAAAATATGTTAATTAATTAATTAATTAATTAATACGAAAAATAACAGAACTCACCATTGGCCCAGGTTTTCCAGGCATACCGTGGGCACCTCGTTGTCCCTAATTTACAGAAAATGGGAAAATTTTTAAAAAAGAGATTGTGTCTTCCATGTTGTTTTTTTCGTGATTCATTTGTTTTCCAATTTCCAGTGAAAAGATTAAAGAACATTTTTAAGACTGATAATAAAAGCCACTGGCAAGGAAGCCAACAGCAAGGAAGGCATGCGTTTCTAAAAAGCATATAAAGTAGCAATAGGTATATTTATTCTTGTATCAGTAAAAACCAAACAAACAATAAGCAATTAATAGTCAAGACTTAAAACAGATCAAAATATTCTCTTTACTTAACTGTATCACCCTTTGTCAGGTAAACTCAGATACAATGACAGTTTGAGTATCTTGGCCTTTTACTGACCAAATTAACTCTGAGGACAAGAGCTTTTTCAAAATAAACAAAATAACACCTAAGACACAAAAATTAAGATCAAATTGATTCTGAGGGGTTCACCCAGATCCCCCTCAGGGTCTGTTGAGTCAGTGGGATATCACCTGCTGAAGGCTGCAATTGATGACACTCTCCTTGAAAACTGTATCAGTTCTTTCCCTCTTCTGCCCTTTCCTTGGTCATGTTTACAGAAGCAGATAACTCACTGGGTGTTTACAGAATTCTGTTATAACTAGAATGACATCCAGCTTTTCCTTTCAAAGTCTGCTTCCTTTATTCATTTTTGATTGGTATACTTTCTAATTGCAACCCACTTCAGTTTCTCATATACGCATTATAATATTCAAGAAAACTGACCTAAGACCCAAAGTCCACTCATGTCAAATGGGTTATAAGAGAACAGACTCTGAACTAGCCAATTTAATCTGGATTCCTCAGTAGCATGTTGCCATTAAATGGAGGGGGAACATTCCTTGCCTTGCTGTGGTTGTCTCCATTAGTGAGCTGAGACAGCATACAAAGTAAAGGAAGGGGCTAAGCATACAGTAGCTATCTCGGGTATTTGGAAAGGCTTAGTGCAGAACAGACCAAAGGATAATGGCAGCTGAAACTGAGGGAAAGTATGTTCTATGAATTCTCTTCACAGCTTTCAGAATGTCATAGCATGCTGGCTATTATTTTGAGCTTGATATTTATTTCAAAATAAAACTGTTCCCACCATGAAGTCATATGCCTTGCTTTACTCTCATTTACAAAGCATATCCAGTAAAACATAACTGAAGAAAAGTTAAACATAATTCTCAATAAATACATGATCAAGTGTACTTACAGGAGCACCCTGTGGTCCAAGTCTTCCCCTCTCTCCTGGCATTCCTCTTGGTCCCTATATATAAGATGGGAGGAAAAATAGTCTCCTGAAGCATTTATATCCTAGGTTCTAGGCTGGGTTTAGTTCATGACCTCATCCAATTTAGACATAACATAAATAAAATATGAGACCTATGAAATAATATAATTACCATAAAAGGCAATATTGAAAGTAGTGAATTTGGATGTGAACATCTGCTTATCTAAGGAGAACCAAACCCTGATACAAATAGATTCCATATAACCTGGATTTAAGAAACTAAATAAGAGTCATTCTTGATTGCTACACTGGATGTAAGAGCATCCAACAGCCAATAAGACCAGTGACATCCTGGAAGGGCAAACTTTCACGTCAAACATGCAACTCACTTTGGTCGCTTTTCTCTCAGCTACTTTTCAGAGTAATTTATTAGCTAACTATGCCTTTTTACTTGATCATTTTCTTTTTGAAACCCGAAAAATAAAGAAAGAAAGAATGTGATGCTTACCAGAGGGCCCATAGCACCCATTGGACCAGTGGGGCCAGCTTCACCCTAAAGCAGAGGAAAGAATATGTCACGGGGGTGCGAAATCTAAATATCATTATCAAACTGCTGGTCCATACATGCATGACTTTGAAGGTACAGTTTCAAAAAGTATATTTGAAAAATGTGCTTTCAAGGGACGACTTCAGAATTTATTTTACTGTCTTTTCTTAAGAATTAAATGAAACTTTAATTGCCAAAGAAAGAAGTAAAATCTAAACTGGGAATTTATTTATTTATTTATTTATTTATTTATTTATTTATTTATTCATTCATTCATTCATTCATTCATTTATTTGATTTTTTGAGACAGAGTTTCTCTGTGTAGCCCTGGCTGTCCTGGAACTCACTCTATAGACCAGACTGGCCTCGAACTCAGAAATCCACTGCCTCTGCCTCCCAAGTGCTGGGATTACAGGCGTGCACCACAACGCCCAACTCTCAATTTTTTTTTATTGTTTTTTTAAACTGGGAATTTTAAGAAGGTTGATATAAATTGTCATCTCTAGTCAGTGGGAACTTACATGTCTAAAAAAATCCCAAATAAAATTTTATAATGTTAAAAGTAACCAAATTATGTTCTTAGGAAACTGACAAATAAAATCTTAAAACATTTTTCCATGCATATATCTCATAATTATGCTCTCCTCTTAAGAATTCCTTGATACAGCTGAGCTATTTTCTCTACCTATATAAACAAATTTCTTTGGGGGGGGGAAAGAAGGGCTAGAGGTCTTGACATAGAATTAAGTAACCATAAAACTTTTTATTTAATTGGATGTTAATTTAAGTCCCTCTCCTCTCCATATTATTCCTAATTTAAAAAGTGCTCACAGCAACTGAATTGATACCATAAGTCAAGTTTAGTGTTGAACAAACCTTAGCACCAGGGGCTCCAATTTCACCTTTGGGGCCTTCAAGACCTTTGTGTCCCTGAGAAAAACAATATAAATTCATAAATATTTTTTAGCTTTCATCTGTTTAAAAAGCATAAAAGAAGAAAGAACCAAAAAGATCATTTATATAAAGTACTTCATGGAAACAAATCTCACAAATAAAAGCACTGCTTATTTTATTTCTAAATTTTACAAACAATATTATCAGCTTAAACATTGATCATCAAAAACATGATGGCTTTCTAGAAATTTAATCTATATTATAAAAATTATACTGACCTTAGATAGATTATAGATTTATATAAGTTTTTAATGCATGCTTTGTTACGGGTTATCTTGGAACAATTCCCCAAAAGACATCAAAAAATGTTACTTGATAACAATACACATTCTTCTTGAAATTTCACCTCCTCAAAAATTGACTACCCCATTTATTATAACTGGTTGGCCTTGGGTTTAGATATATAATTTGATAGAAGTTAAAGAGATATTATCCTTATCCACTACAAATACATATATAGCAGATGGCTGATGATAGATTATACTTAAGAGCAGTATATTTAATAGTTATCTATTTATTATCTTAAGTTTAGAAAACTTCTTAGGTAGACCTTTTAACCTAGTGTCACCATTTTAATTATGTCACTTATTGCACTATACAATGATTGTCTCTTTTACTAAGTACATCCATTTATTGCCTGAGGTTGTAAGTCAGAGACTCTTCCCACTCAACATATCCTTTCATGTAACACAGTATAGCTTTATTGAACCATATGAAATTTAAAAGAAACTTAGGGTAGCATTATGATTTTTGTAATGCAGAAGAGCGTTGCAATGGCAAGCTGCGAAGGACAACTGGCACTAGGAATTACAAAGGTTTTGATTGAATTATTCCCATACTCCACTCTGTAAAAATGGAAATTAAGACAACTTACTCTGTGACCCTTCAGGCCAGGGAGACCTGGAGCACCAGGGAATCCTCGAGCACCCTGAGAGAAAGGTACATAGGCACATTGTGGTCAAATAAAAACAAATGACTAATATGCCTTTGCCCAGCAGAAAACTGACACATCATCTACACCAACATAATAGAGGAAAGAACACAATTCTGTCTATAAAAATGTTAGTAGGGTGATGAAAACTAGAAAGACAAGCACACTGTTGGAAACGGAAGCATGCCGCACAAAGGTGTGTGTGGAGGCGTGTCCTTGCCATTGGCTTCACCTGTGCTAGAAGAGAAGAGGTCCTTGTATGTAGCAAGCAAAGGATTTTGATTATTTTTATTGTTGTCTGAACATGGGCAATAGGATGAGTAGTATAATATAATCGTGATTTTTAAATAGTAAGTGTTCAAGACAAACTTTGTGGAAGTGATGACTGCGTAAAAGTAAATGAGGAGGAAAAAGACAGGAAACGTGAGGGCGGTTTTGTGTTCTGATTCAATCATTTCTGTCTCTGCTAATTCCATTTCTTCTACTCAAGCACATTAAAACAGAGAATAGAAATATAACCATAAATGAAACCTAGCTGTATAACTACTTTGAAACAATATTTAAGGTTTTTTCATATACTTTTCTTTAACAATAAGACCCCAGAAATTCAAACACACACACATATTCTCTTTGCCTACATGAATTTAGTTTTGCATTGAATTCCTATTACTACTGCCACTGGAAGGGTCTGTACCCAGATAGTGCACATTGTTGTTAACAAACCACTGCTGAATTTCAACTATAATTTTTAATCATCAATAAGATCCCTAACACGAAACCTTATGCTGTAAATAATCATTAGCTTGGCAACTGGCTGAAGGAAAGGTTTAATGCCTCAGACCCTCGTCACTTCCACCCATCTTTTCAGAGAAACTTCTCTTGCCTCAGCACTTCCCCGTGTGCAGTCTTTCCACTCCACATTACAGCCATTATTCACTATTCACTAAAGGAATGAACAAGCCACATAATAAAAATCATGTGATATGATCAGAGCAATATTTTCTGTGACTTCTTGCAGGGCAAATATTTCTTTAGTGTTTTGAAAGTAGGACATTTAAATGTATACTAATTGTCTCTCAGAAGAGATGAGATGCGGCTAATTCTTCTGTTGACACAACCTTTCTCAGAAAGTCTTTCACATCAAGAAGTCCCTTAAAGTTTTTTTGTTTGCTTTTCTGCTTTGTCTTTTTTTTTTTTTACTAGTTCCCTCCCTTTTGCTGAACTATACTTCCCTTCACCCTGAGCAAGCAACTCAGTACACACACATCCAAGTCTAAGTGAGAATAACTGAGCTGTTTATTTCAAGAAAATAACTTCAGCTTTTATGGTGTGTGGAGGGGATTCTCTTGTGATTGCATAATTTAGTATAAGAAGGAAATGAACTAGATGTACTAACACTCGTAAAGACTCATTCCCATTCTGCTGACCCAGGGCTGTCATCACAGCACAAATACATGCTGTTGCAATGAGCTAGCATCTGTGCTGGGCTGGCACAGTACTTTCCTCCCCGTGGACACACAGGCTCTGAGTCCATGCAGGAGTGCAGAAGGTCATAGGAATTTCCAGCCTGAGTTGGTCGAAAATGACATCTCTGTCCTAGTGGCTATCTCTCATGCCTTTGTCTGCACTTTTACCCAGGCTCATGGGGGAGCAAAGGAAAGAAAGCAGGAAGATGAGGAGTTGGCTTCATAATGGAAACTAAATAATCCTTAGAGCCCTATAAATCCCAGTTAAAGATCAACATTCCTCTGTTTAAAACAAAATCCCTGCAATGAACCTCATCGCTTTCCAGAAAGTAAACAGAGGGTCATGCAGTACTTACTGGATGGTTATAATAAGCATAGAAACATTAGGAAATTATAGGAACTAAAATGAAGATGGGCTGGACTAAACTGGGGCTGTAGGAGAAACTACATGTTTGCAAACCAGAGGATGATTTTTCTTTCCTCTGTCTCTTATTTTCTCCATTATAATCCAGCACACCCTAAAAGAAACTAGACAAAGCAACATGAGAGTCAAACAGGCAGGTTTGAGGAATGTTCAAGGTTCCAGATCTTGAATTCTGGTGGAATCGGTTCATAGATATGTGTTTCTTGGGTGAATTGAAAGAAAATAAAATAGCTGTGTTAGACATCCTAGCAATAAGTGCATCTCTTCCTAAGATTTTAGGGCCCAGGATACTAATAAAGGATTTCAGGACATATTAGAACTTGGGGAGCAGCCAAAGGAGCATCCTGTCCACGATTTAGTCCCCAGTTGATTAAAAACACATACATGGCAACAAACTCAAGTTATTATTTCAAACAGATGAGCTGCTATACAATAAAAATATTTAGAGCTCAACAAAACTCAGGTGTTTACATTGTAAATATGTCACATTGATGGTTTCTTAAAATACTTCATAAATGTGGAAATTTTGAGTTTGGGAGTATTCATGTGTATTATAGTCATGATACAATTATTTTAGCTCTAAAGTTTTCATCTGGAGCCAATGCAATTCTGAGAACTGGAATTCATTGTAGTGCTGGCAAAATGTCCCTTCACAGTTTGCATTTTAATATAATGGTCTAACACACGTGTGTACCATGAGCTGGAAGTTTCACTTTCTTTAACCTTTGTGGCATTATACTGTTAACCATTACTTACTGGTGATCCTGAGAACCCCACTTCACCTGTATTCCCATTTCTTCCAGGTTCACCCTTAATGGAAAGAGGGGGTGAGAGGTATGGATAGATTAAATATTATTCTCTGAGATTGAATGAAAAATTACAGAAGAAATATCTGTAGCAAGTTTTGTGCTATGCTGCAAAGTGTAAAAACAGAACCCAGGCTCTAACTAGGGTAACATTTAATCCTGCTGTTTAAGTTATTGATGAGAATAGATGGGTGCAAAATAACATATTCTGATCTGACACTTTCAGAAGATCAGAATTTACATGCAAAGGGCTGGGGCACAGCTCAAGATAGAGACCCTATCGATCATGCACAATACCCCAATTTGATTCCAGAACAGTAAAAAGTAAAATAAAATAAAATAAAATAAACATGTGTTATACATGTTTAAACATATGTTTAACGTAAGTCACCTTTCCAGTCTTCTAAAAGACAAAAAGTTGGGTTTTTTGTTTGTTTGTTTGTTTGTTTTCAAAGATAAATATTAATACAAATCTTGGAGAATACAATAGAGATAGTATTTAATAATTTAGTACTTTCATAATAAAGAGTCCTTTCTGATTTTGGAAAACCTTAACTTGTGTTCTCCATTTTAGAGTGGATGTAATAGGAGCTGAAAGAATGAGGAAGTGAAATGGGAATCAGACAAGAATACTCCTCTTAACCTTGTAGCTCCCTGTTAGCCTCTTTCATACTCCAAAGCAATGTGTTATATATAGAAACTTACATCTTCTCCTGGCTTCCCAGGTGGGCCTTCTGGTCCACGGGCACCAATTGGACCCTAAGAAAAAAAGTAAAACAATAAAATGCTAAAAGAATATTCATCCTTCCAACACTATTAAGACAATGAAAAAATATCAAGTAACATTACTAATGTTCTGAATTTTATCTGTGTGTCTCATATCTGGTGCACAAGAACAGAACCATTGAATTGCTCAAATCTAGTATCAATACTTTCTTTTTTTTTTTTATAAATTTTTTTATTTTTTTATTTTTTTTAATTAATTTTTTTTTATTATTCGATATAATTTATTTACATTTCAAATGATTTCCCCTTTTCTAGCCCCCCCACTCCCCGAAAGTCCCGCAAGCCCCCTTCTCTTCCCCTGTCCTCCCACCCACCCCTTCCCACTTCCCCGTTCTGGTTTTGCTGAATACTGTTTCACTGAGTCTTTCCAGAACCAGGGGCCACTCCTCCTTTCTTCTTGTACCTCATTTGATGTGTGGATTATGTTTTGGGTATTCCAGTTTTCTAGGTTAATATCCACTTATTAGTGAGTGCATACCATGATTCACCTTTTGAGTCTGGGTTACCTCACTTAGTATGATATTCTCTAGCTCCATCCATTTGCCTAAGAATTTCATGAATTCATTGTTTCTAATGGCTGAATAGTACTCCATTGTGTAGATATACCACATTTTTTGCATCCACTCTTCTGTTGAGGGATACCTGGGTTCTTTCCAGCATCTGGCAATTACAAATAGGGCTGCTATGAACATAGTAGAACATGTATCCTTATTACATGGTGGGGAGTCTTCTGGGTATATGCCCAGGAGTGGTATAGCAGGATCTTCTGGAAGTAAGGTGCCCAGTTTTCGGAGGAACTGCCAGACTGATTTCCAGAGTGGTTGTACCAATTTGCAACCCCACCAGCAGTGGAGGAGTGTTCCTCTTTCTCCACACCCTCTCCAACACCTGCTGTCTCCAGAATTTTTAATCTTAGCCATTCTGACTGGTGTAAGATGAAATCTTAGGGTTGTTTTGATTTGCATTTCCCTAATGACTAATGAAGTTGAGCATTTTTTAAGATGCTTCTCCGCCATCCGAAGTTCTTCAGGTGAGAATTCTTTGTTTAACTCTGTACCCCATTTTTTAATAGGGTTGTTTGGTTTTCTGGAGTCTAACTTCTTGAGTTCTTTATATATATTGGATATTAGCCCTCTATCTGATGTAGGATTGGTGAAGATCTTTTCCCAATTTGTTGGTTGCCGATTTGTCCTCTTGATGGTGTCCTTTGCCTTACAGAAACTTTGTAATTTTATGAGGTCCCATTTGTCAATTCTTGCTCTTAGAGCATACGCTATTGGTGTTCTGTTCAGAAACTTTCTCCCTGTACCGATGTCCTCAAGGGTCTTCCCCAGTTTTTTTTCTATTAGCTTCAGAGTGTCTGGCTTTATGTGGAGGTCCTTGATCCATTTGGATTTGAGCTTAGTACAAGGAGACAAGGATGGATCAATTCGCATTCTTCTGCATGCTGACCTCCAGTTGAACCAGCACCATTTGTTGAAAAGGCTATCTTTTTTCCATTGGATGTTTTCAGCCTCTTTGTCGAGGATCAAGTGGCCATAGGTGTGTGGGTTCATTTCTGGATCTTCAATCCTGTTCCATTGATCCTCCTGCCTGTCACTGTACCAATACCATGCAGTTTTTAACACTATTGCTCTGTAGTATTGCTTGAGGTCAGGGATACTGATTCCCCCAGATTTCCTTTTGTTGCTGAGAATAGTTTTAGCTATCCTGGGTTTTTTGTTGTTCCAGATGAATTTGATAATTGCTCTTTCTAGCTCTGTGAAGAATTGAGTTGGGATTTTGATGGGTATTGCATTGAATCTGTATAGTGCTTTAGGCAAAATGGCCATTTTAACTATATTGATTCTGCCGATCCATGAGCATGGGAGGTTTTCCCATTTTTTGAGGTCTTCTTCCATTTCCTTCTTCAGAGTCTTGAAGTTCTTGTCATACAGATCTTTCACATGTTGTATCAATACTTTCTACAATATTCATACTCTGAGTTAAAAATCCACAGAATTTAATATAATCCACAACACAGGGCTTCCAGGATTATCATTTCTTGTTAAGTTATTGAAGCCTAGGAGAACAAATATCTCACAACACATCATAAAGGTACGCCCATGTGCAATGGACTGACATGCTTATTCCACATTTACCATTGGTCCAGGCTCGCCAGGCTCACCAGGAGGTCCTGCAGGTCCCACACCACCCTAAAATTGAGAACAAATGATAAATGAACCAAATGAAAGCAGCATACCAATTTCTGCACATTTGACAAGGTACAATGTTGATATTGGTCTCTGACACTTCCAAAACATATAATTTTAATAAATCATTGATGCTGAATATAATGCAATTTCATTATGTGAGAAATTAGATTAGGATTAAGACTTAGTTTATTGGTCCATTTAAAATAGAATAGTGCTAGTTCAGGATGGGTATTCAGACAACAGTATTTACCATCAGAAAAGTCCATATAGATGATCATGACAATGTGGTTACCTTGATTGAAGTAAAGATTTTTTCTTTTGAAGTATTATTAGCTAATACCCATTAAATCATTGCAAAGAGTAAAATAGTTATACATCATACTTTTACTGACATTTGGTAGATGTGGGAAGGAAGTATATAGTATTAGAACATTCTTCAAGCAAGATTCCTCAAAATAACCACCTTGACTTTACTTTACAATAATATTAATTGCAAGTAACCCTTTATTATCTAATTGTAATGCCAGAGACTTGGAAATAATCAATTATGAAACTCTATAAGACATGAAATAATGTCACATAACTCCTAGTGTTAGAGGTCAGTCATATAAAGAAATCAGATGACGAATATGTGGAACCAGTAAGAAACTATGAGGGCTATGTGACATCTCAGTGGATTAACCATTTGCTATGCAGACATGGGAATGATCAGACTGTGGGCCTCTACCACCCATATAAAAGCTGGGCAGATATGGTGGCCACCCTATAATCCCAGTCCTTGGTAAACAGAAATGGGAACAGGGCATCTCTAGAGCAAACCAGTCAGATGACTGGCCAAATTTATGATTGATTAAGTTCAGCAAAAAACCCTTCCTCAAGAAATCAATCAAAGAACAAAGAAGATATATGACTTCAGTCTCTGTTCTACACACTCACAAATAGATATACACACGTGTGCACGTGCACGCGCGTGCACACACACACACCCAAACACATGCACACATGCACACACATGAACATTAGTTTAAAAAAATAAACTATGAAAAAGAAGGCTACATGTGCTTCTTTATCAGTAAGGATTAATAGGCAGATGCCCTTCCAAGTGAGAATTCTGCAGTTTAATTTTCCGTCTAAAGTAATCATGAAACATTAGCCTTATTTGTGATCTTTATTTATATTACAGCATATAAATTAATTATAAAAACACTTACTTGCTGGCCTTGTAAACCCTGAGGTCCTCTTGGGCCAACAGGACCCTTAAAAATAAGTGGAAAAACATTATATCATATTTATGTCACATCTTATTTACTTTTATATTATAGATTTATTTATTTTATTTTAGGTGTATGAGTATTTTGGTCATATGTTTGCCTGTGCAAGGCATGTGTGCCTATTGTTCTTAGATGCCATATGAGAATATTATACCCTTTGGAACTGGACTTATGGATAGTTGTAAGCCACCTCGAGGGTACTAAGAATCAAACCTGGGTTTTCTGACAGAACAGGTGCTTTTACCAGCTGAGCCATCTCTTCATCTCCTCAAGTAACATTTTTTAAAATGCTGAAGGTGCTTAGAATCTGGAAAGTGACAACTGACTGAAGGGCCCCAAACTTGCTCTTCTGGGAGATTAAATTTGAGTGACAGTTGTGTCTAGGACACATTTTCAAATGGGTGGGTCTAACAAAGTAAACCATCTGAGAAAGGGGAAATCTTGGCAGGTACATAGTCTTTGCAGACAGTTGGTTTGATGCTTCAGCTCCTGTGGCCTAACTTAAATAACAAGCTAAGTTAACAGTTTATAAAACCAATAGCCTTTATTAGATTATTTCCAATATCAGTTCAAAATTATCTAGGCACTGAGTTCCCTGGAACATTTTTCTCTTTCACAACATATATGAAAAATATAATCAGTCTTCCTTATCTACACATTAAATGATTCCCTGAAGCACAAGAAACAGGGAGACTTCAGGAAATTTTGATTCTGTATGAGGACAACAAAACTTAATGTCAAACCTTATAAAATAAAATCAGTTTAACTAAAATCAATTTCAATTAGGTAAAAGCCTCTAAGTTATTTTTAGTTCATTATGCACGCTAGCTACTGAGGAAAAAAAGGACCTTAAAAGTATGGAGGTAGAAGAATGGTTGCTTGGGAAGAGAAAGATTAAGAGGAAAAGGACAAACAAGGAAAATTCAAGAAGGAACATTATTAAATTCTGTACATGTAAAAAATTGCCATTGCTATATATAATTAAAATATGCTAATAAAACATTAATTTTAAGTAAAAAAAGTCTTTAAAAGTAAATAAAATTTTGATAAGATGCAGGTATAAATATATATGTAGTTTCAACTATAAATATATAAATATGGTATCTCAGAAAATTATCACAAACCAACCAGTCGATAGTGCCACTGGTAACTTAGAAAATACACAAATCATGCTTGAAGTATTCTAAAACTGGCCTTAAGGATGAAAAGAGTGAGATCTACAAGGTGTGATTTCACTTCTTATTGTTTGAAATTGCATTAACATGGAACAATTTTGAATTATTATGATCAAAAGGCATGGGAGAGTTTATTTGAAGAGTATTAATTTTTCTCACAGAATTTTTCAAATAGCCAACTTAAAAATTAATCTGAGGAGATGGAAAATTCAAGAGGCCAGAGACAAAAGAGGACTAGCCAGGAAGCATAGTTGCTGGAATAAAGCAGCCAAAGCATATTAGGTCAGTAGGAACTCATAAAAATGGAAATTTATTTGAAAATTCTGCCAAATCAGTGTTTCTAATCAGCAAAATAAAATATAATAAATACACTTTTAGATTATAAAGGAACAGTCTTCGTTTGATGGTGGTAGTTATGTCTCATACTTCCTCAAGTACTAAATGAAATATGTAGACAGAGTTTACTGATGCTCACAAATGCTTAGTGTGGGTATGAATGGAACATCACTGAGATTTTAAATTGCACACAGGAGGACTTGCTAAATAAAGATATTAATAACTGTGTGTTAAACATTTTAATTTTCTTTGTATTTATAATATTTGTGTGTATGTATATTTGTGTGTGCATGTGTATATGTGTGAGAGTTTGCATATATGTATATTGAGTGTGTATGTGCCTTTCTGTGTATAAGTGTATGTGTATGTGTGAGTGTGTGTTTGTGTGTGATTGTGTATGTATTCATATGTGCATATATGTGTCTCTGTGCATGTGTACAAGTCACATGTGGGTGCTTGTGGGTGTGTGTGTTTCTGTGTGTGTGAGAGTGTGGGTGTATGCGTGCCATGTTGCACATATGGAAATCAGAAGTGTCTGTTCTCTTCTATCATATGTTTCTTGGGGCTTGATCTCAGATCAGTAGTCTTTTGAGTTATCTCATTGGCCTTTAACTGGCTAACTTAAGCTTCTTTCAACAAATACTTTATCAGTAACTTTTATGCTTACCACAGAGCCAGGCATGAGTCCTACTTGACTCCCAAGTCCAGATTTTTCATCCAACCCAGCCATCTGAGCTGAAAAGGGCTGTAAAAGAAAGTGTTGACAATGTTTCCACTGTAAAAGATGTGAATCAACATACTATTTTTTTTTGAGTCAAAGCTTTTACTTTTATTTTTTTAAATGTTACATTTTATTATATTTGACCTTGTTCCTTGTTTATAAGGTATTTGCTTTATTTACATTTCAAATGTTATCCCCTTTCCTCCTTTCCTCGTTTTCCCCCTGAAGACCCCCTAACCCTTCCCCCCTCCTCCTGCTCACCAACCCACCCAGTCCTACTTTCCTGACATGGCATTCTGCTACACTGGGGCATCCAGCCTTCACAGGACCAATGACCTCTCCTCTCAGTGATGTCTGAAAAGGCCATCCTTTGCTACATATGCAGCTGGAGCCATGGGTCCCTCCATGTGTAACATGGGGGGGGGGGTACTGGTTGGTTCCTACTGCTATTCTTCCTATGGGACTGCAAAGCACTTAAGCTCCTTGGGTTCTTTCTCTAGCTCCTCCATTGGGGACCCTGTGTTCAGTCCATTGGTTGGCTGTGACCATACACTTCTGTATTTATCAGGCACTGGCAGAGCCTCACAGGAGACAGCTATATCAGGGTCCTGTCAGCTAGCGCTTGTTGGCCTCTGCAATAATATCTGGGTTTGGTGACTGTATATGGGATGGATCCCCAGGTGGGACAGTCTCTAAATGGCCTTTGCTTCAGTCTCTGCTCCACACTTTGTTTCTGAATCTCCTCCCATGGCTATTTTGATCCCCGTTCTGAGAAGGACCAAAGGACCCACACTTTGGTCTTCCTTCTTCATGTGTTTCATGTGGTCTGTGAATTGTATCTTGTGTATTCCAAGCTTTTGGGCTAATATCCACTGATCAGTGAGTGCAAACCATGTTTGTGATTGGGTAGCTCACTCAGGATGATATTTTCTAGTTCCATCCATTTTCCTAAGAATTTTATGAAACCATTGTTTTTAATAGCTGAGTAGTACTCCATTGTGTAAATGTACCACATTTTCTGTATCTATTCTTCTCTGCCATGCTCAAACAAGACACTTCTAACAGCTATTTTAAACAATTGTAATTAGCACATAAGAAAAAATAGCTGTTTTTCATTGTGTGCAGTTTTGATGGACCATTTTCTCCCAGAGCATTTTGTAAGTATACTGGTTTAGAAAAGAACTGCTGCAAAATATGTCTGGTACCAGACAAAAGCAAGGGTTGCCTGACAAGAATACAGTTGCCAGCTATGGATTCTGAGATCTTCATCTGGCTTCCTCCCATCCCTGGGACATGCTAATATCAGAACAAAGCTTAAGGAATGTATTTTTAAATATTTATCCTAAAGATGCCAGATTCCAGTTTAAGTAAATAGTATTCTTTATTTATTCATGCAAAGTAACCTAAAAAATGACTTAATGTAAGTTGACAAACGTTCCATGATCATTTCGAGCAATTTCTGCTTGTTCCAAGAATTGGAAACAGCTTTCCCTATTCTCTATGGCCTTTAAAATACTCTGGCAATTAAACTGAACAAAATTGTTCATCTATATTTCAGCTGCTTCATTAGTTTACAGATTATAGTGGGGAAATATCTCTATTGTTCAAAAAATAAACCTACAATTCATTCTTCAATTAGAAGCAAATGCATGAACAGTTATAAAACACTAATAATCTTCAGACTCCAGAAGTTCCCTTGTACTATGTAATATACTCCTAAGTAGAATGCATATGCAGTCACCAAGAGTTCAATTGAGTAGACAGAACAAAGCATTTTATTTGATTTAAGTAAGATATTAACATTTAAGGAAAGCCAGGCAGGGGTGGCGCATGCCTTTAATCCCAGCACCTGGGAGGCAGAGGCAGGTGGATTTCTGAGTTCGAGGTCAGCCTGGTCTACAGAGTGAGTTCCAGACATCCAGGGCTATACAGAGAAACCCTGTCTTGGAAAAGTAATAATAATAATAATAATAATAATAATAATAATTTAAGGAATATTTGTAATCTGGTTATGGTTTAGCTTTGGCTCCCCAACAGACTCAAAAGGCATGTGTTAAAATCTTGGTTCCCCCCACTTGCTCAACTATGTTCTTAGAAGCTTTATTCAAAATAACCAGAAAATGAAAACATCTTAGTTGTCCCTCAGTTGGAGAATGGATAAAGAAAATGTGGTACACCTACACAATGGAATACCATTCCGCTGTTAAAAATAAAAAGATCATGAATTTTTTTAGGCTAATTGGTGGAACTTGAGAATATCATCCTGAGTGAGGTATCCTAGACTCAAATGGACATGTATGATATATACTCACTTATGAATGGATATTATCCATAAAATACAGGTTACCCACATTCTGCTCCACAGACCCAAAGAAGCTAAACAAGAAAGAAGGCACAAGTGAGGAAGCTTGACTCTCACTTAGAAGGCATAATGAAATATCATAGGAGGCAGATGGAGGAAGGAGACTGGGTAGGAGAGAGGATGGGAAGAGGAATGGGGGTGGTTTCAAGATCAGGTGTGGGGAAGGACAGGAAAGAAGGCCAGATGGCCATAAGAATGAATGGAAATCTGCAACTGGCAAGGGGTAGGGGACATCTCAAAAATAAATAAGTATAAAACAACAAAATTTTGGTCCCCAGCATAATGTTCACAAGTGGACTGTTGGGAAGTAACTTGTCCATGGAACTGCCTGGTCAATGAATCCATCCACTGATGGGAGATGAAGAAACACTCACAAAGTGAAGTCTAGTTGAATAAAATTAGTCACTGGGGGCATGTTCTTGGGACCTATGTCTTTTCCCAAACCGTTTCCTTTATTTGTCTTCTTGCTGGCCATGGAGGAGGTAAATATTTGCTCTCCCCACATTAGACCATAATGCTCTGCCCTAGCACAGACATAGAAAAGATGGAGCCAGCAGCCATGGATAGAAACTTCTCACACTGTGAACTAAAACAAATCCTTTCTTGTTTAAACTGTGTCTTGTCAGCATTTGTCATGGTGATAAAAAGGTCAACACCAAGAGTATGTACAACTTCCTGCTCTTTCCATCATCATAGACAAGCGTCCTCTCCCAGGAGGATACAGGCTTGATTTTTGTCAGTGTTTTTGTACTCTGGGAAACAGCAGGACAAAAATGTGTGTTCTTTAGTTCTTTGTGTGGATAGTGTCTTGGTCAACTAGGAAAAAAAAGTTTTGGAGTAAAGACAAACAATTTGATACAAGCCCTCAGAAAATAATACTTTGTGTTTTTTCGACAATCTGTCATGGATTTATCAGTTTCACTGTTGTTCACAGGAGGTCTTCATTTACTATACAGGTTTTAGAGTAAGCCATCAACTTCTGAACTGATACAGTCTAACACCATAAGAATGGATTAATTATTTGCATATAACCTAATTGTTACACTAACCAGAACACACAACTCACCCTGCTCATGCCATCAGGTCCTGGGTGAGAGGGGTGCCCCGGAGGCCCAGGAGCACCTGGTTGACCAGGAACACCTGGCTCTCCATCAATTCCCTGAGGACCACGAGGACCCTAGGAAAGAAAACCAGATGTCATTAGAACCATCTTAAAATGTGTCAGTAGAAAGCTAAATGCACACAGTTTTAAATTGCAGTAATGATAATTACAACAATCTCAACACTGGCCAAAGCTTCTACTATGGAGATGTAGTAATGGTAAGAATTTTTCTTGAAGTATGAAACCTTAGAATAATTAGAAAATCATTTCACCTTAGCAGCATTTAGAATGAGTGTTGTTTGGTGACATTTCACTGCTCACATGAATTTTAAAAACAGGTTCTAAATTCACTCATCTGTCTTGTTACAATTTGTTACAGTTAACTATAAAAGATCCTGCTTCACCTGAGTCCACCCTATCTTATGCGAAAGTGTAAAGGACCTCGGTAGAGTTTGAGGGTCCATTTCATCTTCCAAAGTGCACAAGACTTGCAGAATATCTGGTGCATGGTTGCCCTCCAATATTGTGGATAACATTTGCACATTTCACTCTTCTATACTTTAAGTCTGGCACATTTTATTTTCCTTCTCACCCAAGTGGTCAACCAGACCAATGAGAATTCAGAGGCACGGCACTGTGATCCAGCAGAATCTAGTTCTCAGAGGATGAGCAATAAGCCTTGCTGACTGGCCCCACCCTTCTCCTAACCCACATTCTGAGGACAGCTTGGGAGATAGCCATGTACATCTCTCAGATTCATCATTCCCATCAGGCATGTGTGTGTGTGTGTGTGTGTGTGTGTGTGTTAATCTTAAAAGTCTTAAGCTCTGATAGGAAAGAGAACACAGGACTCATCAGCTGGTTTCACTTTTATCATTAAACGTGGAGGTTAAGTAAAGCAGTATGATGGTGTTTAAAAATAATGGAAGCTTCTAATTCTTAGACAAAAGGGAAGCTCTCTTGGCCCACAGTCAGGACCAATAGTACAGGTAAGAAGGCTGGGACAAGCTGAAGAAGATGGTTAATCATACTTTGCTATAGTCAAGCATCCATGTCTTTCAGTCGTGGGCCAAAGAACATTTATGTCTTTGTATTAAGGTAGAAAAGTTAGCCCAGAAAATTCAAAACACAATTTCTTGAAAAACATTCTTATATTTTAAAAACCAACCTCCTTCTTGCCCCTAAACCACTGGCAATTCACTAAGCTCTTTCTGTATGCTTGAGCAAGCTGATTCCAGCTACTGACTCGAGCTCCAGGATCCCACAGTGTGAGGACTGCTTTTACTTCTACACTAGAACAACGGAGTAGTACTTGAACTTTTTCATAGTTCTCCTGCCCCCTCCCCCAATTGAACTACTAAATGATAACTATTATTACACAGAAAAAGGTAAGAAACAAAATGTTAACTCCAAAATCATTTCCAAAATAAACAGAAAAATATTTGTTGAACAAAATGAACAGAAAGAGATCTGGTTAGTTTAATTCTCTAAACTGCTAACGTATTCATCAGTTAAGATGAATCAGATACCAAGCTGGGTCTGGTTCGGTCTCTTCTATGGTCTCCTGGAGTTGCCTTTAAATATCCATTGTGTGTTAGTCTAACACAATTTGAAATTTAAATTAATAAACATTTATGAAATTCTTCTAAAACAAAATGAAAGTAAACAATTTAATGAGAATAAGAAAAACATGCAGACATTTAACTGATAAAAATTAAAATGAGCTATAATTGGGACTACATTAAAATATACTTTATATTTCCAATTAAACTTAATTATATAAATTTTGTGTTAAGCTAAGCAAATGTTCTGTGTATCATCCCTTTTCTTCCATCCCCCAGAATACTCTCAGCCAGCACTCTGCATAAAAATACTTGTGGATAACCACTAGGTGGCAAACTTTAAACATTCACATGAAGAAAAGTTACATACTTCACAAGAACTTTTTTTTTTATTCGATATAATTTTTTATTTACATTTCAAATGATTTCCCTCTTTCTAGCCCCCCACTTCCCGAAAGTCCCATAAGCCCCTTTCTCTTCCCCTGTCCTCCCACCCACCCCTTCCCACTTCCCGGTTCTGGTTTTGCCGAATACTGCTTCACTGAGTCTTTCCAGAACAAGGGGCCACTCCTCCTTTCTTCTTGTACCTCCTGCCAAGGGTTAGGCAGTTTGATTGCACAAAGACATGCACATATAACCATGACCATGGATACATTATGGAATGTCACAACTGCAATTACTGGTGCTTGTTTCACTGCACAGATGATTCCGTAGGTGTCACTTGCAATTTGTACTTAACATACCATTGACTGTTCATTTCCAGATAAGTGACTAGTTTGTCAACATGAAGTAACCTGGATAATAATGCACTCTAAACCAAAGACCTTTGAGTATTAAACAACTTGAATAATACACTCTAAACCAGGGACTTTTGATGAGATAATTGCGGTGGTCACTGGCTTCATGAGTTTCTATATAATTAGTACTTCTCAATCCAGTACAATGTTGCCTAGATTTGGCAGCATCAAGTAATTTTTATTTGCAACAATTGGAAAAGAAATGAGGGTTGCTACTGCCATCTGGTAGATAGAGCTAACAACAGTCCCACAACATAGAAGGAGTTATCTGGTTAAAAACTTTTATAGTGTTAAGGTTGAGAAACCATACTGCATGATGTAAATCATCTGTATTGTTTGATAATACTAGAAACTGGAATGATTTTTACAGCACTCCTTATTGTGACAGTAAACACCTCGATCCAGCAAATATCTCCAAGGAGTATTGTGTCATGAATCAAAATATCGATCAGTATTCTGTGATAAGCTTGTAGCTTGAAATTAGTGATGATATTTATACCTGGGCAATCAGCAAAAGCTACAAATCAGAAGAAATTAGTTAAGGAATGTTAATTTTTAACCTGCCATGGCATACCTCACCACTGCTAGAACTATCGGAGGAATGTATTCATACAAGAAAGGGGTAGGAAGGATTGTGGGAGGCAGAAGGATATCAAGGACACCAGTAGAACAGAATCTACAGAATCAACTAAACAGGGCTCACAGGGGCTCAAAGAATCTAAAGGTTTTATTTATTTGTCTTATATTTATGATGAGTACACTGTAGCTGTCTTCAGACACACCAGAAGAGGGAATCAAATCCCATTACAGATAGTTGTGAGTCAGCATGTGGTTGCTGGGAACTGAACTCAGAACCTCTGGAAGAGCAATCAGTGCTCTTAACTGCTGAGCCATCTCTCTTGCCCAGGCTCAAAGAATCTAAAAGCAGCAACCACAAGGCCTTAATGGGACGTTTGCATACATGCTGTGGCTGTTTAACTGGGGGTTTTCTGTTGTTTTTGAACTCCTACCAGTAAGAGTGAACGCATCTGACTCTTGCCTGATTGTAGGACATTTTTTTATCCTACCAGGTTACGTTATTCAGTCAGGTTATGAGGGGTTATGCCTAGTCTTTTTTTGTCATGCTGTGTCCAGATGATATCACTGGAAGGCCTGCTATTTTCTGAATGAAACAGAGGAGGGAATTTGTGGACAGGGGAGAGTTGGAAGGAGGAGGAGGAAGAGGAAGAAGAAGAGGAAGAGGAAGAAGAAGAAGAAGACGAAGAAGTCACTTGCAGTAGCAGTTGCCCTATGCTCTTTTAAATAGCTGTTCTCCACTATTTTTATGCCCAAACACAGAATTATATATAATCAACATTCTTTAGTATGGGACTAAGATAGGAAACAACTACCTTGCTATGAAATAAAAAAGGGGTGGAGAGGGGTTAGGGATTAAATTCATTGTTTTATAACCAGAAATTCTCAATCTGCAATCATTATTTCCATAGTAACTTCCATATATACATTGGGCAGTGTCATCAAATACATATAATGTACAAGTACATTGGTAAAATATGTTTTCTGTGTAATCAACCAGATTCCACCCTATAGAATTCACCTTCTGCCTGTCATTTTCATTCTCTAGTGACACCTGAAGAGATAAAAGCTTTTAAATTACTGTGAAGTAGCTCAGTGGGACAGCAATAGAGAGTGTGCAGTAGAATGAGAGAATATAATTTCTTCCTCCACAAATAGTCCCAACTTGCTTCGGGCACTGTCATTCACCTATAGGCCTGTAAATTCCATCCTTAATGACAGATCCATTGCAAAAGTGTTCTATCCTTGGTGAAATGTGTAGATGCCTTTTAAGGACACTAGAAGCAAGTGTTCATAACAGTGTTACCTAAAACATATTCTACTCATGTAAGACATGCATTGCCCCCTTGCTTCTGAATTTCTTCCACTTATGTATTGACAAAAACATATTTGAACAGCTAAATTTCCATTGAGAATTAAATTTTAGTAGGTACATTTAGAGATTAAAAATTGAATGATGCAAAATGTTTCTAATCTAAATATGGGATAATAATAGCCACAAAAAATTAATCCAATCATTAAAAATATGAAATACATTCGATTTTAGAGTGAAGCATAAGAAAAATATAATTATAAGAAGACAATAATATAGCTTGTATGCAAGTAGATAAGGAGTCTTTACAGTGACTGGATGATGTCATGCTTTAGTTCTCTACAGCAACTATAGCAAGGAAAGAAAATAATTCTTCCTAGGAAATAAAATTTCTGTGTAACCACAGGAAAGTAAATTTTGCTCATTAACAATGTCTTTTTCCTCTATCCATTTGTGTATTTCCACAGCTAACTAAAAGATAGAGAGTTCAGGTATTTTACCTTGACTACAGACTCTTCTCATTATTTATCAATGAATAAAATTACAAAGTTTTTGTAAGGCAAAGGACATTGTCAAAAGGACAAAATAGCAACCAACAAATTGGGAAAAGATCTGTACATCCGACAGAGAGCTTATATCCAAGATATACAAAGAACTCAAGAAGGTAGACTCCAGAGAGCCAAATAACCCTATTAAAAATGGGGTACAAAGCTAAACAAAGACTTTTCACCTAAGGAATATTGAGTGGCGGAAAAGCACCTAAAGAAATGTTCAGCATCCTTAGTCATCAGGATGCAAATCAAAACAACCCTGAGATTCAACCTCACACCAGTCAGAATGACTAAGATCAAAAACTCAGAAGAAAACAGGTACTGGTGAGGATGTGGAGAAAGAGGAACACTCCTCCACTGCTGGTGGGGTTGCAAGCTGGTACAACCACACTGGAAATCAGTCTGGTGGTTCCTCAGAAAATGGGCATGATACTACCAGAGGACCTCACTCTACAACTCATGGGCATATACCCAGAGGATTCCCCAGTATGTAATAAGGATACGTATTCATAGCAGTCCTATTTATAATAGCCAGAAGTAGGAAAGAATCCAGATGTCTCTCAGTGGAGTAATGGATACAGAAAATATGGTATATTTACACTATGGAATACTACTCAGCTATTAAAAACAATGAATTCATGAATGATAATTTCTGATTTCACCACAATACATTAACCATGTTTCTTTAGTCAAAATGATTTTAATTTGACCTTATAAAGAATAAGTGATTGATTGCATTTATGCTATCTCTCTAGTAAACAGTGAGCAATAATTTTCATGCAATAATTTCCTCTGAATTTGGACAGCTGTAAGATCATTTCATGATTTTAATTTTGTGTGGAAATTATTGTAATAGTGCCTCAAGGTAGAAGGTTCAAATCAGCTCATTTGATTTATTTTGGGAGTTGGGGGAGTATAGCTGCCAACTTACAGGTCTTCCTTTAGGGCCTCGATCACCTCTTGGTCCTTGTGATCCTGGGGGTCCCTAGAGCATAAATTAGGATTATGCACATAAACATTTATGAATGATTTTAAAGGGTTCAATTGATATAAGAACATTGACACAGAAACATCACATTTCAATTTAGGGCAGTGGAAGACTAGACAACAAAGTCTGTGCATGTGAATGCTTTATACACAAAAGGGCAGAGACCTTTAAGAGTGAAGTTTGAAGATCTTTTGAAGATCTATAAAGAATTAGATGACACACGAAGAAAGATGCTGTGTAGCTAAACATATTAGCATAACTAGTAATTGTGAATTTTTTAAGCACCATTTTCATGGACTTCTCATAATGTAAATTCTTGGCCTTTAAGATCTAAACACAGAAAAAGAGTTCAGGTGTGGAGACTCATATAAAAGTGTGGACACTAAATTATCAATTATCTGATAAAAATATGTGCATTCAAACAGGTGCACAGTGCTCCAGGTCAGTCATCATTGGTCTCTTGCTGCTGTCAATTTTCTGTCACTTCATGTATTCACTAGATGACTGAATGTATTATTTTTGTTGTATATACATATACATATACACATACACATACACATACACATATACATCATATACATATACATACACATACACATACACATACATATACATAAATATAATCTACTTATAATGTCTCAAATTATAATTGTCACAGTTTCTGTTCTACTTACAAGTATTTTATTACAAAATTATTATTTGTTTCAACAAACAGCATTGTTCCTGTTCTTTTATTTGATTTTCTATTAAGTTGTTTTGCAGACCAGCCCTGAAACTCCTTGGCTCTAAGAATCCTCTTGCCTCAGCCTCCTGAAAAGTCTTGATGCCATGTCCTGCTCAACAACACTGTGTAAATGCAGAAACTTACAATGGCCTAAAATGAGTCTGTTAGAGTCCTGTTAGTGTTTTACTTCAAAAGATCTGATGGGTTTTTGAGATTTAAATCTTGTGTATATGTATTAGTCATTAGTTACCTAAAAAATGCTGTTGATAACATAAGTTCAAGATAATTAATCTTCAGGCAAAGCCAAAAATTTCTCATGCTAGCATATAATTTCTCAAATTCTATTGCAATATATTACTTAAGTAAATGAATCTCTTTTAACCAGTCAGCACACAAATATGCTCTCATTAAAAGAACAACATCAATATAAAATTAACCATGTAAACATAAGGAAAAATAAAGTTTATCAGGATGAAATTGGCCCTTGTATGTCATGTATTGCTTCAAAATACAAAGTCTAAATCTGAAGATAGTCTGAAGTGAAATATTTTGGAAGGTCAAGCACTCTTCTGTGCCCTGCAGTTTTCACGTGTATGCCTTGTCAACAATGATGCTCAGTATGCACAACAAATACTGGAGAAAAATACTTACTGCAGGTCCTGGACGACCGCGTATGCCCGTTACCTAAACACCAAACAAGGACATTTGTTAAGGCAAAGTGTTACACAAAGACTTGGAAAATTCAGTAGTATGATGAACCAAAACAAAAACACACTGAATCTTTTTAAGAATATAGATATTCTTAACCAGTTGTATTCCCTCTGCCTTATGAGCTAAAATGTCACCTAGTTTGAGCTTTAACATAGGAATGTAATATTTGCAATGGAGACTGATACATCCATACTGAAGACGAGGGCACTACACCCAAAGTTTCACCTTCAAGACAACTGTGTGGCTTTGAACTGATTATATATTCTCCATGTACTAAGCTTCTCCAAGTGACAATTTACATGAAGACTCAAATGCAAATGGTGTGTATGAAATAATCTCATAGAATTATATGGCTTAATAAATGTCAAATATTTGGAATCCAAGATATATCAAACATGAAAAGGGGAAACTATAAGAAGTGTTTACTTTTCAAGAAAATTGAGTAAAAAAATGGAATTTAAAGGTAAAGTAAAAATGTGTATAATACCAAATAATTAACTGTGTACTCTTTTCCCTTAACAGATTGATAAAAACTGACATAAAATCTGTGGGTTGATATGATAGCAATTCCATGGTGAACCTTCTGCTTACCTAGAAGAATAAATACACCCTAAGGAGGTTTTATTAACGTGGAATTTCAATCAGGATCAAAGTATAACACGTTTCTAAAATTATAGAACATTAAACCAAGAACACTAATATTAACTGACAGTATATATACATGTGATACATTAAATAGTATAAAATCATGATTTTGTATTATCAATCATTTGACTATATAATTTAATGTGGTAGAATATTGTATCAAATAATATTGTATTTTATCTTATTCATGTTATATCAAAATTTTTCATTATAGAATAACTTTCTTTTTGAGAGAAAGTGATAATATACAACTCCTATAGTCATGTTTGTGATATACATATGTATATATATATATGTATATATACATATATATATATAATGTAACATAGAAATACACATATACTTACAACAGGCACTAATCCTGGTTCTCCTTTTTGTCCCTAGGAAGATTTTTTTAAAGAAAAAAATGTCAATTAGAAAATATAAAGTATTTAGAGAAATAACATGTCACATTAGGCTATGGAAAACACTGGGAATTTCTAAGAAATGTTAACCTTGAGAACAAAAAGTTAATGTTCAATAATCAAGGCATTCAGTGAGACATTATTTGTGGATAAAATTTCTACTCATCTAAAGGACATAAAACAAATCTAGCACATGAAATGAGCAAAGTTTTGTTTTACTTCATTTTCCATTACATCAATAGCGAAGAATTGACTAAAATTTTTAAATGGTCAGGGGAAAAGATATAAAGACAGAACATAACTGAAACATCTCCCTAAAGATTCAAATCACAAGAGAAACTCAGAGGTGAATAAGTGCATTTCACACACATCCTAAGTGACAGTGTTTTCAGGAATATCAAACACAACTCTTGTCACCTGTTTCATAACAAATGTCAAGAGTACCTGAAGGTAAATATACTTGTCTTATCTGAGCAAATGGTGCAGATGTTCTCGTTGTGTACATCCCCAGTCTCTGAGGGGGAGAACGTGAACTGCATAGGTAGACACTGCTAGGCCGTTGTACATGCCTCAGTGCAGGCACAGCAAGCAAAGCAGACATATGTGGTTTGCTGTTCGAATAGTAGAACTACAGATTCTTGAAGTGTATATACTGGTTTTGTGATTGTGTGGTCTGAGGTGTATTTCCTCATATACTATTTGGTGTTATCTGCCTCAGTATTTGTCTTCCTTTGATCTCCTTAATGGCATCATTGTGTCAACCTATTTTCCTTCCTTGATCATCTTCTTGAACCTATCATTATTAATGCATTAATATCAATTAACACATTAGAAAATGTTGTATTCCATTAAGCAACTGGGAAAATGAAGTATGCATTCAACACATATATTCTAAGAGCAAGGACTGGGGAATAAATGCATATATTATTATATATGCATAATTATTATTTCACCTAATTATAAACTCAAATCTGTGGGCAATAGGGAATTTTGGAAGCAAACGAAATACTCAGAAGACCTTATCTCACTCAACAATCTGGATATAGCCAGAGTTAACATTCTGACATGTCCCATTTTTATGCACTTTCATTTATCTAATCAAATCCACACTGCTATATTCCTAAACTTTCACATTATTAAAAAAGAACTACAGTGAATATGCTTGAATATCAATGGGTGAGTGGCATCTATGATTGACATTTAAGCTGTTTCCATACATTTCAGAGCACAATGCTATGCAGATAGTCTCAGAAAGAATTTTGCCTATGAAAAAGGAATCATGCTAATAATCAAAACTCACCTTTCTTCCTCTACCTATAAAAATAAAAAAAAAGTCATTAATATTGAGAAACATCTATGAAAAAACATCCTGCATAATGCTTTCAACCGTATATTTCCTATGGATGTAGCTTTCAACACAAACATGTTACCTCACCAGCATGGCAGAGCTCAAAAACTATCCAGATTCAAGTCCAATAAAAATAATTCATATATTGTAATAGTCACACATAATCATAATTTTCTTCATAACATTCATAGAGTTATAGTATTGGCAAAACTATAGCACTAGGCATTTTATCATGAATTATTTCATTGAATGCTCCCTGTTATTTGTAATATTTTTTTATGTATTGAGTAATTTAGTTCAAATGCAAAATGTATTGTGCCCAATGCTGCAAGGACATCTTCTTCATATCCTGTTCTCTGTTCCCTGTTCCTGATTCCTGCCACTATTATTGGTTTCACGCATATTATTATGTTCTTTTTCATAAATAAGCAAATAATAACAGGCACCTTATAATGTTTCCATATTCTTTTTTTCTTGTCTGCATACAGTTATAGATATTTTAATCAAACAAATTGTTGCATGAAAGTAGTTTTCCTATTTTCAAACCAGAAACCCATTTCATGAATCCCAGCACAGTCCATTTTAGCACCATTACGTTCCCTACAAGGAGTTATTTGGTTTGTTTCTGGTTTTTTTTCTT